>NC_139043.1:3834675-4196358 GCF_965140915.1 Aythya marila | reverse complement strand
GATAGGTAACTAATGAATGAATTTTCTGTTCTTAATCATGATTCCTTATTTAAGAAACATACACTCTATCAAAAAGATGAATTTAGATGCAGGCTGCATTTTCAGCCAACATAAAGTACTGACTTCACAGAATCACAGAATCACAGAATCACAGAATTTCTAGGTTGGAAGAGACCTCAAGATTATCAAGTCCAACCTCTGACCTAACACTAACAGTCCCCACTAAACCATATCCCTAAGCTCTACATCTAAACGTCTCTTAAAGACTTCCAGGGATGGTGACTCCACCACTTCCCTGGGCAGCCAGTTCCAATGCCTAACAACCCTTTTGGTAAAGAAGTTCTTCCTAACATCTAACCTAAAACTCCCCTGGCGCAACTTAAGCCCATTCCCCCTTGTCCTGTCACCAGGCACGTGAGAGAACAGACCAACCCCCATCTCACTACAGCCTTCTTTGAGGTACCTGTAGAGAGCGATAAGGTCGCCCCTGAGCCTCCTCTTCTCCAGGCTGAACAAGCCCAGCTCCCTCAGCCACTCCTCGTAGGACTTGTTTTCCAGGCCCCTCACCAGCTTCGTCGCCCTTCTCTGGACCCGCTCAAGCACCTTGATGTCCTTCTTGTAGCGAGGGGCCCAAAACTGAACACAGTACTCGAGGTGCGGCTTCACCAGAGCCGAGTACAGGGGGACGATCACCTCCCTAGCCCTGCTGGTCACACTGTTTCTTATGCAAGTTAGGATGCTGTTGGCCTTCTTGGCCACCTGAGCACACTGCTGGCTCATATTCAGCCGACTATCAACCATCACTCCCAGGTCCTTCTCTGCCTGGCAGCTCTCCAACCACTCATCTCCCAGCCTGTAGCTCTGCTTGGGGTTATTGCACCCCAGATGGAGGACCCGGCATTTGGCCTTATTAAACTTCATGCAGTTGACCTCAGCCCATCGGTGCAGCCTATCCAGATCCTAATTTGATCATTTTGGTGAAAGGGTGATTTCAGTCTAATTGAATTTACGTCCTTAAATCCTAAGTTTTACTGGTATGACTGACAATAAATTTCAAAGCTATGCAGTAAAAAAAAATAAATAATATTTTGCTATCCTTCTGGACACATCGAATACACCAATTCCACATGGTTTCTAAGCAAAAATTGAATTATATCAAGTTTAGTTGCGTACAATTTCATCATGATTCTGTCAGTCTGAAACTTCAGCATCACACACCACAATATCCACAATCAGGGTTTTTTTTTGCTTCCACTTCAATCACCACATTCAATAGAGAACAATAACCCACTTTTTATAGATTCTATTGGCTCCTATTCACACAGATTTTAAGGTTTCCTACATCAGAAAAATTCTGCTGTAATACACAGGAGATCCACTGAAATAAAAAAAAAAAAAAAAAAAAAAAAAAAAAAAAAAAAAAAACAATGGATACAGCTGATCCCTTCTAGTTGCATTTTAGTGGGTTTATTTGCATAATTTTTATTTTGAAATTTCTTGAAACAACAAAAGAAGAGAGCATGTCAGATCTTGGCCAATACATTTTTCATTTGTGTATATGTTTACATGTCTAAGACAATGTTTATAATTTCTAGATTTAACCTATTAAATGTAGTCCTCATAAGAATCTGTACTGCTGTAAGACATAGTTATCTGCAACTTTTTAAGGTACTAGACACTCTGAAATGGGACCTGGGCTAAGACATTGTAAGTGTTGTAAAGGATGGCTTGGCAAATCAGTTTTATGGCATAGAATAATTTTTCAGTACTACCCAAGTTATTAAGGTTTTGGTTTTGTTTGTTTGTTTGTTTTGCTTGTTTTGTTTAGTTTTTGTTTGTTGTTGTTGTTGTTGTTTTCCAGAAGCATTTCTTCTTCTTCTTCTTCTTCTTCTTCTTCTTCTTCTTCTTCTTCTTCTTCTTCTTCTTCTTCTTCTTCTTCTTCTTCTTCTTCTTCTTCTTCTTCTTCTTCTTCTTCTTCTTCTTCTTCTTCTTCTTCTTCTTCTTCTTCTGCTCCTCCTCCTCCTCCTTCTCCCAGACAAATAAGCCAGAGTAGAAAATAGCTTCAATGTATTTTACTGAAAGGTCTGGGATTGCCTGCAACATTCTCATAATTGTGTCATTTGGCGTGCTCTTGCTTTGTGAGACAGAGTGCAAAGTCCTTTATAACCTGCTGAAGTTAAGGGGAAAAAAAAAAAAAATAAATGTAACATTTTCTTTTAACTCAGTTTCATTTCTTGCTATGTCAGACTGAAGGAAGGAGATTAGGACGGTCCTCTGTATGAGTAGGAGCTTTTCTGCTAAGGCCTGAATGCCTCCTGCCTGTTCATCTGTTTATCCCCTTCAACATCCACTACCAAAGAAACTCAGCAGCCTTCGCTGCCTGTATATTAATGGGAGAAGGAAAGACCAAGAACACATTGCAGTTTTCTCCTAAGACATGAGTTGACTCCAGCTTTAAGGGGGCTGGATGGGAGCCAGCTCTGAGTCAGAGGTCAGGTGATTGGGAACCTATGTGTATTAATACTGCAGTAATCCACATTTCAGAGAAAGTGGTTTACAAAATATTCAGATTATATAGAGACCTCTTAGAATTGGAATCTTTTTTGAAAATCCTCCTGCTTCTGGAAGGCACTTTCAGGGCTTCTCTCTGTTGATGGTCTGAAGTTTTCTTCTAATTCCCAGCTTTACAATTCTCTGTTCCAGCACTGATTTTAATTTCAATTACTTTTCTTTCTCCTTTGTTTATACTTCTACTATGGTCAGGGCTGTCCCTATTCAACAGATTCTTCTAAGCTAATCAAACTGGCTTTCTGCTTTATTAGCTCTCTGCTTACTAAGATGAATACATGTTGTTCCAGAGCAAGGCTAACCCATGTGCCGCTGAGGTGCATTTTTCATCTTTTGTTCACTATAAAGGTAGCCAAGAGAAACCAGCATGGATGTAGACATTTCAGTTTTAGACAGCTGGATTTATGTGACACAAATTCCATTCTTGGTGTTGCAAGACCACATGCTGTTGAAGGTCTTAATGCTGTCTAAACATAATGTGTCCATTAACCACAAGATGGGATAAAGCTGCGCAAATTTTAGGCTATTTGAGGCACAGTAGAAAAGGAAGCCAATAATAAATGTGGGTGGAAATCAAAGGAATTATGTAGCTTGTCAGTGCTTATATCGTGACTTAGCTTTATCTCTCGGTGTAGGAATGAAACTCTTCTTTGAAACAAACAAACAAATGTTTTTCATCGCTATTAAGACAGGGTTGCATTCCCAGACTTGTTCTGGGATACATTTCCTTGATAACTGAACTGAATATATACTTGAGGAATCAAGAAAGTAGGGGATTCATCGTCTCTGCACAGCAAGGAATCAGGAAACATATTATATTTATTATTTTTTTCATCACGATAAGTTTTCATCACAATAGGAACTTTGGCCTGTAAAAGCTTTCTATATTGTTGTTCATATCTGTGGAGGAGGCCAATGGCTATTCGTCTGGGACATCACCATAGATTGCCAAGTCAAAGTGCTCAATGAAGTACAAGCTGTTATACTCAGAATGGCTCTGCTCTTTTTGTGGGAAAATAGCAATGAGGACTTGTAGATATAAGTAAAAAAAAAGTTTGTTTGGTTGTCCTTTTTGAACACCTTGGTGATTCTTCACACTTCCAAAAATCCCTCTGTCAGTGCCTAAGTTCTATCAGACAGTTTTCTACAGACCAAGGTCATGCATTTTGTTTGGCATCAGGCAACTACTTATTTTATTTTCTGTCTTCTGAAACAATGGGTAACTCCCTTTCACTGTTTATTGTATTACTTTGGTTCTGCTTTCAGACTTGTTTCCCAGAGACAGTGCAAGTTGGGTGTGCAGCTGCTGTTCAGTGACTGGGTTTGCCTATAGGTCCATCACCTAACTGTAGGACCACTGCTCTGGAGCCTGCCTGTGCTACTTGGTGAAGTGCCTTATTAAAGATACCTCAGATGAGAGCACACATCACTTACACAGAGACTAGCTTGGGTATGGAAAGGAAATATAGGTTCATAATGACAGCTCTGTGCTCAAGATAATCACTTCAGCTCATCAGAAGAGCTAACTAAGGGTGCTAAGGGTGGCTTTGCATTCAAGAAAATGCACTAGTTCCAGTTCAGGAGTTGTTTTGCAGGTAATGTATGAATACTGCACTCGGGATGATCTTCAAACACAATAGGAATAAAAGGTTCTGATACAGAGCTACGCTTTTCTGCTCACACTCTTTCCTCTAGCCTCTTCCTTACCTATTTTAAGTGTTAAGGACTTGACTTAGGTATATTACAGATTCATTGACAAGTGGGTAAATTAGATAAGATTATACTAACCAAAAAAAAAAAAAAGCTGTCTCCTTTACCCTTCTTTCAGGATTTTGATGCTGCAACCAAAGAAGTCACTGGTTCTGTATGACTGCGTGCATCTCAAGATCACGTGCATCACCTGTTCACAGCTTTTCTGTTACATCAAGCAACAATATGAGAGTCTCCCCTGTGGTTAACCAGCAGTAAGCCATCCTAATCAACAGAAGCAGATGAATGTACACACAGGAGGAGTCCGTCAGAATCATAGAATCATGGAATTGTTTGGGTTGGATGGAACCTTAAAGATAATTTAGTCCAAACCCCCCTGCCATGGGCAGAGACACCTTCCACTAGATCAGGCTGCCCAGGGCCCCAGCTAACCTGTCCTGTGGCAGTACTGTGTGGTCACATATGATGATGAGCAAATTGCATTGGCGTGAGGGACAAGTGCAGCGGTTCTGTTTCCAGAAGTGTGTTTACATGCATAGCTTCTGTCTTCATTTCATAGACTGTTGGAGGGTAGGAGTGCTTGGGAAATTCAAATTCTCATCAATGCTTTTAAAATTTCATCATGTTTCCTAGGAGAAATATGAAGATCCTCAAGCTGTTCACAGCAGTCTTGGTAGGACTTGGGTCCTGCATAGTCCTTAGCCGTGTTTTGCCCATTCTCTTTAACAAATTTCATTAGGATACACTCAGTTCTGGGTGAGGATATATAAGTAGTTGTCAGACACAGAGAAAGAAACTCAAAAGACAAAAGGAACAAAATAAGTCAAGTGGTGTTTATGAGCAGACATCTGGCTAGCTAGTTGGGTTCAAATCAGAGACCAATGGCAGTGTTGACTGTGAGGTCAACAGAATCCCTAAGAGATCCTATGTGATACTGAAAAAAGCAGTAGGTACACCTATGGTCAGGGAATAAAATGCAGATGACCATTCAAGGAAATCAAATTAATCAAGTAGCTGTTGTAAAACTTTGTTATGCCAGCTGGAGAATACATTTGACTGGTTGCATTGTAATTCTTTTAAAGGACCTTGCCAAAGAGATCTTAAAGCTCTGCTGGAATGGAGCAGCATGTAGTTATCTTCATAATCTCCTATTAGATTCATATTAGCTCTGAAGTGCTGCATGCATCACAGATTCTTCATACAGGTAATCAACCTGCCTGTGAAGATAAAGTTTCTTGTGCCATATTTTTACTTTGACTAATGCTTATTAAATACATGGTAGTTTAAAAATATTTAATCACAACTGATTATCTGTAGTCTTTAGTTAAAGAAATAATGCCATTTTCCTAATTCTTCAAGGAAGTCAAAAAAGTAAGTGCACAATAAAACCAACAGATAACAGAACAGGGAAAATAATCCGAATCAAGACAAGAATTGCTGGATGAGTTTTACAGGTGATGTTAAATGGGAAATCTGCCAAACAGCTATCCTGTACACAGTGAGTTATCAACTACATTCAGTAGTTGCTGCTACAATTGCAAAATAAGCTAGAAAACTTGACCTATAGACAAATGATCCACTCATGTCCATATCAAACCCTTTTGCAATAGCTCCAATGGAGAGTTTCAAAGTCATTGTCAAAATATTCAGATATCTAGAACAATCCTTTAAATGTCAGCACCCTTCAATATTTTACTGTTCATTCATATAGTTCAAACATCATAATATGAAGAAGAATTGTCATATCATGAAGAATCACTTAGAAAAGCCAAACTTTTAAACTAGAGTTTGTGAAAGAAAGCAAGCAAGAAAGCAAGAAAGCAAGCAAGCAAGAATCATCTATCAGAATCAATAAATAGTGCCAGAAGGATCTACGCTAAACAAATCTGATGTAAGGTTTAAAAAAAGTGCTAGCAAAAGTGCTAGCAAAATTTTCAGATGATCAAGAATTGCTTCAGACCTTCAGAAGGTGTAAATTGGGATATCTTTCTTGAAATGAATGAGTAATACTTAACATAAAACTGTTCTAGAGTAGTTTTGAGAGTTTTTTCTTAATGTTAGGAAAATTCTGTAAAGTTAGACAGCTGGGAAATACGAGAGCTTACAGGGCTATGGCAAGTATAGTCTACTCTTGCTGCTACATTTGTGTAAAATCTATTTCATGATTCTATTAATGACAAGGGTATATAGAAACGATAAGGACTGTATTTTGGAAGAACCAATTATAATAGTCTTACATCTTCAGGGAATTTCAATTTAATTGAAACCACTGAAAGGAAAAGAAAGAGAAAAAAATAAGCCTCTACCAAATTTATAATTGGGAGCAGCTGAACTAAAACATGCACGGAAACTATTAGGCTATGTTAATAGAAGGAATAAAGATAGTACTGAAAGTACAAAAATGCCATGACATAGATGGAAATCAGTTCTCAGTTTTGCTTACCATTAATATTTTGACGTCTTAAAAAGATGGAATTTTCTCTGTTCACCTTAGTCCATCTGAGTAGAAAGAGAAAAAAAAATATATATATATATATATATATATATTTACACATACTGTATCAAAGCAGAATCTTGCTTTTTCCAATATTAGGTATCTATCAAAAAGATACTGAAATTGTTCCTTGAGGATACTTACCTCTTCTCTAAGAGAAAAAAAAGAGCCTAGTCTGAACTATAAGTGTCTAAGATATCAATGGTGTCAATGCCTTTTAATTTTTTCATTAATGACCTGGGCGCAGTGCAGTCTCATTAGTTTGGATATGATACAAATTTTGAATGAACGATTGTGATATCAAACGATGGGTTCTGCTGTCATTCAGAGGGAAAGAGACAGACTGAAGAAATGGGCAGAGAAGAAATTCAAGCTCAACAAAGACAAATGCAAAGTCCAGCACCTGAGAAGGAACAACCCAATGTACCAGTACAGGCTGGGGACCAGATGGTTGAATAGCAGTTTTGCAGAAAAGGACCTGTGGCTCTCGGTAAACACCAAGTTGATCCTGATCCACCAATGTGCCTTTGTGGCTATGAAGGCTAAAAGCATCTTGGGTATGAGGAAAAGCACTGGAGCACTGCAAGGCAGGTGATGCTCTGTATTCAGCCTGGTGAGACATAGCTGGAGTGCTGTGTCCAGTGCTCACCCGCTCAGTACAAGACAGACAAACACACCAGAGTGTGTCCAGCAAAGAGTAACAAAGATGAGTAAGGAATCAAAGGGAGTCTGAGAGAACTATTTTCAGTTTAAAAATGGAGTTTTAGTAAAATTCATAGGTGTTTCCTTCATGTTATATAATAAAAAAATAATAAAGAAAAAAAAAACAAAGAACCTATTCCTCCAGATAGAGAGATAAATATTACCATGTATTACTAACAGGTTTGCATATTCGTTAATACTGCAATGTCTAAGCTAGGCATCAAGTTGAATATGTATTGATTTTTATATCTTTAATATCTTTATTCATGATTTAGGTGAGGGAATTGAGTGCACCCTCAGTAAGTTGGCAGACGACACCAAGATGGGGGGAAGTATCTGTCTTCTGGAGAGTAGGAAGGCCCTACAGAGGGACCTGGACATGTTGGGTCGATGGGCAGAGGCCAATGGGATGAGTTTCAACATGGCTCTGTGTCAGGTCGTTCACCTTGGCCACAACAACCCCATGTAGTGCTACATGCCTGGGGGAGAGTGGCTGGAAAGCTGCACAGAGGAAAAGGATCTGGGGGTGCTGATTGATGCTGATTGATGCTGATTGATGCTGATTGATACTTGAACATGAGTCAGCAGAGTGCCCCGGTGGCCAAGAAGGCCACTGGCATCCTGGCTTGTATCAGGAATAGTGTAGCCAGCAGGGCCAGGGATGTGATTGTCCCCCTGTACTCTGCTCTGGTGAGGCCACACATCAAGTACTGTTTTCAGCTTTGGGCCCCTCACTACAAGAAGGACATCAAGGCCCTGGAACATGTCCAAAGAAGGGCTACAAAGATGGTCAAGGGCCTGGAACACAAATCCTGTGAGGAGCAGCTGAGCGAACTGTTTATCTGGAGAAGAGAAGGCTCAGGGGAGACCTTATTGCTCTCTATAGCTATGTGAAAAGAAGTTGTGGGGAGCTGGAGGTTGGCCCCTTCTCGCAGATGACTATTGATAGGTTGGGAGGAAATGTCATCACGCTGTGCCAGAGAAGGTTTAGGTTGGAAATTAGGAGACATTTCTTCTCAGAAAGATCAGTCAGGCATTGGAACGGGTTGCCCAGGGAAGTGGTGGAGTCACTGTCTCTAGGGGTGTTCAATGAAGGGTTGGATGTGGTGCTTAAGGACATAATTTATTGGGTGACATTGGTAGTAGGGGAGTGGTTGGACCAGATTATCTTGGAGGTCTTTTCCAACCTTAATGACTGTGATTCTATGATCACAACTATTTTAATGAAAAATCAGCTTTGTATCAGCTACTTGCTTTAATTTTGTTCTCTGAAGTCAAAAACAACATCTCTCCTAAATAGTGAAAACAAAGGATGTTAGAAGAGACTACCTGATTGTACAACCAATGTATATTTTGCAGCACATGACCCACACATCAGTCCACATGTTATAACATTGGCTGAATCTTTTCTCATGGACAATCCTCCTACAAAGTCCAGGTTGCTCTTTACCAATTTTTTCAGACAAAAGTGTGGCATTTCTGCCTAGTGCTGTCAAGACATTTCTATATATCTGGAAATGGCTGGCCAAATTTACATATCCACAATGTAGATGTCAACATAGCTAGCTGTTAAGAATTCCTTTACACTCAAGGGAGAGAAGTTGAATGTTTAAAGTAGACAGCTAAAATAGGTCAGACAAATTGCTCTCTTCCTATGTCTACTTCTCTCTTTATATACTTGACTATATAAAAAGAGACTTCACAATGAGCTCATTTATGAGTAATTGTCTTCTGTGCTTCTAAAATTTGGTGACAAGTCCTAGGTCACTGAAGGGTTGCTTCCCCAACTTTGCTTATTTCTTGCTAGCAAGAGTCTCAGTTGACATGAGAGACACATTCACTATGTCCTTTAATATAAATTATGAAAGTGGCATGTTACATTCAGGGTGTTTTAGGGGGGAAATAATAAAATGCTCTGAATTCTACACTTTACATTGAGAGCCTAAAGAAGATAAATAGAGTATCAATTACATAACTACCTGTTCATTTCTAAGCCAAAGGTGTCCATCTAGCAAAATTTGTGTCAAAACCAACCTTAGAGTCCCCCTTCCCTGGGGAGAACTTGGAAATGCTGAGGTAGTGTTCTGTGAGACAAACTGACTGGTAACAGCTGGAGTATTCTCCTTGGCTGCTTCTTTCTTTTGCACTCTTTCATTCTCCACCCATGTGTATTCTGCATAACAGAATTCTGTTCATGCCAACAAGAAACACTGAGATAACTGTGCAAGGAATGGGTGGCTTTGATGCAACATATAATTTTCAGTCTGCAAAAGTGTGATCGATCTTGCATATTTTCAGAAGCTTTCAGATTTCTGCACCTGTGCAGTAGCTCCAATATGCTGCATGGGAAGGATGTGGTGAACAGCCCTGACCAGACTCTGAATTAAGATTAATTAAGTAATGAACTCACAATTGATCACCTCTGGTCTAAGCCTTTGTTGGTCAGCTTTGAAATTTATTGCTTTTCTTTCAAACCACTGGAACACAGTCAGAAGACCACAACCAAGAGCCTTGCATATCATGTTTTCCTTTTTTTTGAGTGTGGTCTCAGTAACAACACATAACTGCCTTATGCAGTCTCTAAAATCCTCTTTTGTTCATCCTATATGGGTACAACTCTTGAGTTACGGTATAACAATTCTATCTTTTATTCGATATGGGATTCGATATCAAATTTGATATAATTGGATATGAGATTTGTTTTAAGTATCAATTCTTTTATGCCTACCTGGGAGCAGACATGTCCTGCTTGGAAGAGTCTCACTATCTATTTTTATTGGTCACTGACATCATAGTGTACACTCTGCGTTTATGGGCTTCCCACAGTGGGATCCTCCTCAGCAGGCCTTAGACTTCTGTAATATATAATTCACTTATGACCTAGGTGCACCAGAGTCCTTTTTTAGATAGGAGAAAGAAATGGACACTTGCAGCAGATCAAATTACCAGAGCTCTTCCAACCTGCCCTTGAAAGACCTATGATTCTCCACTAAGTAACACAAAGAATCTTCTGTGGCACTGAAAATGTCTGCAGTGGATAGATGAATCTCCTTTTATAGATAATGTGTGACTTTCTTAAGTCATCAGTTGACCTAAACAAGTCATTTTTCTTCCTGTGTTTCAGCTGTGCTTGAAATTATTCCCTGAAGACCTTCAAGGTTGTTTTTTTTATTATTATTATTTTTATTTTTTTTCCCTTGGAGGGTGTAACCTCTGTACTGTTGGCTATTCTGGTTTCACTGATTTTAATTATGGTAGCAGATGCAGATAAAACAACTGCATGAAGCACCAACACCTCCAATTTACTAATAAAATGACAGGACGTGACTAGAAGTGACATCAGAAATCTATACAATAATTCAGACTTTCCTTCCAAGCCTTGTATTAATATTTTTATTTCTTCTCCCAGTACTGAATGAATTTGAAATGTTTTATAGACAGTGTCTCTACTTTTTTAAAGTTCATTTTTCTTGTAAAATATAGCTGATTGTACCTAATTGTGAGATAATTAGCCTTTTATTGGTAATAAGTGGACTCTGCACCTGTATGTGTCATACACTGTAGGAACTGCTAAACTATATGTGCAGATTTCAGGTCCAAGACACAGATTCATGGGTCTGGTAGCTGGTATTACCTAAAAAACACTTGGGCCTCTGTGGATGATATGAAGACCTCAGTCCATTTTTTGATACAGGTTTCCGTGACTACCTTGAAGGGAAAAATGAAGCTGATTCTTTAACTTGCTCTGCAAAATGTCAAAGAAAGGCAGTAAAATGGTTAGCAGATGTTCTTATATCTTTAGAAGTTTCATTGAAACTAGCATAAAACACAAAACCTCCACTCTTCAAGCCTAGTGAATGCCAGATTAAAGTAAAACCCTACCTTTAAAAAGGTATATTGGAAAGAGTGTGTTCTAAAGGTTACCGCTTTACCACAGGTTATCTGTCCATACATTTAGTCAGCCCTCTCCCACCCTTCTGTTGTATTTAAATCTTGTTTTTGATGCATTACAGTGGCACAATCCAAAGACAAAATTAAATCTCCATACCACTCTCTGGCCTTTCTGGCCAGGCCTGCCTGCGCACAGGAGTGCAAATTATCAAGGAATAATTTCCAATCCAATGTCTGCTGATGCGTCTGCAAGGTTGTCTGTTGCTTCTGTTAATGGAGTGACTTTCTTTTTCCATCTTTTTGCTGCTGAATGTCACCATGGATGTTTTTGCTCCTCCTCAGTTGAGATCTTATCAGTCCCTCATTATTTGATAAACCATCAGAAATACAGTTAAGTAATTAAATTCAGTACCAGAGCAGAGCAAGAATGATTGATCGAGTGGGGATGGAAGAAGGCAGATCAGTTCAGAGAATTTTATGAATCATTGTTCTCCATTTAGTCAGGGTCTGGATAAAGAAGACAAAAATCTATTGAGAGCTTAATTTTCTTTTTCTTTTACTTTTTTTTTTTTTTTTTTTTTAATTGAAAGACTTTAATTTGTAAATGCTGATGTCTTTGTGGTACATGACAGTAAATATAAAAATTGAGTGTCCAGTGATTGTAAAGGTTATTCCACATTTGCCTTTACCATTCCTGTATTTACTTTTTGTATTCAGTATGATTTCTTTTCATCCTTTTCTCCTTTGCCACATTCTGATTTTTTTTTTCCCAATATGACCTATTCTTTCTACATACATGTTTGCATGTTCTCTATCCCTGAATTTTTATTATTTGTGACTTTTTTTTTCTCCCTTTCTCAAGAATTTGTTTACATGTGTAAACGTTACTCCAGTTTGGAAGATGTATGCCAGTCTTATTTATGCCCACATAGGTAATAGGTGGCATACAAAAAACCTGCATCACAAAGTAAGATTTTAAAAAGCACCTCTGCATTCAAAGTCTTCATTTACATATGTGTGGTGGTTTTACCTTGCTAGGCAGCTGAACTCTATCACAATCATTCTCTCACTGCCCCTCCTCAGAAGAGGAGGGGAAGGAGGGGAAGAAGAAAAGGAAAACAAACAAACAAACAAAAACAAACAAACAAAAAAAAACAACCTACAGGTTAAGATAAGGATAATTTAATTAAAGGGGAAATTATTATAAAGATAAAACTATTAATAATTAAATAATTTAACTAAAGGGAAAAGAAAAAGGGGGAAAGAGAAAAAAAAAAAGAAAAAAAAAGAAAAGAAAAAAAGAAAAAAAGAAAAACAAGTAAAGGCCACGTGGAAGCACAGAGGAAAGAAATTACTCTCTACTTCCTTAGAAATTACTCTCTACTTCTACTTAGAAAGAAATTACTTTCTACTTCTACAAGCAATGCTTGACCACATCCTTGAAGTAGGGCCTCAATGCACGTAGCCAGTGTTTGGGAGGACAGACGTTTTCACAATGAGAGCCCACCCCTTCCCTCTTCTTCCTTTTTCCACCTTTTATTGCTGAGTGTGACATCATATGGTACAGAATATTCCTTTGGTTGGTTTAATCCAGCTGTCCCGGTGATGTTCCCTTCCAACCTCTTGCCCACCCCCAGCCCGCTCTCTCTGGGGTGGTTAAAGGGGGTCCTGACGAGGTGCCAGTATTATTCAGCAGCAGACACAACACTGGTGTGATATCAGTGCTGTTCTAGGTTCAAGTACAGAGCACAGCACTGCTGCTGCAGGGAAAGTTAACTCCATCCCAGCCAGACCCAGTACAATCTGTAAACAAAACAGATGAAAGAATTTTTTCTGGCCTTGAGAGGGCTAAACTCATACCTTCCTAAGCAAAAAGATTTTGTATAAACTACTACAGACATAGCCAAAGACCACTAGCTGAGTTTATCTTGTAGGAATTTGGTCTGGAGTGCAGAGATAAATGGAAGGGGATCCATCTCAGGTGATGGACAAATAAATTTTTAATGAATATCTCAGTGCTAAAACCTGCCTGTAGGTAGGACATCAAGCTCAGACCTCTATCACCAAGACATGAATATCTCAGGCAAGATGTTTTTTTAAAAGGTAATGAGGTTTGGATCCTGCCAGAGATTCAAACAGAAAATTTCTTGTCAATATTATGTAACTATTTTGAGAATCTTAATGAATTGGACTGCATGGGAGTTTTTAAACAACGAATTATGACATAAAGAACTAGGATGTATTTAATGCAAGGGATACAATTCTGATGGTGTCCTGACCACATGTTTAGCTCCTTGTCACAGACAAAACAGTGAAAGTCACAGATATGTATGGCACTGTCACCCATGTAAATCAATCCTGCTATGGATAAAACTTTAGCCTGTCTGAGAGTACAATTCATTTCTTTCCATCTCCATCGGTGTGTGCTTGAAAAGCTATCAGTTTATTAACAAATCTGGTCATGGATTTTGTTGTCTGGACAAGCAAACTCTAGGAATAAATCTTCAAGTCATACCATCTCTTAAAAAATCCTCACACAGTCATGATTCTGAGCCATTACTGAAATCAGGACGGTCAAATCATGACTTCAGAAATGAAGCAGACAGGCCCTTTGGCTGGTTCAAAATGTTCCATTCTGCCTTCTACCATTAGGTACAATTGAGGCCTTTGTTGTTACAGAGTCTGTTTCAGTACTTTTTATGATGCAAGTGACTGATCTTAAAGCCGTGTCCTCTGGCCTTATATTTATTGTCCGAAAAGGTCTATAGTAGCTGCAATCAATAAGTATGATTGACTTCTAATATATGCAACTGACAGTTCAATTGTTGTGCTGTTTTCTGTCCATTTCTTTCTCATTCTCCACCATGTTTTACATATTTATAATCATTTTCTTCTTTCACTGCAGAAATTTGAGCCTTGACGTGAAGACATTGACAATAACATCTGCAGAGAGTGTGTGCTTCAGCCCCAGTAACAGTGTTAAAAAAAAGCAAATCTCGAGTAAAGATCAAAATTGAGAGACAAGATGGCCATCAACTGGAAGACCTGCTTCTTCACTCTCATATTGTTTCCCATGGTAAGGATAATTGACCTTGTAAATAAGATGTTATTATTTAAATACGTATTCCCAAGTCTAGCACTTGATAAACATTAAGGTTCTACTGTTAACATTCATTCTGTCTTTTTCTGTGTGGACCCGTAAGTTATGATAAGCCTTTTCCGACTTCCTTTGTAGTTGCAATAGAGTTGGGACCACTGCTCATCCTGCACAAGGGAAGTCTGTTCTGTGAAGGGATTTGTTCAGTGCTAGTGTCTGAGATTAAAAATAACAATAAAATAAAAGTAATAATAAAACAACATAAATAAATAGTGGGATGCCTATTTGCAATCTGCTTAAGATTGATTTTTCCAGGCAAAAGCGATAAATTTAGAGGTTTCCATCAGTCCTATGAAGACTAAGCCTTCAGATATTTCAGCCAGTGCTTTTGGTTGCCTCAATTTTCAGAGGGTCATTTTTCAGAAACTATACAGGAAGGCCATTAAAGATATAGGCATTCAAACTCTTTAGTCACTTTTATGAAGAACTTGGGCTTTTTATGAATAGTACTTGGATTTATTCACATCATAATCCTTCACTTACCAAATAATGTACTATCCCTTGAATCACTCAGTCTTAACACATTTTTGGGGATTTGTCATGTAAGTCTATTCTTGCTTGTTGTCCCCATTTGCATTGTGGCTCTATCTAGTCTCACATAAAAGCTGTAAGAACATTGAATAAAGCATTTTTTTTTCACTTTGAAACTGTAAGCAACACTATACAACCACTATAATAAATTCATCTTGCATTTCAGCTCAGCTCTTAGCTAGATCATTGATCATAACTGTGCCTTTCATCATGTCTCAGGAAGCACTGCACAAAGGGATACCAGAGAAATAGCACTGGTATTTAAATTATCTATCTTTCATATTAATAGCTTTCTATAACTTCCATACAAGTACTTAACAATTGCTTAATATTCTCTAACAGACAGACATTTTAAAACACTCTTGAAATATAGTTTGGTTTTATTTTTAAGGAAGAAATAGTTAATATGGTTTTGATTTGACTAGAACTGTCACTGTAAACTAGATATATTTTACCAGTTTTTACAGTTTCTTGCTTATTTGTACTGATTGTGTAACTTGTCATCTTCAATGCATAATGGTCAACATACAGTATTCACCTTTTTTTGGTACACATAAATATGCATATTTTCCTCTAAGGTCTTATTCAGAAACCACTGTAATTAATTGCATATCTGAAATATAACATTGTTCAACTAGATTCTTTAGAATGGGAATGTTCATTCAAATAATTTAACCCCTCACCATATAAATATCTGATTTTTGATTTTTTTTTTTCTGGTAAATGATGCTTCTGACTATTCCTATTCAGATAGAAAGTATTACTTACTATGTTTAATTTTTGTGTTTTATCTCTGAAATAGTTACACTAGACTTCCTCTAAGGTAATGGGGAAGGAAAAACCCATCAGTTAACCTATTTCATATGATTATTTTAGCATGACATTCCTGTCTTCCAGAGGTGCATGTATCTATCCACTATAAATGGAGGTTAGCTCAAATTCAGGTGCTGTGGTTTTGTGCATAGATTAGATTACATAACCTCACCTTGATGTATCTAGTTTGAGACCCAGAAATGACAAATGACATGTCTCAGTCTCTTAGGAGTTCCCATCATACAATTAAGCCTAGGTCAACCTCCATGTTTTATCATCTTAAGTGACAGTAAGTGTTATCCTACATCAGGTGAAACTGGAATGCAGATTGGTAGAGCTGCTGAATTCCTGGGTAAGAAAGAACATTTTTCAAATTGTAATAAAATTAGTTATGTGATCATGTGAAGTGAAAGTCAAATGGAATTTTTTTAATGACCAGTGATCTTCCACATTTCAAGATTTTCGGTGTTCAGCTTGAGACATCCAAAAGGTATCTACTTATTTAGAAGTGAACAATTTTTAATTAAGGAAAATAATTGTGACTGAATATATCTCTTGAGCTTTTAGATAGATGACCTTCCTGGCAAGTGTAAAAGGACAGAAAGTTTCCAATACTTAGCATTTCAGGACATAACTGTGATCATTGAGCTGGATAATCAGTGATCTGCTCTTGCTTTTGGAAAGAACAGCTCTCTAATGAAATACTATGAAGCAAACCAGAATTAATAAGAACAAATATGCTTTTGTCTGTGTGGTTTCTGCAATGTTTATGAGCTTATTTCTGAATGCAAGTTTTAATCATAGACTCCTGCAGGAATCCAGGTAGTAAAATTAGTGATATTACATGCATGAACCTGTGAATATGCACATACATTTCTTTGGTCAGTGAAGAGACTTATGCCCGTGACAGAGATTATACCATAATTTGTGTATACTATTCATTCTTTATTACCTCCCTAACATTCATTTTCACAGACTAGAACTCAGGAATGCTGAATGTTATTTATGGTTCTTCCCTTGCTGAGAATTTTTATAATGCTTGTGGTAACATATTTTCCCTCTGTTGGGACTCACTTTCTCTTTGAATCATCCCTTATATGCTGTGCTGATGTCCTCAAATTGATACTATTCTGTCATACAGATTTCCAGATTTTTTGGATGTGACATTTTAAAAAATTAGAGTAAATTTGAATGTCATCCTGCCCTCCAAAAGGTTCCTTAAAAAGTCTTGTTTTACCTTGCTGTTCTCTAAATACATCTGGTACTATTCAAGAAATATCTGTTTACCTTGAAGAAGAGTTATTGTTTTCAGCAGTGGTATAGTTCCCAATTTCAAGGCACATCTCCATCCCTCATTAGCATTAGCTTCTGAATCTTGAATCTATATACCTGTTTGGATGTGCATGTTTTTGTTACATCAACAGATAGTCCTATTTTATTCACAGGTAGCCAAACCACACAGACTATGGTCTACAATCACATACAGGTCAAAAAAGGGCAAAAAGAGGACAAAATATATTAATGGAAAGCTATAGTTGCCTTCAATTCTAGTCTCGGACCAGAAAAAAAGAAAATAATATGCTACTTAAAATTTAGATGTTGTCATGTTAAGCCAATTCTAATTATCATAGACTAGATTGATTAAATTTTCATGTGTTTAACAAGTTATTTTGTATTTGTCAATCTCAAAGGTATTCTGGTACTTGAGGCAGGATCTAGAAGAAAGGTACATGTTAGACCTGTAAAGGAAAATGTTTGAGAGCAATTCTTGAAATTTATTTTTTTTCTATTTGAAATGTTTTTCAAACCAAATGTCTATATTGATATTTATTTATTTATTTATTTATTTTTAAAGCCAGACTGCTTATTTTCAGTCACTCTCATAATTTTCGGTTTAGTCCAAACATCTTATCTTTTCATTTATACATCAGTTTTCTTCATCCCACCTATTTTTATTGTTTTTTCAATTCATCTGAGATAGCACTAGGCTGTTGCTTTTGGGGTTTTAATTTTTAATCGGAAATGTTAACAAAATTCACCATAAAATTAGTGAAAACATAGGATCCATAGGATCCAAAGAAACCATGGTTTCTTTGTCTGGCTCCAAATGTACTTGAGAAACAATGAAATTCATGACTCACAAAGTTGGCTTAGTATATGAACTGAATTTTAAATGTAACTGCAATGCAGGTGTTCTAACTGTCTGTAATAATTCTTTCATTTTTCAACTAATACTTGGAAATTCTTGTGGATGCGTTTTTAATATTGCTAAGCTTAAATGTTTGAAGTGAAAAGATATTTCTTGTAGTGTTTCATTAGTTGGCAAACATGTTCATGGACTTCCTCTAAAAATAATAATAATAAATGCAGAGATGAAAAAGAAAGGTGTTAAGTGATGTCTCTTGTATACCAACATTGAAGTGCAATCTCAGTATGAAGGTCAGATGTATAAATACAGATGTGTAGGCAGCATCTCACAGATCAGAGAATCAGACCTCAAAGTGATTGTTTTCAAGTCTCCATTCATTAAGAGAGGATGAGAGAAACTAGGTCTTTTTTCTTAGATCCTGTTTACTGGAGAGGTAACATCTTCTAAGGGTTTAGAAGACCTCTGTTCTTCTCTGTTTAGTCCACAGAGAAGAACTATAATTATTAATCTGTAGCTGTCATTTCCAGTGGCTAGCTACAGTCAAACAGAATCATCTACATTTCAGTCTCTGTAATTTTTTTTTAATATGGGAAGCAGTATATTCAGATACACTATTCCACTACTTTCTCTTTGTCCCTGCTATGTTTGCTTGAGCATCCATAGCTGAAATGATGTCCCCTCTCACTGGGGACAGAAGCGTGTATGCTTGTGTTGGTGTCTGCTCTTTAAGGAACCTGTTTTTCCATGTAGGATCTAATGAGCCAGCTTTTGATCAGTTTATTGGCCTTATGATTTGTAAGAGCTCATGAGTTTACAAATCATGAAATGTCAAGCTTTCTGTAGGATTGCGAGCCTCTAACACAATGCACAGATGCATGGGACTTCTCTGTTACTTGCAATACCGCAGCAGCTCCTGTACAATGGCTAGGGACCTGCTGGGAATGTCCTCCAGAGGAGAAATACCTCGGCCAGCCAAGGTGTTACTGATGCTATGCTTTTTCTTCTCATCACAAGATGGCGCTGGGGGGAATCAGCAGAATATAAAGACCTCTTAAAAGCCTGTGATTTATTTAAAAAAAAAAAAAAAGAAAAAAAAAAAAAAGAAGAAGAGTCAGGATTTGTAATATTGGGTAGGGTTGTTTCAAAACAAGCTTTCAGAAAGTCTGTCACAGAGAACATCTAAGGGATTCCGTGCTGCAAAATAATAATGCCTTGGACACCACACAGCTTAAAGAACCTTGTTAGGAAACAAAAAATTTTATCCCAGGTCCCAGATGTTCCTTGCCTTGTCAGCAAGGGAGGATGAGTACTTCTAAAGGGTGACTGATTCCACCTGAGAACTCTGTAAATCCCTTTGTTTCTCTGGGAAACTCCTAGTGTGTTGACACCCCTAGGACACCAGAGGCTGGTGTGAGGCCTCCATTTTATGTTGGTGCTGTGATTAGTAAACCAGGACTTGCCATCGCACCTTGGGTGCGATGTTAGGTGTTAGTTGTGGAAGAAAGACACACTTGATTAAAATATTTTAAAGCTTATTAAACTTATTTGCACAAAACATGAAAGTCAAACAAAAAAAAAAAAAAAAAGAAATTCTAGAAAAATGCTTATTCCATCACCCTCTGGTTCATAACACTACACACAAACATAGGCTTATATGTGTAATTTTCCTTATTTAGGTAGGCAAGATATCTAGGTCTTAGAAATGCAAGGCCTATATCTAGGTCTTAGAAATGAAAGGATTATGAAGCAGAAAATAGTTGTCCTACATTAATGCCTTCACTTTTTTGCCCTCTGGTAGTAGTAATAATTTTTGTGACAGGCAAATAATATGATGACAACACTGATTTAAGGATATCAATATGATTCTTTTGCCTGCTGGTTTTGAATTCATGAGCTTGGAGGAGTATTGGATGAGCAGTCAAATACCAAATTAGGAAATAAAAAAAAATGTCTTGGAAAATAAGCCTGTTTAATAATAATAATAATAATAATAATAATAATAATAATAATAATAATAATAATAATAATAATAATAATAATAATAATAATAATAATAATAATAATAATAATAACTCAAAATCAGTGATTTTTTTATGTTTCTTAGCTATTAATATCCAATACCTGGAGGTATATTACTCAAGTCTCTAGCAAGTCAGCTGCTGGCCTCCTCTTCCTAAAGTTTGTGGAGTCAGCAGCTTAAGATTTACCTTAGAGGCAGCTTGAATAGATAGCTGTGATGCAGAACCAATGCTGCATTAAAGAGAAGGGGGAAATGGAAGCAAAAGAGCAGGATGAGAGGAAATGAACAAAAAATAATAATAAAAAAAATGTTAGAGGTCTGGTCTTCTATATGTCCCCTGGTCCCTCTCACCATCATTTGTAATAAATAGCTATTCTTTACTTTTGCTTCCCAATCTGCAAAGTAAACACTCCACTGCTTCTTAAAGTTAATTCACCTCCTTCAGCAAGAATCTGGGCCTTCTTGAGGATCAAGTAGTTATGCCTTAAGCCTGCCTGGGGGAGCATACATGAGCAGTGCTTGCCCCAGGATTACACATCACAAGGCCCTCCAGATCAGTGGTTGCTTCTGAAATAGCCATAGGGACAGGAAGGAGATGCGAGTCAGAGTGTACTGCGCTTAAGGCTGCTTCCAGGGCTTCTTTTTCAAGCCAACAGAGACACAGCTATTTAATCAAAGACTATGAGGCCTATTAAAAAACACTGCCAACCATAAAGCCCAAGTGTTGCTGTCATTGTAGTCCCCAAGGGCACAGAACCCAACTCAACAAAACTCTCTTTGTATTTCTGGGCAGGGGGTGAATAGCTCACTCCAGGCTTCCTTGTGTTCATGTTCCTGAAAAGAAAACAGGGTTTCAGTCAGATTTACTTTTTTCCCATGTGGAAATCACTTGGAAGAGAGGATTGGTGAGGTATGGGTCCCCTTCTGCACTAAAACATGGCGATCTCAGTGATATCTCAGTGCTGTATAATTTGTGATATTTATTACGTGCTGTATAATAATAGTTGTGTCCAGAAGAGAATTATCACCATCCTAATGAATGAGAACAGTCTACGTATATTTCTGTTCCTGTTAGAGCTGAGGTTTGTACCTAACTGATGTCAGCAAGTGCACTTAAGACAATATTTAGCCTTCTAAAATCTGGATGTCTATTTTAAGATATTTATCTATATTAGAATCTACTAACAATCATTCTGTAGTCAATAACAAGAGATGGGCACCTCCAGACATTGGTATGACCCATCATAAACTGCGTAGTGCTCTCTTTGCTGCAGAGTAATTAAAAAATAGCTTAGACTAGACTTTGATTTCTTTAGCTCTTAGAAAACTCATCTTTATTGAGTAGTATGTTACCTTTTATGGATATCATGTGAACGCTGAATGAATGACTAAGTCACTCTTGTGCAATTGATTGTCTTGCATTATCAATATCTTGGGACTCATTTTCATAAAATGGCTTGTCAGGTTATCACAAATGCTGTTTATTATGTTTCCTGGAATACGTTTTTAAAATCAACTATTGAATATGTTTTCTTGTATGGATGAGGATAGACGCCAAAAATCACAGTGTCTCTAGAAAAAAAATTAAATATATATATATATATATAAGCAAATTAATAATCCATACCATTAAATACTTCATGATCTTTCAAACAACGAAAGGAAATCAATTTTTAAGAGAACAGGAAAAATATTTTCCCTACATAATGCAATTTAGAATTATTTTGTAGCACTTGGATATTTTTCTTTCCAGTAAAGATTAAAGCATTTTTCTTCACAATTTCAACCACTTTTTTTTTTTTTTTTTTTAAGAAAATAAAATTTCTAAATAAATATTCTGTTCAAACAAGACACTTAAAACATAGAAAGCGAGCACTTTATAACAGTTCTCCCCCTTTTTAAAAATGAACAAATGACAACTTCTTTGCTATTGATACAGTTTAGACTGTAGACTTCATCAACATATTTCCTAAGGGAAAATACTCTCAATAAATGTCTTTCAGCCAGATCACGCTTGTGTCTGTTGGCAACTTTAATGGTTTGTCAGCCTTTGTATGCAGTCAGTACACACCCTGCACCAGTATACTTTATAGATGTACACTTATTCTGGACTGGTGAAAAGTTCTGTTGAAGATGCAAAGTGGTAGTTTTTTTACTGCTTCTGGCCTTCCTGATAACATATTTATGCAATGTCCTCTTATGACAAATATTGCTCTGTATGCTGTTTTAGGAGTGCAAAATTCTTATTAGTTCTCTAGAGCTTTATACAGAAAAAGAAAATACTTTTGCTTCTGTGTGCTCTTTTAAAATGCTTTTGGTCCTACAGTTTCTGTCTGACTCAGCATCTGTGGCCAAAATATGTTATATGGAAGTTATTTAGGCTAAATGCAGACTGCTGATTTGATGTTTGAAGCCCCCTGGGGAAAAACAAACAAACAAACAAACAAACAAACAAAACCAAAAAAAAACACTATAATGTTAACTACTTGTATTTGCAGGTTTGGGAAGGGGAAATACAGACTTATTTGTTTGTTTGTTTGTTCGTTTTCATTACTTAACAGCAACATCTAAGCATGTTACATATTTGGGCTTAAAACTAATCAGATCTTTATTTTGGCTTTAGTGTTTGTGAAACGCTTGCCAGATAAATGATAATGTAAAATGCATTACTAGGTAAGCATAGAAATACATTGAAGCTCAAAGGTATAACTTTATGTTTACTTCCTCAGAAATATTAAGCTGACTTTTTGTTTATTTATTTATTTATTATTTGCTGCCCTCTGGCTGAGCTGTTTTTAGTTATGTTATTTCTGTTAGCCAGGTTTATGATAATTTACTCCATTACTTTAAAATGTAAAAAAAAAAAAAAAAAAAAAAAAACAAAAACCCTTGTTATTTTTGCACTAAAAAACAAGTTAAATTCCTACACAATTATAGGTTAAATTAGTCCATTTTAGTATCTCTTCCAGCTACATACATGTGTAAAATCAAAACCTTTTTGCCCATCATGTGTTGCCTACTATGCCTGAACTGACAGCAGGCACACCCACTAAATAAACTGTAAGCTCATTTAAAGACACACATTTTCTTCATGTCTTCAGTCTAGTAATTTTGGTATTAAAAGTAGTGAAGTCATCATTTGCCCTGTAACTAGGCATGTCATAGAATCATAAAATCACAGAATGGTTTGTTTTGGAAGGGACCTTAAAGATCACCTAATTCCAACCCATGGGCAGGGACACCTCCATGAGACCAGGTTGCTCCAAGACCCATTCAGCCTGTCCTTGAACACTTCCAGGGATGGGGCATCCAGTACCTGTAGACACTCACTTGTCTACTACTGCAGGACAGGAAACAGAAGTGAGAATGGGCTGTAAAACAGCGATGGGTCTTTAATATCCCAAGGAAGGAAGACTTATGTGATCCCATCCATGCATATCTGGGAGATACTAATCCACATGATCAATGACTAAAGCTTTGTGCTATTGCTCACAAAACTCATCAGCTTTGTTATCAAATAAAATCTTAAAGCTAATTCAGGTATCATTTGATCCCTGATATTAGATAGTAACATAAAACATGAGAGCTGGAAGATCAAATGTTCGTCACGCCCCAGATTAGTGTTTAATTTGAGAAATGCTGCAGCCTCTTGTTCCTCAGTTCTTTGCCAAATAACACCAGCTGCACTGCTCTGCCTTCTTCACGTACGGCTAACATGTGTTCAAGTGTTAGAGCAATGGTGCAAAGACAGATGTATAAGATACAAGAGGTTTTGTTAATCTTAATCTAAACACTATAAGAAAAAAGTGTGAGTTTGCCTCCTGGAGATCATGATGTAAGTCGATGGCTGAGGAGCTCTAGACATAGCTTTCAGACATGCTGGGGTCTATATGTTCATGTAACCTGAAAGAAAAAACAAAAATGCTGGCTTCTGTATTTGTTTTATTTTGCAGCTTGGACCATAAGCAAAACCCCCATTTGTATCTAAGTGAAACACAATATCATTTCATAATGTAGCTTGTTTTAATGAACTTATGATCCAGAACTGATGCTCTTTTTCTGCCTTTTGTTTCAGACGTCTTTGTGCATTGTACTTTTGCATGTGCAAATACATTGTATTTGCACCCTTAAAATCCATGGACGAGTACTGATAGTACATGACAGAAGTAGAGGGCACACCTGGGTGCTCTGGAAAACCATAGATGGGGCAGGACAGGACACTGTGAAGAAAGTGCCTCCTGAGTTTTCCAATGCTGATATGAAGTCCCACATAAATCTTCATCTGATGCATACTTTCATCTTCACATTGACATACTTATTCCTTTTATACCTCATGCAAGTATATTTGTTATATTTTTTCAGTTGTGTATACCAGATGTATTTTTTCCTTTCAGAGATTACTTTTTTTTTTTTTTTTTTCCCTCAGGGTTAGAGGAATAGATAGAGACCAGAAAAGATAAGGTTGATTTTGCTTTGGTTTTCTCACTGTTACCTATTGGTTAAATCATTAATTCTGCAGATATTTAATTACAGGACACAAAGATGAAAATTCAGCTTTTTTTTTTTTTTTTTTTTTTTTTTCCCTGTATCTTTGTTAATCAAATCCAGAATAACACCTTGTGGATGACACTTACTATTCAACTATGTTCATGGCTTTGGGAAAGAAAAAGAAAAATAGAAACAGAAAAAAAAAAAAATAGGAGAAGGAAAAAGAATTAAATACTGAGTTTAAAATGATGTAACAAAAATGAAGGGAAAGTGACAGGGATGTGCATAAATAACATTAGTCTAGAGACTTTTATTTTTCCATATTTGAAAATGTGAAATATATGTATCTGTTGTCAAAGGATTAATGTAGAACATCTGAACATGGTAATCTTGAGGGTCAAATAAATGGAAGTAAACATATATTGGAGTCACCCAGAATAACCCATGAGGGACAGCACAACTTTGCTTTCAAGTCTTTTTTTAACTTAAGTTTAAACACAATTTGCTCTCATGGGAGAGGAATTTCATCTCTCACTTTCTCCGTTCAGTATGTATTAGGTATACATTATTTATATGTATCAATGCTTTCTTCTGATATTAAGAAAACCAAAGCAGTCTGAAATAGCTTCCCCCTATTTCTAACCCTACCCATCTCCATAGAAAATGACACTTTTTTATTAATAACAAATTGAACCAAGTCAAAACATTACTGCAATTTAATTTTTCCATTCCTAGGGCTTCAGATGTATATCTCTTTTTCATATAAGTCATACTTCAGTTCAGAAATAAGTGAGGTTATGAAAATTTAGACCATTTACCTTAGAGTAAATGCTTCACTCATCATTATTCTCCTGCACATATATGTCTGTAAAAGTAATATACTCTGTGAAACTGATTTTTCTCTCTGTAATTGGAAATACAATATCAGAAGTGAACTTCTTGGGAGGAATGCATATGAGCAGAAAGCTGAAAATGAAGCTGGTAAGGTTAATATCTGAGAAATTCTGGTATCTTTCCTAAGATTGTGCTACATGTTGGCTCTCACCAGCTTCCTCTATTAACTACAGAGGCAAAATTTGCTTGTAGTGTTGGGATGTGTACTACATGAAGACTTTTGGAATCTAGAATGGCCAAAAATGTCAGAACCAGGTTTCACTGAGTCTATAATGTGGTCATTACCACTGATGAAGCAGCATCCAGCATTTTTGAGGCCAAACACATAAAGTTAGGATCTCTTCAGGAACCCTATTAAATCTGGCACACATAAATATCCCAGCAGAACCCTTCCCTCTTTCTCCAGAATGCCAATATAGGGACTCTTCCATGCAGAAGAAAAACTTTAAAATATTGGACAGCATTTAATTTCTTCACTGTAAAGTAGTAACCCTGTATGTTTGGACTTCAAAGTTTCCTTGTTCATTTTTATTTTTGCTTTTTTCTCTTTTTATTTTTATTTTTTTTGACACTGAAAATTTGTCTCTTGTTTAAATATGCAAAAGATTCTGAGTCCTAAACGTCTGCGCACTGCAGTCAGCTGCAAACAGCACAGCTGAAGCATCTGTTATCCTTGGAGAGATCCCCTGTGCCACTGTGTTCTGCAGCAAGAATGCCCTTGTACCTGCCAGCTAGGCTGGCTAGCTTAACACTTCAGATACCTGCTGCATTTTTGGGGGGCTGAGCACAATAAGGGGGATGTACCATGAGGATAGTAAAATGCATTTGGAATCTGTCCTTATTCAGGAAGTTATCACCTATCTGTGCAAATTTCTATATAGCAGCAGAGCAGAAAATGCTGGAGCAGAATCTGGGTCATGACAAGACTGAAAGTGAGACCTGTGGCTTAGCTGTCAGGGTCTGAAATGGATCCAAATCCTGCAGGTTTCTTTGGAACACAGTCACCCTTTAAGGGGGAGATCTGTTCTTAGAAGAAGACCACGTCTGTAATTGTATTGTCCTTCCTTAAATCAAATCATTGCCTGCAGTGGCAAATACAATAGGAATTTGAGGCAGGGTATGCAATCTGGCTCTTTGTGTTTGTTGTTTCTTCTTCTTATTAGTAGTAGTAGTAGTTTTGTTTTCGAGTAACATGTGCAGTTTTATTTTGTAACACATCATATTTCAGAATTTCTTGAAATCATGACTGACGTTCAGCTCATGTAGAATAGTGTAGTTACCAGTAAGATGTTCTAAGAATACCTCATGAACAAAACATATATGATAAATGCATTTCTGGGTGAATTTTATACCTAGCGACAAGCTAGAAGAGCAGGGGCTGGGTCCTGCCTATCTCCTGTCCACACGATTGCCTCCTGTGCAGTCTGTGTGCAACTTATCTGTTTTCATTTAGTTTGGTGAGTCTGCATTTTTATAGTGTGTAACAAGAAAATCCCACTACACATCACAATGAACCTAATCTAATTTGCTTTAAAGTTCAACTCTTGAATTTAAAGAAAAGAATTCTGTGGATTTTTATTTTTGCCAGTACAGATCAAACTCCAATTACTTCTGTCTGTCTCTAATGTTTTTATTGTGGCTAACACATGGGCCCCTGCTGATACTCAGTATGAGCATGCATTTCTCTTTTATGATGTATATGACAGAAATGCACTTTTGTCTTTCCTTTGTAATATCAGAAACGGGCATTTGAAGTCCAATATTGCACTCAGTCACCTGGTCACTGCATGTTCTTGAGCAGGACACATTTGAACTGCATTCAGATCATAAAGCATGAGCCAATTTCAAAGCTGCATGTTACAACCAATGAGGTTAAAGACAAAGGCTTATTTTCCCATTGTAAAGTATTACAGTATTACAGGTGTTGGCTACTTTAATTTAAGATACATACTACACAAGAGGTAATGTGGCTGCTTCCAGTTATCTATATCTAGGGTGTCTTTAAACAGGTATCATTTTTAAGCTTACAAATGCCCAAGACAGAAATTTTTCATACAGCTAAGTTGCTATGAATCACAGATGTATCGAACCGTCTGCTGTGTCAGTGGAAGGAATTGTGTTGATCACCCTTTTGGCAATGGTTTACCTACCCAGAACTTAGCAACTGTCATGATATAACTGCATATCACCAGAGATGATGTTTTCTGAAAATTGCATTTAAATGTTAATGTGTAAATGTGTAAATTAAAGAGCTATTGCCAGGTATTTAAATACTGGTGATCAGCTATGATTAAATCACACACCCAATGAGAGTGCAATTCTTCTACTGGCCCGTTTGAGGTGGAAAAACAATGCACAGATAACAGTTCCTGAGACGTAGAATGGGGATGTGATTCATCAGTACAATGTCTACACCTTCACAAGTCACTTTGGGCTTGTTTTTGTTATTAGCAAGAAACAAGCATTGATGCTGCAAGTCTCTTTCTGTACCACGTTTTACCTAGATAATTTAAGTGACAAATATTGACCAACACTGAGTGTCCAAACCATTAACTGGCTGTGAGAGGAGCTTCTTCTGATACTTCTCAATAGCATGGTATCAATGTAGTCCTAAATAAGGAGTTAAGGCACTGATTATTTAGGCAGATAATCCTAAGGACAGTCACCTGTCACTAGTCCTCAGGACTAATCACCAGATTAGATCACCTAATAAAAGTAGCATTAGTCACATATTCTCTGTGGTATAAACCCAGGCTGAAGGATTATAATGGTTATAACGTTATGCAGGCAAATTTTGGAATTTTCTATCCTGTGGAATACTCAATGTGCGTTGTTTCAATGTCCTTTGTCATCTTCATCCAGCAGGAATATGTGAATATGCTCATATATCTAGTCTCTCTCTCTCTCTTTTTTTTTTTTTTTTTTTTTTCCTCCCACAGAGTAAATTTCATCTCCTTTTAAAACTTTGATTCCAAAATACTGAACTATTTCATATTGACATCTTTAAGCAGAACAAAAACATTTCTTATTCCTGAACTGGATTACTTGAATTGCACCTCAATACCTCAACATTTCATACGTTTTTTATTTGTATCAATGACAAATGACTGTGAATGTAACTGACACATAGGAAAGTATAGGTACGTCACACTCTTTACAGTCATAAGCTGGGACAACAGAGGAACAATGCAGCTTGTGAACCATGGATCTGCCAGAAATATCTTTATAGTCACTGCTATATTTTCCTCCTACACAGTGCCAATAGCCCAAGAACAACGAAAGCCCCAACTTTATGTTTCCTCCTCATCTGCTTTTAAGAATCTCTTAAGCAAAGTCATTCTCTGAAAAATGGTAATTTGTTTTTGGTGGTACTTCTCCTTCTGTGTACAGTCTCACTGATCATCCTTAGGAAGTTTTCCTATAATATTTCTTTTCCTTTCTAATCCCCTTCACTCAGCTCCACATTGGCTCATCTCAAGGTGTTGATGCTCTGCCACACCATTCACTCTGTTTCTTCACTTCCTTCATGAATAAAAACTTTATTCCCCTCTTTGAGATTTTACAGTGAAGTAGTGGTGAAACTCTCCAGACACGGGAATGAGAAAGAACGGTTTGTTGAAAAAGCTAGCCTAGACGAGATCTTTTGTACAAGGTTTTGATTCCATGTGGGATCTGAGGGTTTTTTGTTGGTGGTTTTTCCCCTCACTTTGGCACAATATCTGAACCAATGGCTCTTAGTACTGAAAGGAGGAGGGAAATTGAGAATAATCTTGAGTACTTCCATTACCACTGCTGTAAAAAGCTCTTTGCCTCTGTTCTTCAGTATTCTCCCCAGTCCCAGAGCCCCTTTGGGGAATATCAGACTGAAAGCTGTAGCACGACACACTTGCTGGAACTGCCTGTGGGGAGGACTGAAAGGGAGGAATGCGTGTGATAGTTGAGGGCAAATAGCTTTAATTTAATTAGTGGATTAATTAAAGCTTTCTCCCCTGAGTAGGCTATATGTGTGTGTGTGGAGAAAGTGTTTCTGCAGCCTCCTGTAGCTGTTCACCATGCATTTCTGTTCCAAGTGTGACTCAGATGGGGTTTCTATTGAACTTGCTGGGAGCCTGCACAAAACAAATTTCCTGTCTAAGATCTTTTCTCTTTGGGGTTTTGTTTAAAAGTAATGAAGTATAAATGGGCAAATAATAACAAGTAATAACAAAAACCTGCCTTGTAAATGAATGTGGCATCCGGCAGCATGACAAATACAGAAATCCTAAAAGGTTCTCTGTTCTCAGTGTCCCCTCAGTGAGAGGAGTCTTACGTTAGCACAAATTCCCTCTGCCCTCACTTAGTGAAACTCATCAAGAGATTTTTCAGTGTAACAACCCATTCAATTACTTGATACCTTTGTCTCCTCACACTTTACAATGATCCTAGGAAATCAGATTAAGGCCAACAGTGTCCTGGGCTGTATTAATAAGACAACAGCCAGCAGATCTAGGGCCATGGTTATCACCCTTTACTTGTTAGACCACATCTAGCATGTTAGGTCCAGTTTTAGGCTCCTCAATATAAAAAAGGTGTTAAGCAACTGAAGCAAAGCCATCAAGATTGCCTATAAGTAGAGGATGAGGAAAATAGCCTTGTGTAGCTGGTGGAAGGAGAGGCTTTTGGGATAACCTAGTAGCAGCCTTACAATAACTATGAGGAGGTCATCAAGAAGATGGACCCAGGTTCTTTGTCATGGTGCATGTCATGAGGACAACAGACTATGGACTAGACATAAATTGAAACAAGGGAGGTTCTGACTGAATTTAGAGAGATATTTTTTTATCCTGAGGACAGTTGAAGTTGCACAGAGAAGCTGTGCAGCAGTCTACGTTCTTGCAGGTTTCGAAGACCCAGCTGGGAAAAAAAAAAAAAAAAAAAAAAAAAAAAGAGAGAGAGAGAGAGAAACCTGTCCGGACCCTACTGCTGACCCTGCTTCGAGCACAAAGTTGAACTGAAGATTTCTGGAGGTCCCTTCTAACCTGAATTATCCTGTGATTCAATGATTCTATCTGAGAGGTGTGTGTCATAGATAGTTAACATGTATGTTAAATTACAGTTGCAGCCACCAGAGACAAGGATACATAGGTAAACACAAATGTATATTAATGACCGTTATATTAATGATGTTTAATTATATTAAACACTAAATCTGTAGATCAAAGAAAAAGGTTAAGACTATCTTTTATACACTCTATTTTTCAATTGCTCTTATATCCGATGCACCCTTCCAGGGCTACTTTAAACAAGGAACAGTGCTATATTACCAGTGCTCTCTGATGAGTGACAAAGAGGTGTGCCTTTCTCAAAAATCCTCTGGAGGTAATATACAAGGGAAACAAGCCTTTCTGTCCATTGCTATTTCTCTCAGAAAAGGCTATTCCAAATAAGTTGCAGCATGATCGTCAGGGACATTTTAGGGATCACAGGGAAACAATGTAGACCTCTCTCTATTCAGAGTTCAGGTGGGAATTTTTCATACTTTAAAACAGACCAGACTAAGAAGATGAGGCTGTGGAAGACTAAGTTAACAGAGCAAACCTAGGAGTTGGACAAGCAAAATCTTTGTCACCTAATGTTCACCCCATTGGATCAGCAGTTCCCCAGGTGAGAAGAGTGTTGTGTCCCAGACTGGTCAGAGATTCTTTTTCAGTTCCCCCATTGCAGATGTCCAACTGAATTTGAGCATTATACCCCAAATTTCTGTAAATATAACTCCTAATTTCTCAGTTAGTGAATCAGTGTATTAAAAAAAAGTAGATCCTACACCCCAACATCCATTCCAGCCATTTCTCCTTACTAATCAGTCTGAACTGTCATGCTGAATGTGCACAAAATATGTCTACACAGAACTGAAGCAAACTGACAACAGAACCCCAAGGAAAAAATATTTATCATTTATCATCATTTATTCTCCTTTGTTAAACATGAATTCCACCAATTTACATATGCATTATTTGCCTGAAACCCCCATTCAGTGATCTTCTGCTTGCTGACACAGGCACTTCTGGATGCTTTGCTAAAGCTTGGATCTACACTGGGTTGTTCTGTTTCCAGCAGCTTTGCTATGTTTTAGGACTGCAATGTTGCAGGCTGCGCCAATTGGTGATGATCTCTGCAAGTCCTGCACCACCGATGGCCTGCAGAGAGGCCTCTCCACTCACTTTCACCTGGCACTGAAAACTCAAGGAGGGGTGAGAAACTTTCATGAAGGCTCAGTCAGATTTGGAAAGGGCTAGAGCCTGATTTGAACACTAAATCACATTGTTCTTGAATATTTTTGAAGACAAGTGGGAATTTCAGTGTTGGCATAAGACTGTCAGCTTTTCAGGGCTAGGATGACCTATGAGGAATGAAAGAAGAAGACATCAAGCATGTGTCATTGGGAGATGCATTTTTAGAATTTTTAACTTTGGAAATTTGGAAATTTGGAACTGTCAGAGAAATCCAGTTTACATAATACAATAACAATCAGAAAAAATTATCAAACCTTTAGCTTCACTTCAAACACATTTTCTCTACCAGGATTTTTAAATGCTATTCCAATGAGTGGTTCTTTCCCTTCAGTGCAAAGTTTTAAGAAACATAAATTGATATTGCTTGCTGTTAGATAGCAAGAGATAAGATAAAGGTATGCTTTGGTTTAACTCAAGATGTCTTTTCCTGTGGAAGACATCGACTATATTGATAAAGCATGCTGAAAGACAATGTTTTTGAACACATTTCCAGGATATAAAGATGGTTAGAGTAAACTCTAAAACACATTTTCCCCATGTTGCATAACACATCTTTTGTCCAGACTTACCACTTCAGAAGGTATCCACTGAGTGAAGGGAGCTGTTGATTATGCTGCAGCTATTTTCTAATCTGCAGTGAGACCTACATCTCTCCAGGAGCTGTCAGTGTTAGAAGGTAAAAATATCTTAAATTCATATAAGCCAGTCTGAGAGAGATCAATGCCCTGTTTTGGCAGCGTGCACTATACTATTGGACTTGTTTTGTTGTTTTTTGTTTGTGTTGTTTATTTAGTTTTTTGGTAGGTTGATTGGTTTTGAGGAGTAACGATTAAATCTGGTGATGTTTTCATTGAAAAGTCAGCTTTTTTGTGTAATGTTTGCAAATTAATATATCATTTTTTGAGCTAACTTTTTAAAACTGAAAGTCACAATACTATTAGCAACAAGTGCAATTCAGTGTGAAGCTAGTGATCTTATAAACCCAGTAGATTAAACTCCTCTCTCGTATTACTTTAGAACAAACGCTTAGACAAGTGAATTACCTCTACTTAGCCTTCTCCTTATCACTGTGTCTGATATGACACATCCTGAATGTTGTAGAAATATTCTCAATCACTTTACAAATAAAAGGTCAGGACTTTACAGGCAGAATATGAAAAATCACAAGAAGAACAGTAAATGGTCTTCTTTTTGCCAGAGGAATTGCCCTGTTCTTTATCACATCTTTATTATGACTTCAAAGTGCCTTGCCTGATCCCGGAGTTTCTCAAGAACACAGGATTTTTCTCGCTTCTTTAGCTCCAATGAGTTAACTTGTGGAGAGAAAATATGTTTTAAAGCAATAATGAGTAAAGTGACCAGAACTTTAAGTATTTTTGAATGACTATAGGTAGTCAAAGACAGCTCAGGATTCTTGAACAGACCCTTCCTTACTGCTTGCCCACAGGATGATCCAAATTATTTTGGATAACTCTGGGACCTCTTTCAATACCCACATTTTATGTATTTTTATTTTTTTTTCCAAATCCTTTCAGCAATCCATATAACCTCTGCTATGCACAAACCTTTATAAGTGACCATGAATGTGTCACAAAGATTATGTTGCCTTTCATAGAGAAAGTCCTCTTTTATCTCTAAGAAGTATATGCACTTGATATAACCAAGGAAATGAGTCAGGTGCCAAAATGTAAAAGTCTTTTGACATTAGATACGCCCTACAGGGTCCAAAATATCCTAACAAAAGGCAAACATAATGGCCAATGCAAGCAGAAGCAACTGGAGGTCAAGCAATATATCCTAAGGCATATCAAATGGTCTTGGCATCTGTGCTTAGGTTTCTGACTTGCTCTCTTTGGGTATAGCTGCATGTCAAGCAGTGTCATATACATACATTTTGATATACAGTGTCAGGACAGGTAACTAAGAGTGGTGCTCAGTTTCAGTTTATAACCACTGTTCCTCAGTACAAGTGGTTAGGAAGCATCTTCTTAATGCGGTCTAGTGCTGTTCTTTCAGAGGTGTCTACTAGCAGCCCTGCTTCATGCTCTTTGGACATATTTTCAGGACTGTTGTCTCCCAAGTTAGTTGCGCACTTACTGGACATGAGGGTCTGGGGAGCAATGTCAGTGGGGGACCCACCAGCCACAGGGGAACTTGTACTGTGTGCCTGGAGCACCTCCTGCCCCCCTGCTGCCCTCACCTTGGGGGCTTCAGGGCTGCTTCCCTCACATTTCTCACCCCTCTCTCACAGCTGCTGTTGCACATCAGTTTTTTGGGGGCCTTTCCCAGAGGCCCAAACAGTGTCACTCATGGCTCGGCTCTGGCAAGCAGCAGGTCCCTTTTACAGACAGCTGGGGTTGGCTCTGATGCATTAATGCATCAGATACACCAGAAGACATCTGATGCTGGCTCTGGCTTCTGCCATGGGGAAGCTGCTGGGCTCTACTCACAGAGGCCATACCTACAGCTCCCACTCTGACCAAAATCTTGCCACATAAGCCCAATATGTTTAGCTAGATACTTTTGTCTCTTTGCGGTTTTGCACAATTGAACAGATACTGATTAGGTTTACTGCTTTAAAGCTTTCATCTGAATATGTTTTTCAGAGCTTTATTATTTGGTGTTTATAAATTCAGGGCTCCTGTACTTTGGGATTGACTATCTTTTTGTTTATTATGCCTTATCTATAGAAATGTATGCCTTTTCAAAATTGGTTTGAGTTGATCTCCTTCACTTCACTGAGAGTGGTAAATTAAAAAAAAAAAAAAAAAAAAAAAGTTAATTTTGTGTACTTTCCACCTATTTTCTAGATTTGTCCAGTATGTGTCAAAATATTCTTTTACTGCACGTATTACTGATATCTTCTGGGAAACAGAAACCAGACTGCCTACAATGAATTCAGGAAATTGCAAATGTCCTTGAGGCAAAAGAAGCAAAATCAGGAGTCCATGAAGTTCAAGCTCACACTTCTATGTGAACTGTCTCTGCTGTTCAGTTGTTAAAGACAGACTTGACAGATTAAAGGCATAAACTCTGCCAGTACATAGTGGAGACTCATGAAACATATGGATCCTTTCAGGAAAACATGATAACCTTAAAACATCTCTGCCTTCAACAAATAAATGTTTTGTTATAAGCAATCCAAACATGGTTTTATTTTCTCTGAAAAGGCACTGCTAATTAGCAGAGATGACAGGCAGCTTCCATTCTTTCTTCTGTCACTGAGGTTACCGATTCCTCTTGTTCTTTGTTTTCTGTCTCAGTTTCCTTGTTCTCTGGGAAAAAAAAAAAAAAAAAAATGAAGTCTGTTGATGAAGAGTGCTATAAAGATAGTTATTGGAGGCCATAGCAAAGTGTTCTGCCAATAGGGAAAGCTTAAGGAAAGCTACGGGTACAGGTGAAGCATGTTGGTCTAGTGCTCTCCCTGTGTCCAGCAGTCTGCATCTCCAGTATATCCTGAGTCAGACTTACTCAAATACAATTCACTAAATTTAGTCAATTTAGTCAGATACATCTTACTAAATATGCTGTCAGCAAGGAAAACAATGAAACCTGAGCTGTTCACCTTACACTCTCTTTGTTGCCATTAAAGACCTGGCTTTGGTTTACTCTCAGTACAGAAGATGCCAAAAATAGGAAGGCTAAATCACACTCTTCTGTCCTTTGGCTATAGATTTAATCTAAAGATACTTGTCAAAGGTCTTTAGTTACTGCCATCAGAAGTTGGGCATGGTGGGTTTCTTAATGTTTAGTGTACTTTGATGTATTTTGCATACTTACATACATACATATATATGTTTTGAACTCCTGTAAACAGTTAACATCCACAATGTGAAGCTTCAAAGAATTCTGCAGATTAACAATAAATGTGCGAAGAAACATTTCCTATTGTTTATTTGTATCCCACTTCTGTAGATTTAGCAATTATAAAATGACAGATTTTCTAATCCGTACATGCCTAACTGTATAGAAACCGTAACATTTCTGTACTGAGGCAGACCCTGAACACTCCTTTCAGACCTGCGCAGAGTGAACTACTGCTAGCAACAGAAGCTTGATTTGTTTTGATTTTTTTTTTATATATTTTATTTATTTTATACTTTTTTTTTTTTTTTTGGAGATTCTAAGAATCTTTGTTGGCCAAAGCAATTTCCCTATCTTTGGCAAGGTTAGAGGATTATGTAGAAAAGCCATACATTCTTGGGAGATCCCAGAGATCTGTGACAGTATGTCTTTTCCAGGCCCTTGAGAGCCCTTAGAAGAGAACATAATTTCTTTTGAAGATAAACAACTCTAATATGGTTATGCTTGGTTTATCCCATGGGAAAACTGCTTAAATTTATTACTAGGACTTTGGGGAGCATTAGCTTTGGTGTAGCGTTAGCTGTTCCCAAATGGTGAGTAAAGCTCTACACTGGCGATTCATTAAGAAATCCTCTATCTTTGAAACAGGGGTGGTGGCTTGTAATTGTTATGTCAAAAGTGTGCAGATGGGTCCCTGCCTCCTAGCATACACAAATGCACAACATAAGCATAACCAAACTAGGATTATGCATGCCTTGGGAAGTGCTGTAAGTATTGTGTATTGTGTGTGCATAGTCTATTTGATGCATCACTGACCCAAAGTGTTCACACCATTCTGTTCCCTCTGTTGGGATATGAGAGAAATAAAGTTGAACCATGTGAATGGGGTTCCAAAAATAAATTGAAGCAGATTGAATTCAAGTATTGTTTTCCCTGTTTGCTTGTTCCTACTTATCAGGTAAGAGAAAACAGACCACTTGGCAGGCACACTCTACTTCCTCAGTAATTCTTTATCAACTAGGGTGAAGAAAATGGTATGGGGAATATGAAAAAACAAAATTGCTTACATGGGTTGACCTATCCCATCTTCAACTAGTGCACAGATTTTTATGGGTCTTTCCAGTGAGTTTGATTTGAACCTTAGCAGTGCCCCTGTAAAATGGTCTAATGAAACCTGAGATTGTATTTTGCTTGGATTGATATTCTCTGGTTACTTTGTGCAGCAGGAATGAAATCTTATATTGATTTCTGGGAATGGGTCCCATTTTCAGTTTGTTGCAGCTTTGGAATTGCCTACATTCCATTGGTCACAGTGTTTCTCTTACACATTTCCTTCCTTCCTTCCTTCCTTCCTTCCTTCCTTCCTTCCTTCCTTCCTTCCTTCTCTCCTTCCTTCCTTCCTTCCTTTCTTCCTTTCTCTCTCTCTCTCTCTTTATTTTTCTTCACTTTTTTTTTTTTTTTTTTTTTTTTTTTAAGTAAGTTTTGGATCAAATCATCTCAGTTGAATTGGCATTGCATTCTCTTTTGGCAAGAAAACTGCCTTGTATTCACTGGGAAGAAAAGACGGAAGCATTAAGGAATGGACAGGGTGAAAGGCTGAGAGAAAGAACTTTTAATTTAGCTTAGAGTCCTGAATGAGGTTAATAGATTGTGTGAGACTCACATGGAAGTGGTGGAAGATCAAACAGAATCTTAATTGATTTCTGATTCTGCTTTATATTATTTCATTATTTAGAGGTACCTTCTCTTCTGCCTTTTTAGAGAAAGAAAACCAAAAGTAAACCAAAAAGTAAACCAAAACCAAAGTAAACCAAACATATTAGAAATTACACTTTGACAGGTGGAGTAAAATTAAAAACAACAACAACAACGAAATAATTCCATGGTTTGACCTTAAGCTTTCTGAAAATAAAACAAAACAAACAAGCAAAACACGAAGTTAGTTGCAGCTTCCTCTTATTTTCCAAGGATGTTTTAATTACTTTTTTTTCTTTTTGTAAGGTGACATCAAAGCTTACTGATGTTTCTTCATAAACCCTCCAGATATTTTAAGATTGTAATTGTTCTTTCTCCACATTTTTTCCTCCCATTTCAGGTTACAGCAACACATTCCAACTGCATTATTAAAAAGGAGCAAGAAACCTGTCTGGAGAAGATACGGAGGGCAGCTGCCCTGAACCCTCTTAATGACTCTTCTCCAGGTGAGTTTTAGCTTGGGATATGCCACGTGAACTGATTGTGTCTAAATCCTTTCTGTTATGCCTGTAGGGGATTCCAGCAGTGTCAATGCAAACATCTTACTAAAAAGCAACGGGGACATACCGTGCCAGTTGCCAGTTATTACGAGACATCATGAATTTGCTTCTATACATTAGGCAATGTAGTGACATATCTACAAAATGAATCAAAACACACACCGAAACAGCAACAACAGTGTACCTGGAAAGGAAATATCTTGATAGGGTTTATGACTTCTGCTCGTATAGGTGGCAACATCAGCTGTTGGGGACTGGACATAAGGCTTAAGTGCCTCAGTGGTCTGTTTTGTAACAGCAATTGCTCTTTTCTCTTCATCATCTCAGTAATAATTTGTGCCTCTCTAACATGATCTGAAGACCTTTACAGGGATTAACATTTTTGATGACTATAATCTTGATCAAGAATATTTATGTTCTTGTTGAGATAAGAAACTGAGGCAGCAAGCAAAGAATAAATTAATAGTTTAATATCCTGTCTCATTTCCCACTGACTGCAGCAGGAGCTGCTGATGGCCAGCACCAATGAAAGAAGGACAAAGAATGACAAAGAAAATAATTGGAAATCAGAGTCTATATTCTGAGTCATGTCCAAACTGCTTCTACTGTGACTTGAATTGGTAAGACTGAAGAGAACTGCAGATAAAACACAGTGTGTGTGTAATAAAAGAGGGGAAATTTATTTCCCTTTTTATTCACCACATATTTTAGCTCGGAAGCAAGAGAGGGCAGGGTGCAGATATCTGTGTTACCACAGATATCTGTGTCACCACTGTTCCTCTGCAGCAAGCCATTTTAGCTGGTAGGAATATTTCCATCAGTGTCCTGATATTCAGCTCAGATGTAAACTCAGTTTTGTTCTGATTCCCAGCTTTGGGCAAATGTTCTGTGTGTTTTGTCAAAATTGAGAAAAAGATATAGTTAAGGTGTGTTCATTTTAGCCCCATGGTTGTATTTTTGAGTCCCTCTTTGTCCATTACAGAAGATTTCACAATTATTCTTCAGGCCAGAAGTGACATAAGCAAAGACAAAAGGGAAAAAAAAGTTTATTCCCCAAAAGAATGATGTCAGAAGCTGGCCATGATCCTTACTTTTAATGATTATGCAATTACTATTATTTGGATTCAATAATTTACAGATTTTCCAAGTTGAAAAATGACCATTTCAGCAGCTACCATGTTCTTTCACTCAGATCCAGAATAACCTTTGCTTTTTGGTACTTGAGGGCTATTCAGATCAAACTCTTCCCTCCTGCCTGTTTCAGATTCATAGAGCACAGTTCAGAGATAGAGGAGGTCCAGAGCCATTGGAAAGCCTTTTGCATATTTGTGTGAGGAAAAAGTATCACCCACACAGGCAGGCAGAGATTGAATCTTTTCAAACACTATCTCAGCAAAACAAGTAGCACTCTTTATTATGTTCCCCCAATATTTTTTGGTTTTAAAAACTGTAAACTTTTTTTTTTTTTCCCAGGCTTATTCTGTTTAGACCTGTTAGGGCATATGTCAAGTGAAGAGGGACTCTTCACTCAATCCTTCACATTTGCTCTTCTTTCTTGAATAATACATGAATATGTGAACAGGCAATGCCTCCACAACGTGAAGAACTGCTGCATGCACAAGAGTGATATTGCTCATCCTCAATTTGACACATGTGGAGCACAGGTTCCTTCAGATGTCTAGGATACCTGGTAAATTTGCTGGGGGTGGAGAATGCAACTGTTCTTCCAGAAACTTAGTTGTATATGAAGGTTTTGAATGTCTCTTACACTGAAATGCATGTAATACTTGTTCATCTATGTCTCCGACAGCAGCCAACAGTGGATGACTTCAGAGAATACTTCCACAACATATTTTTCCCTTTTACAGATATCTTTAGCTTCCTACCCTACTGTCTTAGTGTTTAACAAGCTGCAGATGTTTTGATTTCATGAATTTGCCTGAACACATCTAAATTAAAACAATCCTTTTGTTGTTCACCACATCCTGTGTCAATGAATTCCACCATATACAAGGCTTTAGGTAAAGAAGCCACCTTTCCTCTGAGATGGTTATTTTCCATTAAAGAATTATGTTTTTTGTTTGTTTGTTTGTTTGTTTGTTTTTTCTTGCTTAAAAGACAATTATTTCAAAAAATCATCTTTATTGCCTTTTCCCCCTACCATTTCTAGTTCTTGTAGATATATTTTAAATATATTTCATTTCACTTCTTGTGCTGGACCTATAACATTCCGCTCTATCTCCTTTACAACCTCATTTCAGACTCACCTTTTATTAAATGACACTTATTTCAAGCCAGATCCTGCCACCTAATTCCCAACAAGCCATTAGGATGGGACATCAGCAGAGCTCAACTGCCTTCTTCCTATTTGCTCAAAGGCGTTGGGTTTGGAACTAGATGATCTTTAAGGTCCTCTCCAACCCAAGCCATTCTATTCTATATACTACTTACATACTACTCACTCTGTTTTGAAAGGCACCTTGATGGTGACTGCTAAGAATAGGTGTTCTAATAAGGAATAATCTACCTGACATGAATTCACTCACTGAAACACTTGGGAAGCACCTGCTTACTCCCAAAGCTCTTTTGCTGCCAGTCTTTTAGTGGAATAGAACACTACTCACCATGATTGAACATGTCTTGTTAAATTACCAAGCATTTTTTGGAGAAGTTTGATGGACAGGTAACAACCGACCGTAAAGTAAGCAGCCATATTTGCAGTGTGTTCGTTTCTCTCACTTTTAACCTGCTGCAGACAAACAATTTTTCACCCGGGAGAAGTGAAAACGGCCCGTTTTTTTTTTTTTGTTATTCATCTGTAAGAATAGGACTTACTAATAACTTACTAAAGACTTACTTAATACTAATAAAACTTACTAATAAGACTCACTAAAGACTTGCTAATCCTTACTAAGGCACTGGAAAACGTTAGCTCGTTTCTCTTCGAAGAAAGAAAAAACAAGAAATAACTCAGAAAAAAAGTTGAAAGAAGGAAAAAATCCTTCCTAGCTAGTAAATACAATTCTGTTTATTCAAGAGCAAAAAGGAGCATAAAAGTACCTCTTTTGACTTTTTTTTTTTTTTTTTTATGTATATATACAAATTTACATAAAACAATTTCATACAAAAGTTTTCTGATGATTTATTCCTTTTCATAGGGGCTTCAGGGTACAAAATGAGATTGTGAATTTTTGGAGAGTCTGCAGAGGCTCAGCCACATGCTCAAGTTACTGTGGTTTATAAAAATAATAATAATAATAATTTAAAAAAATCTTTGAAATCAGCTAAACTACAGAAACCTCTGGAAGAAAGATAGCTCCATATTCTTCTGTTGCAGGTGACACAAAGTCAAATGATTACATATAAAACTTGAATCTGGGACACAAACAGGTTTTGTAAACTGTATTTCTACAATACCTAGATGAATGATGTTACAGAACCTATTGTGCCCAAAGAATACTCCACATCACATTCATTCCATAAATCCTACTACATGGTGTAAAAACTAATGATAGTAATAGTAGGTTCTCTGGTCCTGTTCTTCTGAGGCCTGGTCTTCTGTACTGATATTTCTCCTAGCTAAAAGTAGTGCATGGAAGGCAATGCACTTTGAAGTTAAAAGCAGAAAACCATATTATGGATTCCTACATTTTGCAACAATAACTTACTTCTCCTTCCTTTGCTTTGCCCCCTTGCTGTGTTCAGCATCTGTGAATACAGACATAAACTAAGAGGTTCCCCAGAGCTCCTCTGGGTGAGGTCCAATAGGAGCACAATTTTGATGTTGCAACTGTAACCATAGGCCTTGAAAAGCAAAGCTGGCACTCTATTATGGAAAGCAGCCAGCCCTAAACTATCAGGGCTCTGATGTTTTCCCTCCCACTCTGCCTCTCAGGCCCAGATGTTATGCTCATTACTGTTTTATCCTTCACAGTAGTTTTCCCTCCCTCTGCTGCTGTGCTCTGCCTATAATGCTTCAGAAACAATGATTGCATTGAGATTTTCTGTTAGTTTTTCTGTGAGTTTTATGTTGTCTTCTTCCCTTTCAAATGCTTTAAATTCTTCAGAAGCCTTTATATGAAGAGAAAAAAGGTGTATGTGATTACCCTATGTGTCCATCTCTGTCCAGCCATCACCTACAAAATCTGCATGAAAAAGAGAGTTTGAAGAAAATGAACTTTCATAAGAACTCAGAATTTGATTCCTTTGCTGTGGAGAGAGAATTAAAATAATAAAGGGAAATAATAGAAGCTAAGGGCAGAAAAAAAAAAAAAAAAAAAAAAAGGATAATGAAAATTATGCCTCTAAGCTCAGCTTCTCCTGGTGGTGGGACCAGGCTATTTCTTACATCAGTATTTTCAGTCTCACTTGTTCATTTTCATCTCTCTTGTATTGTAAAGCTACACAAATTCCTGCTGGACCTTGTTCTTGCTGCCATCAGTCCAAAAGGGACTTTCTGCCACACAGCAATTGATAAAGCTCTCTGCTGATCCATAGGCACTCTTTTCTATTATTTATTTGTTTATTCATTTATATATATATATTTTTTTTTTCATCCAGATTGTGTTAACCTATTATCATCTCTGGTGTCTAGGAAAGACTGTTAGAGGAGATATCTCATGCTGGATGAGAGTTTCTTGGGTTCTTGGGTCATGCCAATCTTAACACAGGATGCATTAAAAAAAAACAAAACAAAACAAAACAAAACAAAACAAAAAAGCAAAAAAAAAAAAAAAAAAAAACAACCAAACAAACAAAAACAAACAAACAAACAAACAAAAAAAAAAACGTCCCAGCCTTCAAGTTGCTCAGGGCCTCATTTAACCTGGTCTTGAACACCTCCAGGGATGGGGCATCCACAGCCTGTCTGAGCAATCTGTTCCAGTGCCTCACCACCTTCTGAATGAAGAATTTCCTCCTAATCTCTAATCTAAATCTCCCCTCTTTTAGTTTAAAACCATTCCCCCTTGTCCTGTCATTGTCTGATTGAGCAAAGGACAATCTGATTGAGCAAAAGACAAACAATGGATGGATTCATGTCACCTGAATGTGGTTGTCTAAAGTAGAGAGGCCTTTATTAATGATAGCTATTTAGATTGTGATTATAGTCAATATATGACGATAAGTACCTAGAAGTCACTTACCTTTACAAGTATTTACAGGACTTAAACTTGCCTTAGTTTATACATCCAGCTTACACAGAAGACTGTGGTTAGAAGTGCCAATTTCTCTCTCTTGTCTATTAAAGCAATCATTAAAGGGACCAGAAGTTAGATGGTATGAATTTTTTTGATTATACTGCAGTAGCACTGGAATTAATATAACCTTCACAGATCAGACATAAACCAAGCTCCAGGCTATTAAAGGAATCTTGTTCTCAAACGGAGCAGCAGCAGCTAAAGGGGATGTTGTGAGCCTTCTGTAAACTCAGTCACAGTAGTGAAGTTGAAAGCCTGGAAGTGTGTTGCAGTGAAAAAAAAAAAAAAATCAGGATCATCTGTTACAGAGGAAAAAAAGAATGCTGTGTCCCTGCTATTCCTAATGGTAACCCAGTTTGATATAATTTGATATGGGTTCCTGAGCTTTTGGGGATATATTTTTTCTCTGAAATGTGTTTTTTTTTTTGTTGTTGTTGTTGTTTTTTAAAAAACTCTAGAAGGAAGCTGGAGAACAAATTAGTCTATATGCTCTCCCTAAGATAGGTAAAACTTAGGTGAAGTGATCATCAGCCTGGCAATGGTCACTTACGATGACTCAGAGAAAAGATGCAAAAATTGCTGTAATGGAGCAGAAATTTCTATTATCTCCTTGGACTGTATGAACATATTCTGCCGACACATTCAGTGGCATTTTGGTGGTTCAAGTGAGGACTACATACTTTGTAAGCCCTGATAATAAATCTGAGTTTACTTATCTACTCAGCATTTGCTGGACTTTGATTCAGATGGGTAGAGAAGAAAATGAAAAATACAGAAACTTAATGCCTGCAGCTCTGAAAGTACAATTAACTGGAAAACATGTGTATGAGCTACTGTTTCCATGCCATAATGTACTTATAGTTATAATTCCTACCTGGTTCTTTCAAAGCTATTACTTTTATAATCCCCAGAACTGCCAGGAAGTCCTTCTTTAATAACAGAGGAACATGAGTTAAAGGAAAATAAAAGGTGGAATGGATTTTGTCCAGGCAACTTGCTAAGATATTAACTCTGATGAGATTAATTTCTGGGAGTAGGTCTGGAATCCTAGAATCACAGAGTGGTTTGGGTTGGCAGGGACCTCAAAACACATCAAATCCCAACCCCCTATCATGGGCAGGGACACCTCCCACCTGCCCAGGCTTCCCCCAGCCCCATCCAGCTTGGCCTTAGGCACTTCCAGGGATGGGGCAGCCACAGCTCCTCTAGGCAGCCTGGGCCAGGGCCTCACCTCCCTCTGAGTGAAGAATTTCTTCCTAATATCTAAACTAAATCTACCCTGTTTCAGTGAAATCCATTACCCCTTGTCCTATCAACACATTCCCTGACAAAGAGCTCCTCTCCTGCTTTCTTGTAGCCCCCTGTAGGCCTCTTCTCCAGGCTGAACCATCCCAGCTTCCTCATCCTTTCTTCACAGCAGAAAAGCTCTAGGCCTCTGAGCATCCTTGTAGTTTCCTCTGGACTCGCTCTAATATATTCCTGTCCTTTTGGTGTTGGGGCCCCAGAGCTGAGTGCAGGGCTCCAGATGGGGTCTCACAAGAACAGAGCAGAAGGGAACAATCCCCTCCCTCACCCTGCTGCCCACGCTGCTTTTGGGGAAGCCCAGGATATGGTTGGCTTTTGGGTCTGCAAGTGCATGTTGCCTGCTCATAACTAGCTTCTCCAACAATCCCAAGTCCTTCTCCTCAGGGCTGCTCTCAATCTATTCCCTGCCCAGCCTATATTTGTGCTTGGATTGCCCCAGCCCAGGTGCAGGACCTTGAGCTTGGCCTTGTTGAATCTCATGAAGTTCGCACAGGCCTGCACAGGTCCCTCTGGGTGGCATCCCTTCCCTCCAGTGTGTTGAACACACCACACAGCTTGGTGTCACTGTCAAATTTGCTGAGGATGCACTCAGTCCCACTGTCCATATCACCAACAAGGATGTTAAAAAACATTGGTCCCAATACCGACCCCTGAAGAACATTATTGATCTCCACTTGGACATTGAACTGTTGACAGCAGCTCTTTGAGTGTGACAATCCAGCTAATTCCTTACCCACCAAGTAAGCTGGTCCTTCCCTCAGATCTGTGTCTCTCCAATTTAGAGACAAGACTACAATACAGGAAATAAAAGTGACAAAAAAGTATAATGATAAATAAAAGTATTTTTCTTCAAGCAGAATATTAATTTATAGAAAAAGAAAAAAAAAGGGGTGGGGGGTCAGGTAAAATTTTGAAATAATTTAGGCTGAAAAATAATAACCATTAGCAAATTAGAAAAAATATATTGTACTGACATTTCACTACTGAACATTGTTTTAGAAGTATTGCTAACTAAATTTAATTTAATTTAAAAATTAATGAAATGTTAAAATTAAAAATAAAAATTCCTGCCTGCCTGTTAAATTCTTTATATTTCCTGTCAACTGAAAAGAAGGAAAAAATCTTACCACACTGAATTAAATGTTTTGTTTTGTTTTTCCATGTTTAATTTAACCTTTGAAACAAAATATTGTTTATTATGCAGCTCTATTTTGAGTTTCTTGTTTCTCTGGTGACAGCTAACTCATTAAATCACCCTGCATCTTTTTTTTTTCTTTCTTTCTTTCTTTCTTTCTTTCTTTTTTTTTCTTTCTCTTTTTTCTTTCTTTTTTTTCTTTCTACTGAATATAATGTGCAATGAGAAGGTGATCTAGAACAAATATGGGGAGTGTATATAGAGACTACATGTAAATGCACACTGTTAAAAATGAACAATGACTATCAGTAAAACTTATGCAATGAAAGATGTGATGGTCTTTCATGCACTTGTGTTATCTGTTGGTACCTTCGGATTCATTGACAGATTCACAGGTAGAAGCTGTGACCACTTGCAAATACATAGGTTTTTAATGTCTATAGTGCTGTGGCTGGGATGAAAAATCATCTGAATTATAAATCAATTACAATATATGATTTTAGTATGATTTTCATCATATATTTGCAGCTCCTTTTAAACTGCATACTTGTGTTGTATGCCATGAGGCAGTTGTTGCAGACTTCTCCAGAAGTGAATAAGTTTGATTGCAGAATTAGTGCTTTCATGAATTCAAACCACATTTTCAAAATCTTGAATACACTTTATGTTTCTGTAAAAAGAGTGAGTCGGGTGTCAGACAACTGGATATTCTTTTAAAAGGTTATCCCGTAAAAATGTTATTTTCTTACTATTCCCACAAAAAAAATTGTTGTTGTTTGCTGTATTTTCTGATAAAAGTACTTAGAGCTTCTTTAGACAGTTAATGTCACTGTAATAAGATTACTAAACACTGTAGTAAGAGAGTGAGTTTGATTCTTTCTAGAATCAATGGCACAGTTCACTGGTTTCTAGGATCTGCAGCACAGACTTACAGGAGTAATGCCACTGGATCAGAAACAGAAGGTCAAGTAATAGTTCAGGTGCCCCTAGTTACCTGCACCAAGGCAGAAGAAGTCCACTTAATTTCACATACAGAATAAAAGAGCTGTAGGACTCACTAAAGCTCAGTGGAAAGAGATAGGCATCTCCAGAGAGCCAGTCTTGTTTCCTAAGTGACACCTCTAAAAAAAATAATGGCAAGTTTGTTTGTGGAAGGATATTAATCAACCTATGGGAACTATATGCTTATATATTTGCATTGATTGTAGAGACATAAAAAAAATAGATCAGTAAAATTTTATTATAAGCACGACTAACAGGGACATAATTGGTTGTTCTAGCAGAGGAACTAAAGGATTACCACGTACACACACATACAGAGTTTAGTTATATTAGTTAGAATTAACCAAAGACAGAAATAAGAAAGTACAACAATAATTTGTGATCTCTGCTTGAGCTTATAAAAGCCTGAACAGCTGTAAAAGACACTGGTACATAGGCTAACGGGTAATAAAGACAAAATGCAAATACTGATTCCCTTCTGTAATTCCTCAGGTTTCAGCATCTGTTGCTAATGAATTCACAAAGTATGACCAGTAGATATAGTAGGACCTACCAATACAGACTGAAAGTAGGATTCTTGGTTGTGTTGAGCATATGTTTTATCACCCTGCTATGATGAAGTATCTATAATACACCTGTTGATTCCCATTCTACCCTGAAATAGCTCCCCACATGTAATGACTTTTCCTGTTGATGGTAATGACATGATTCTTGTTCGTGTTTATGGCTTGGTGTTGGGAAGGGAATAGAGAATAGAGCAGAGATCCAATGTGTGCCACTGTTTTTTCATCAGCTGACAAGGCTATGAATTTGTAGAACACAAGGCTTTTCAAAGACAAGCGTGCACAAGGAATGATGCTCCAGCTTGTGACCTGCTGCAGGAGAGTGTGACCATATTGCCCCTTTTTTCTATCGTGTGAGGATTATGGTCAGCCACTCAATCATTTGCATGAAATGACCAGGAAAATCAAGTATCCTGCAGTGTCTTTCAATTTCCACCTCTTCTGTCTATTCAGTCCTTCATCTGGGCTGAAGGATTTTTTATATATATATTTTTTTTTCCTCCACAGAGCCAGCATGGAGTTTTTCTTATGGAGTTTGAGATTTCTATGTTTTAGGTAATTTTATCTCAGCTATTGTCCCATAGCTGCCTTCACAGTCAATGGCAAAATTTGGCTTTTTGAGGGAATGAGTCATCAGACCTACTTCAAATGTCTGCTTTCAGATGAGAGACATTGTTCTCTAGGATTACCCCTCTCTGTCTACTACTACAAAAATTTTGGCGACTATTCAAATGTAGATGTTGGCAATTGGTCAGGTGAATCTCACTCTGGAAGGCACATTTGCCAGTTACTGATTCCTTTGTTAATGGGAAGGGTTACCTGTACTTAGATCACCAGTGACAGAACATTAAATGCAATAGGAAAAAGAAGGAGTTAGCACTAACTTCAATGGCTTTTAGTGAAGAACTTCAGTGTTAAGGTTTTCTGTATGCTCTAAAAATCACTTTCTTTTCACATTCTGACATACTGCATTTGAAATATTTAGAATTACTCCTTTCAGTATCTGTATGTATTATAGGATCATTTGGGAAGCTCTAATCATGGATCAAGTGCTGCTCTATCAAATGCTCAAGAGATTGTTCTTAGACTATTCTTTACTGTAAAATGTTTTTTATGATAAGACTTCATCAAGCACTAATATTCTAACATAGGTGGCCAATGACTAAAATTACCCAACTGTACAATTTAATTTGTTTCAGCTCATTCTGAGCTACATCCACTACCTATTAATACACCTCACTTACAAACTTAAGCCAAGAACTTCATTATGTAAAACTGCCTACTCAATAATATATGTAATTGAATAAGTGTAATAATTTGGACTGCTGACAGATTTTGCATATTGATTTTTCCTCAGCAAAATAAGACTGAAAGACAGTGAGTTAAATTATCTTCAGACAGACAAGGAAGCTACAGCAATATAACAAGTATAGCTACTCCATCTGCTAAGCAGTAGAAAAGATATCGATATCTACTCCTCTCTCCATGGAGAAAATAAAAATAAAAAAAAAAAAAAAAGACATAGTTCAGCTTTGATTGCAGAAGTGTAAGAGCTATTCTATAATTCTATGATTCTATGCCCTTTCTTTTGTTGAAAGTTGTAGTGGATCAAACCTTTATTTCCTCTGTGGGATGATGAAGAGAGATAAAATGTGGGGACAGTCCTCTAGCACCTGCTTAACTTCACAGCACCTTCCATCACTGGATGAGTGAAGCAGCAGGAACTGCATGTCCTGTATTCATTATATTGTTTTTAGCTTCTGGGTTAGAGAGCATGAGGGTGGAGAAAGGGAAATCCTTGCGTGGCTTTGCCCATATGCTAGCCAGCATTGCTGACTCAGAAAGTGGATTACAATTTGCTCCTGACAAAAGAGCAGAAAAGAGAATGTACATTTCCTTCCCCAAAATTCTCTTGTAAAATAGAAGGAATGGGAAAGCAGAAAGGGAAAGATCTCACAATTTTACATTATTTTCCATCATTTTTGTGAAACAAATGAAGCAAATAAGAACTCTTCTCAATTATTTTATCGTTGTGGGTATAGACTTCATCCTAGAGGGAATAATTTTATATGTTATAGTATTTAAAAAGGGGGGTTGTCCTGTGCTGTTTTTATGATTTCCATCTTGAGATTTTATTTTGTAATATGAATTCCACCACACACACAAAAAAAAAAAAAAAAAAAAAAAAAAGTTATTCAGTGGTGCAACTGTACTGCACCAAACTCTAGAGGCTAAATTCAGCTCACATTAGCTTGTTGAAAGCAGACACGTAGGCTACTTAGCAAAAGAGGAAGAGAGGAAGAGAGGGAGAGAAGACAGGAAGAGAGAGGGAGATTCAGTGACCCCATCTCTGTCTTTGACATGTATTTAATATAATCTGTTAATTTCAAATACTTCACAAGTAGGATAATATACCTTTTCTCCTACTGATGTGTGATCTTTAGTTTTTGTTTTTGTTGTTTCTTTTTTGTTTGTTTATTGTTTTCTATTTCACAGCTATAGGAATATTGAAGGTTAGAGTCCAATTCTAATTTTTATTTGTTTGTTTTTGAGGATATGTATTGTTCCTTTAAGATTGTAGGAAAGGAGTAGAATTTAGTAATCTTATCATCCAGAATTCAGAGTGACCTCAGTTAAAATAAACATTCTTTCTTTTTCTTCTCATCTCTGAATTTTGTTCCTGGATGCCATGACAACTTGTGATTTTGACAGCTTGATGAATACATGGTGCTTTATAGGTTTATAGGTGAATCAAAGTAATTACCTGCCTCTTACACTATACTGTAAACACATATTTTGGAGGGTCAGCACCAGGAACAGCTCTTACTCTTCTTGAGATATCATTATGCTGCTGTCAGTCTGCAACCTCATCTCCCCCTGACTTCAATAGGCATTATCAATATGTATTTCAGTATAGAGAACTCTACTGTAAAGAGTACTGGGCTCTGTATTTAGGGAAAAATGTCCTTCTTGGGGAAAAATTGCAGTATTGGACGTAATTACCTGGCTAGTCTCCCAAGACTCCTTATACAACTGATAGACAAATACTGAGATTCAGATTCAGTTTGCATATTAAAACGCCTAAATCCAAGTGTTTTAATGTGTAAAATGAGTCACAATCAAGCTGTATCCATAACCTAAATGATTTTAGCTTCATATTTCACTTCTGGATCCGCAATTCCCTGATTCTCCATAATTTGCTTATATAATTTTCTTTTCCGACTCCCTGTGGAACAAACCAGAGGAGGAGCCTGCCAAGCTAGTTTTGCCAAGTAAGACACATGTCTGAAGGTAGTTGTACTGGGTCTGGCTGGAATGTTAACTTTCCCGGCAGCAGCCCATACAGTGCCGTACTCTGTACTTGTAGCTGGAACAGCAGTGTTATCACACCAGTGTTGTGTCTACTGCTGAGCAGCAGTGGCACAGCATTGGGCCTTTCTCTAACCCTCCTAGGGGGTGGGCAAAAAGTGAGGAGAGAAACATCACTAGGGCAGCTGACCTAAACCAATCAAAGGGATATTCCATACCATGTGATGTCACACTCACCAATAAAAGGTGGGAACAGGAAGAAGAGGGGAGGGGTGGGCTCTCGTTGGGAAAACGTCGGTCCTCCTCTCGAACACCAGCTGCATGCGTTGAGGTCTTGCTTCAAGGACGTGGTCAATCATCGCTCATTTGTGGGAAGTAGAGAGTAATTTCTGTCCTCTGCACTTCCATATAGCTTTCATTCATTTTGTTTGTTTTCCTCCCTTCTTTTTATTTTTTCCCTTTTCCCCTCCCTTTTCCCCTTTCCCTTTTTATTTCCCCTTAGTTAAATTGTTTAGTTCATGGTAGTCTTTATTTAATTGTTATTATTATTTCCCTTTAATTAAATTATCCTTATCTCAACCCGTGAGTTGTTCTTTGATTTACTTCTCCCCCTCCTCATCTAAGGGAGGGGGAGTGAGAGAGCGGTTGTGGGGTTTAGCTGCCCAGCACGGTAAAACCACCACAGTAGTACAGTTTTCGCTCTTCAAGAGCAGATAGTTGAATCTTGTGGACAAGCATCTGGATGCACTGTTCTCATCTATCCTTTCTACTGCCTTTCTGATTACACTAAGAGCCATTTCAGTTTTCCTGAATGCCTGCCTCTCCACATCAGCTTGTACTTTTGATAATGAAACCATATGTTTCATACTCAAACAGTTGCTCAAATTGATTGGTTTGTTCCTTTTTTTAAAACAAACAAACAAACAACAAAAAAAAACAAAACAAAAAAAAACACATAAGACAGTAGCAAAGCCAAACTGCAATAATAACAAACGATTATTTAAAATGCACTGGAAAACTGTTGCATATATTCTGAAAACATGCCTCATCTTTTCTTCACAAGACATGAATACTTGAATCCATTCCAGGTTTTTGGACGTACAGCAAAATGACTAATGTGATTCTACCCCTTCTCTGCTAACCTGCAAGTGACTTAAGACAGAACCCATTATTATCATAACTGAATAAACAAGAACAATATTAAATACAGTACTCCTAGTCAGTCTATTGTATGATCATTTGTTTCACATTATTCTTCAAAGATCAGGAACTGATAAAAGTTTAAATGATGCAATTACAACAACTGATCATTTCAATACATATAAGATTTCTTGATTGTTTTATAAACAGTGCAACCTTTTATGTGCTTTCTAATTTTGGTTCGACAAGTGCCCTAAAAACGTAGTCCATGGACATAGGTATCTGAGGATACATATATTATATACATATTATTATATATATTATTATATACATATTCTTGTATATTATTATATATTATCATAAATAGTACTATATACATCCATCTGTGTTCCATACCTATATAAATACACACCTATATCTATAAATACCTTCTACACTCTTAACTGTGTTTTACAGTATGGGTTAATTTCCCCTCTGCTTAGGAATTTGACATCTATTCACTCTTAGAACATCATAAAGAAATCTTTTACCATCTTCATATATGACACTGATTCTATCACAATTCCTGGAAGTCACTGATCATCAAATGGTTGAAACATAAAGTTTCTGGACCTTTACTGTAAGTGCTAAGATGTCCAGAACTGTTCTCTGTAATACATTCTAATCCTTTGTCCAGGTAATAAGGAAGTCACTAATAATGAGAACTCATAAATTCACTTTTAGAGATTTTAGTTATAGTTTATTTTGTCTGGGTGCAAGGAATGAACTTTATTCATATAACCATATCTCCCTCCAGCCTTATTTTCTGTGTTTCTGTGATTATTAAACATTCTAAGAAATATCACCAGTAAAAGAATATTGATTATATGTATGCAAATTTTCATAGTTATTTATTACTTTAGACAGGAGTGTAATTACCTGCCCACACATTTTATGAGCAATACTACAGAAAAATTTCTCTTTCTAGCAGGACTAACTTTCTAGTGAGAACAGAGGGAAAAGGAATAACACAATTATTTCAATTTCATATATATTTTTAACTTATCTCTAAATTCTCCAAACTAATAGTCTCCAACGTACAGCAACTTAATGCATAAAGAAACTCAGTGACTTTGTTAGAATTAACTCCTAATTTACAGGAGTAAGCAAAAGAAAAATGAAGATCTGCAGATTATTTTTTTTTTGTCCAAATATGGTTAAAAATATATTTTAAACGTGTTTTTCCCAAAATACCACTTCATTCAATGCCTTCTGTAGTAGCTTTGATGGAGGTAGTGACTCCAACACTGCAGTGTTGGAGGTTTGATGTGTATAGCTGTATATTTGGAAGTTTAAATTAATATCACTGTTTCTATGCTTTAAGTCAGGTAGTGATGACACCTTTAGAACACCTTTATAACTGCTTCCCATTTCTTCCTGTATCCTCTTAATCTTTAGACAAAGATAGATGGATCACACTTGTTCACAAAGAACATGATCCAAATTCTAACAAAGGCAAGGGAATAGTCTTGTCCCTAGTGGTTCAGATTTTGTATTACTTTCACTTGGACCTGTGACCTGTGACCACTTCCTATGGTTTTCTGGGCATTCTCACCTAACATATTTAATGTATTTAAGACATTGGAAATACTTTTGTTCGATATTGGAAATATTTTTGTTTGATTCTTCCCGGATCTCATTATAATGTTTATGGATTTTGTTTTTCTTTGCTTTACTATAGGCTGTTGGGAGAGATGTATGCTGTAGTTTACATACTACAGAGTTCAAAAAGTGTGTAAACTTGTACTTCTCCTGGATTAAGTACATATATGGCCTCTGGTTCCTGGGGATAGTACTGGTCTGGCTGTGATGTCACTGGTCATTTCTTCTCAGTCTACATCCCATTATGTTTGTGCCTATTCTGTCAGTGCTGAAAACCTTTCCAAAATCAACCAATCATCCAACCAAGAAACCACCAACAAATTACCAGAGTATCAGGGGAATGATCATGATATTTCTCCATGCCTCGCTAACATATCTTTATCCTTCTTTGTCATACACTCTACTTCCATTTTCACCTATCAGTACTATTCACATTGCCTTTTCACTTCAGGTAGTAAACTGCAGAGATCAAACCATCAATCTTTACTTAGGACTGGAAAACATCTTGCAGCTGATAACTTACTGAACGATATAATTTACTTTAGTCTTTTATATACTGACCAAAATTTCCTAGGTGTATGCAAATCCTTAAAATAATGCATTGGATTTATGCTTCAGTAATGTTTTTGCTGTTTTCTGAATACACTGTGGGCCTAATCAGAGAAGTTCATCATAAAACAGGAGATACACAATGTGTTAACATGCCTTTTAACCAGACTTTTAAAATGCATTTATTTCCTTTGCTTCTTACAATAGATCATCAGGTCCCATGGGCTCTAATAAGGAATTGTTTGACTCACCACTAGAACAATTTCCAGAAGAGATTATGGAATTTGCACACTGAAAGAAATTAAGTTATTTAATTCAGTCATTTCTCATTCTCAAAAGATTTGAAGGAGTAAACAAGGAATAAATGCCTCTCAAGTGTATCCACATTGGCGTCACTGTGGTTACATCAAGAACGAATTTGGCCTGAGATCTGTTATAAGTTATCTTCTACTACAGAAGTGCCTTCTCCATTTAGATAACTATTTATAAACAATAGAAATGCAAGAAAATGAGGACAGGAGTATAAAAATGAAAGGTCAGCTTTCTTCTGAGCTTTATTACAACTCTTGCTCTGGAGGGTGTTTAGTTTTCAATGTTATTTCTTTTGTTTGTTTTGTTTTGTTTTCAAGCTGTAAAAAGAGCAGAAAATCTTCTTACCCACAGAGCTACCATGAAACCTAAATCATTACCATTTGTAAGTGCTTTTGAGAGAAGTTAATATATATGCAATGGAATTTAACATAAGTTCTGAAATTACCAGTCACATAGCCCTTGAGGTTGGTTGATATTTTCAGTTGTTCAACGCCTGTCTGTTTTGTTTAGTCTATTTATCCTTTAAGAAGCAAGTCCAAGTTCTTGCAAATGTCATTGATTAGGCAGCTGTTCAGCTCGGGTTTGCTCTGAGTAAATCTCATTGAAAATCCTATTTAGTTATTTTTTAAGTTCAAAGCACAGCCCCACAGTGAGAGACTGTTTCAAGGCTTATGTCCCATTTTAGTCCCACTGTAGTACTGTTGTGCAATTTGTTAAAAACTGTCAAATCAAGGAAATATTTTTTATAGTTGTTGTTTTCTTTTGTTTTTGTTTTTCCATTTGTGTCAGAGCAGATCCTGAATTTATTTCTGTGAAACATTAATGCTCAGAAGACCTGCTACCAAATCCTCTTAATTTCTTCTCCCATACAGCCCCATCCTCTCTCAATTTCCAAAGGAATACAAGCTCCAAAACACCAAAAAGACATGACAAGAAAAATTTTATTTTCTCTGTGTCCATGGCAATGAATGAATCCCATTGATCTTTACATATGTCTTCTTCATAGGCCCGTAAATATTACAATGGGCCAAATATCAACTACTCTCCATGTGTGGCAAAAGTGACAATGGACTCTTATACAGCTTGGAAATAATTTTTGTTTACAGCCCTAGCTGAAAGCCAGGGCTCATTGTGAGGTATGTTAATACTTGTGAAAACTTAGCATGCACATATGTTTTGAATAAAAAGTTTAGAGATCTATATTTCTACCCAGCTCCTCCACTAACACAGACAAAAATAGTCTTAGTTAACACTGTTAACTGAAACACTTCAAAAAGATAGGAAACAGTTTGTAGTGCTCCATCCTGTTGTCCTTAGTTAATCATTAGTTTTAGGCAGGTTGTATATGTGAAAGAGATGAAACATTTAGGGAGGATCTGACAGAAGAAGATAGATAAAGCAGAGTTCTTCTCCTTTATAGAAGAACACACCTTTCTGGTTGTTATTCCTTTGTTTTCTTTCTCAAACTTTGTCTAACTCTGTAGCCAGTATTTTTCCTATCTTTTTCCCAGAAATGACTTTGATCCTAGTGACTTAGGGATTAAGATTAATAGCACTGTGATGTACACAAAGCCTTCTAGGCACTGGTGGAATAGGCTGTCTTTTCCCCTCTCTCTCAGCTTAGAAAATTAATGGAAGACAGAGTTGATAAAGACAACTGCATTATCTCTGCTTCTCCTAAGAAAGGAGGGAAGTGAGTCAGAATGGCGTGGTGGTAGGGCAGGGCAATGATAGCCATTTTGGCTGCCACCAGCAATAAAAGGAACGAGGGGTACCAGCTGCTGCCAGGCAAGGCTGCCTCCAGCAGTAACCCATGATCTCACATTACACATGCCCTGAGTGATGCCAGATCATCCACAGCTGGTGATCTTGGCATGGGGTCAGGTTTTGGCAACTTGGAAGTTTCATTCTGTACTCCAGCAGCACTAGAATAAAATCTCCTAATTTTCTGACTAATTTCACAAAGTTTTTCTGCCTCCAGAGTAGCAAAATGGTGACTCTCACAGATGAATAACCAATTCCTTTTAAAGGAAGTTAAATAAAACCTCTCAATTTCCCAGATAATTGGCTTTTTACTCCCCTATGTAATTAGATGAAGAAATGTTCCAAAGATTGTGCCAAACGGAAGTTTCCCTTTAAAATGCTCCAAAGCTCACCTAAGGCCAATTGGTTGGCAGCACTTAAAGGATTTTTGAGATTTTCTTGGATGAGGTTTTCTTGGCTGGTAACAATGCAAGAAAAGTAACAAGCATGAACTTAGAATAAATATCCTGTGATCAAAAGAAATAAACAGCTTTAGATGAAGAAAATAGTTTTATAAGTTTTATATCTTTCTCATTGTAGATAACATAGAATCAGAATATACTGGTTGGAAGGGACCCACAAGAATTATCAAGTCCAATAGCTTCTGTCATTTAAAGGCTGATCTTTGCCATGTATAAAATGTTCAAAGAAAAATAATAATAATTTGGCATTAGGCTTTCCTGTTTAGATATATTTCACAGAAGATTATAGGTAGAGACAAGACATAGACAAGATCTTTCACTGTCATGAGGAGAGTAGTTCTAATGGATGAATTGCTGGACAAATGAAGAGATCTTGGTTTTCTTTTCGCCTCTGAGACAGATCATGGTCAAACAGTGGTTAGTGTGTGTATTTGTATGTATCCCTACATGTGTATTTGTATGTTTCCCTACGTAAATAGTAAGAATAAGGATAGAGTTCTGATTTATAATTTGAGTAGCTTGCTCCTGAGATATATCAAGAAAGTGAATCAAACTGCTTGAGTGATGCAGAACAGCCAAAGCAGGTGAAAACCTCCCTGATGAATACTAGGAAGAAAAAATAAAAATAAAAATAAAATAAAAATAAAAATAAAAATAAATAAATAAATAAATAAAATTTTCTAGTTCTGAAAACCCCAATTTAGGTTTGGTAAATGCAAGGCATATGTACTTCATCTCTTGTGAGCTAAAGCCTGCCATCTTTGTCTCATTGTTTTCTTTGTTTTCTTTTTCTGTATAACAGACCCACTGTTATAATCAAAGAAAGCCCTTTCTTTCTGTTTATTTCACTTCCAGTTCTTAATACAGTCTAGAATTAACTTAATAGATAAAAATTAAAGTATCTCAAATCATTTTTTTCCCCCAATGTTTAGTTTCATAAATGAAGCCAATATTTTTTATAACTTATTTTAAAACAGTGTTGCACTCAGGAATTTTTAGATCTCTGTAAATATCATCCTATAAAGCAACTAACTTTACCGATAATGACATACCAGTAGAAAATATTATTATAATTTATACAGTTATCACTATATAAACAATAGATTTAAAATAGTTAAAAAAAGATTGTAAATATTAAAATTAAACAATGAAACATTTAAAAAAATAGATTTAAAATGCAGCAGTGTTGCATAACTTTACAAGCATGTCAGGAGCAGCAGTTGTCTAGAGAAAGGCAATGAAAAATGTTAATGTGGGCAAACTGCTGGTAGGTTTGACCACAGTTTATTTTTCTTCCTATGCAACCCTAGCTGAGTGACTTGAACAATAAGTGTTGAATTCTTATGCTATGAATACAGACTTTTAAAGCCTAAAATTAGTCTTTCTCCTGGTGCCTGTTCTAATCAGAAGCAGAAAATAGGCATTCCAGAAGATAATTTATCTTAGAAACCATACAGCAGTGTCCTCAGGAGGTTTCCCTTTTTTTTTGTTTGTTTGTTTTGTTCTGTTTTGTTTTTGTTTTGTTTTTGTTTTGTTTTTGTTTTGTTTTTGTTTTGTTTTTGTTTTGTTTTGTTTTTATGTGCTATAAAAGAGGTTGAGAAGAACATAACCCATATTTACACATCTAACATTTATATTTTAAAGGTGAATGAGTGCCATGATAGACAAAACAAGGTGCTTCTTGCTGCAGCAGTAGGAAAATTTGAATAAAGGTAGAAATTCTTAGTGTAATAGCTGGTTTAGATGGCATATCAATAAGCACTGTTCAAATAATGCCAGGAGCTATGAGAAATAGTAACTGGGAAGGGGAAAAAATGTTTCTCTCTACTGGGCTTCTTTCATTCCTGCTTTGTATGTAAGACATTTTAAGGAAGGAATGACCTTTTTATTTTTTTTTATTTTTTTATTTTTTTTTAAGTTGCAAATGATCAAGTATTTTCTTTTCCAACATAGGATATATTCTGTTAGTATTTTTTCCCTGTTTTGCAGCTTTTTCTGGAATTTCCATTGTTTTTTATTTTCTACTTTCTTATGTCCTGGGCTTTCAAAAAGAAACTATTGAATCTGACTGTTATGATTTTGCTGCCTAAATTGAAACACCTGCAGAGAAACCATTTCTGCAATAGGAGCTCCTATAAGGTAATTCTACTTTGAAATGTCAATCACCTTTGAAACTCCAAGCCTCGTACCCAGGCCTTGCTTAAACTTTTATTTGTTTTGTTATTTACCTAGATTTATGAAAGAACAGGAAGCGCCTATCTCATATTCCCCCTCTCTCTGAAGGGCTTTATATGTAGTATGCCCTTTAAAAGTTATTGTGTATCACATAATTCAGTTTAATATACTGGCTTGTTACATTATGTTTTCTTTGATATTACTTTTCTGAAGGCAATATGACCTTGAATGTGACATTTTAAACTAATAAATGAGAAAAAGAGCTGAAACTAAAACTGAACATTGTAAGCCAAATGGACTGACTTTCACCTCAAGCCTTCATTTCCATACGTGAAAAAATATAGAAATATCATATTTATGTATTTGCATTTTTTCTTAATATTCCAATTAAACAAAATTTATGAAAATGTGTTATCTATTACCTTTTGTCTGTGTATTGGCCCATTAACCCCTTAGTCCATTGTCTTGTCATGCCTTTTTTCACACCCTCACTTCAGCCAACAATTTTAAGGTCTCTGAATAAATCAGCAATATTTGTCAGAGGTGTAGTAGTGTCAGAGATGCAAATTCCTATGTTTTGTGAAAATGGTGTGTTGATTACAAAGAATTTCACAAATTTCACAGAGAGGGGCCAGGTAAGACTGACTTAACCACTTTAAAAGGAGTGAACGACTTCACAGTAATTTACTACACAGGCCTTGCCATCCAAAGGCACATCTCTGCATTTGCACCTTCTCCTGCCAAAAATGAATGCCAGAAATGAGCAGTTATGTTGCACTAGGGAAAGAATGAGGAAATGGGAGGTATTGCAGATACAATAAAGAGCATGTAACTATACAGAGTGTGAATAAAAGTACTGCAGAAGAGGTGCCATGAGGTCATAGGACACAGATGTATGCAAAAAGAACAGTTTGCACACGGTCCTGGTAACAGTGGCTCCATGTTGCATGAAGATAGCAGGCAGCCAATTTAAAGCAAGGTCCTTTCCTTGAAACTGGGGAAGTTTAGCCACAGGACTGCCTGAAAACAGTTGTTATATCTAGCCACTATCAAAACTGGGACTGTAAAGAGCTCTTGACAGAGGTGAGGAAGAAGATAAAGAAAGCCAAGCTATTTTCAGAAGAGCTCTTTGTCACTGCTATTCTGTCAGAATAGCTTGGGAATTTTTATTTTATTTATTTATTTTCTGTCTCTTGTTCATACACTTCAGTGAGGAAGAGAATATTTCAGCTGCCCAAAGTAGCAAGGTAGAGAGAAAACATCTTGCTCCAAGAGGCTTAATTTAAAGCTAAGGAGAAGAAGAAGACTTGTGTGACCCTCCAAGGAGGGAAGATGACTGGAATGGTTTTAGTGCTAGGCATAATCTTAAAATTACATCTGAAGACTTACAAATGATAAAAATACACAGTTTTCTCCTTGGTATGAAATTTGGCTTTTCTCTTGTAGAGCTATTCCTTTTCAGTTGTTGCCAAGTCAAATCCATCCTTAGGAATGTGAAGCATCGCCATCAATTTCAATAATATTGAATTGCAACTTAGCTGTCATGAGCTTCATATGAAATTTATATAGAATGCATATTGTTCTTCAGCTGAAATCAGGACCCCACTTTTTCAATATTTAACAGTCACAATAGAAGGTGAACACTGCCACAGGGAGCTTAGTTAAAAACTTTTTTTTTTTTCCTCACACTTTTACAAGCAGAAGCTTGAGATTAGGATGTACAGACTGACCAAGTGGTTTTCCATAAGCAGCCACTGTGGTTTGCCTGCGGTTTGAGTTGCTTGGGAGCTATATAAATATGCTGGCACCATTCACAGCCTGCAGTATCATGTTTCAGCCTTCAGCAAGACTCCTTCACTCAGGGCAGGATAGTGGCTAAGGCTGCATTGCTACTGGTCAGCTCTGTGCCCAGAAGGCTATTGGTTCATGTGTAATGCAAAAGACCACATAAACCCTATGGGGAATATACGCTTCAGATATTCAATAGGCAGATGTTTAGGATAAGAATTCTTATACTCATTCTACTGAATGTAATCAGTGGAGAGAAGGAAGTACACTTACAGAGCGATTCATCACCACTGCCATGTTAAAATGGGGTTATCCCTATCTGAAAAATGTCTCTCCATGGACTACAGAAGAAACTTCACTTAGCTGAGTAAGGTTACGTAGGTAAGTCTTAGCCATCTGAAATTAAATCAATCATGACTAATCCTGTAGTTAAATTAACTACTTTGCATTTCTCCAAAAGTCATTGACAAATGGGGCTCCCAAAGGGTGAGATATCCCATTGAAGAGAAGGTAGCTAACTAAATAAGAAGAAACACTCTTCTGCTCATGTTATGAAGAGGATTTAAGTAGCTTCCCAAGGTCAGATTCCAAGCTTTGCATCACTTCAGCTAGCTGAGATGAATGGAACAAAGTTTAAGGAACATTTCCTTCCCCCTTCCCTCCCCCTCCCCTTCCCTTTCCTCTTCCCCTTCCCCTTTTCCCTCCCCTTTCCCCCTCACCTTCCCCTTTTCCCTTCCCCTTCCCCTTCCCCTTCCTCTTCCCCTTCTTTTTTTCCTGGCACACACTAAATCTTTTTCTTTAAAATTATTTGCTGATGTTTTTTATTCCTAACATGCTAAGAAACAGGAAAATTGCCCTCTTGAAGATGCATGTTCCTCTTACAGTGTCTAAGCCACCTTTTTGAAAGTGAGCTCATGTATGCCTACATCACATGGCAATGGAGACATACCATCAGTGCCAGTGAAGAACCCTGCTGTGCAGTTTCACACTCAAGTCACATTGATTTCCATGGGCAGATTTCACCCAGCAGGAGCTTGTGTCTGTACCATGGTTTATAAATGTAAGGGGATTGTCCACACTGTCTTGTATTACATTGAATTTTTTGTCATTGTTTTCTTTGCTTTTTTAAATTTTTGTTTTCCAATACAATTTTTCCAGACAGGATCAGGCAACTTTCTTAATGAATTCTTTCCAATCTTCATCACTCATCTATTTTAGTAACTTGGGCAAAGTATTTGACTACTCTTTGCTTCTTTCCCTTCTCTTTCAATGTCAGCTCATCAGTCTTTTCTAGCACAACAAACTTATAGCCTTTTAAATGAGGCTATTTTTAGCTATGCATGGTAATATGAAAATAACAAACATCTAGTATAACTGAATTTGATACATAGTGCTATGAAATATTTGTTCATTTTCTTCCCTATCTTTTCTGCAGTATGATGATTTCCACACATTTCTCTAGGTTGGTTTGTAGTATCTATTGCTATCCCAGAGTTTAGAAGACAACTGATGTTAAAGTAATAATAAAAAATAAGAAAGCTTTCCCTGTTTCTACCAAAGCCATTTAATTTAAGTGAGCAAGGCTAGCAGGTGGTTATCAGAAGATCTTATTAGCTACTTTGATTGTTTCTAACACCTCCTGTAAGTAAATGTCTCATTGAAATGGATATTTACATGTGCTATGCTTTTGAACAGATTGCCATTCATTAGTGAACTATAAACCTATTACTAGGCATCTTCAGATTTAGAAGGTAAATACAGTTTCTCCTGTGCGGACAAACAGTAGCTATCAAAGACAGTAAAATCTAATAGTGCTCAATTTGATCTTGATTTCCATCTTTAGTACACTGACCATACCAGTGAACTTTTCAAAACCCCATCTTCAATTCTTTTGGAGATATTCAATTCAATCACAGTATTCATACAATGAGATCTTCATCTGGTGAAGGAAACAACCTAGCGTATGAGTGAAAGAAAGGGATGAGGAGAAGGAAATGTATTCTCTTTTTTTTTTTTTTTTTTTCTTTTCCCAACTCCTGTGGTGATTTAATGACCAATTTTCTAGTAATATTCTGGTGGGTCTGGAAAAGCTGAAAGATTTTTAGATAACAGAATCAGAATGTTATATGGTAACTATTTTTTTTTTTTTTAATAATTTATGTAATCTGATGCTACATCCTGTAATTTGAAAGAAGGATTATCAAATGCTTATAATATGGAATCCTTATAACATTGTCGTTTGACACTGACCTAATTCTTCAAACTCATAACTGTCTTATTTACCACACATGGTAGTATCTGGCTTATATTTCATGAGAGAACATAGGACTTGACTCCCTGCCACTGAAGCTGATAGAGAAAATTTACAAAACCCATTCCTGTGAAAATACATCCTCCACTGCTGTCTATCTATTTCATACTATCACACAAGTTGATAAAGTCCAAGCTATGTAAAGCAGTTGATCAGCCAACCCTCATGATACTGTACTTCTCCTAGTCTGAAAGTATGACACTTTGAAGTATTATCTGCTTTTATTGAAGATCTTATTTTCCCTGGCACATAGTCAAAGAGAAAGTATATCAACAGAAAACCACTTAGAAAAGTGTGGCACTTGCAGCTTTTAACAGTTGATAAGATTATGTGCTTGACTTCAACATCAAATGCAAAGAAGTCATGGGGACATTTAGATTTGGTCTTTCTTTATTCTCCTGCTGAGGTAGCTGATGATCCCCATTTGAGATTCCTTCACTAAGTCATTATTTGTACATTAGTAGGAAATTTGAGAGATATTTCTGAGTTTTTCTGTATACCGTGTAAGTTTTTAGGTTTATGAGCTTCTAAGATGGTGACTTCAGGTTTACAGGAGTCATGCATAGAAAGGTGCTTCTTGAAAACCCGTCATAATCTGTCATGTTTCTGATGCATAAAACCTGACTTCTTCCTATGTCCTAAAAGATGAAACCTCCCATCCCCAATCTCATCACCTCCTATTTCTGCATGCTTCTTGTTCTGACTGTGTTTTGCCTTTATGTCAGGTATGTCCGTGTTTTGTTTCTGGTAAGATTAAAACCTACGTGTGTGAGCAGGTAGGAAACAGTGGGAAGCTTTCACCTAGTTCCTGACCTAAGGAATAGAGAACCGAAATAGAGCCAGATCTATATAATGACTGGAAATTTGAAATAGAAATTTTCAGGTTAGAAATACAAGGCACAATCTTTTAGTAGGAGGTCAGTTATTCACCACTCAGTTCTTTAATTCAAGGCTTTCTCCCTCAATGCTTGTTAAGGGCCTGATTCTGCCTTTAGCAAGAAATCACTACAGGTAAAATTGTCCTTTTGATATTTTGAGTTTATACGTTCTAGAGCAGAGTGCTGAAAAAAACAGTGGATGATGTTATGATGGGTCTTTACTAATGGAGTAATTTTTACTTCTAAACCCAATATTTTCCTGAGAGAATGAACAACATGGAAGAGATCAGCTTCCCTCACATATACACAAAAAGCAGTTTTAGGAGGAAGCAAAATGTGTTTTTCAGTTTCCAGTCACCTTCCTGAGTTAAATTCCCCAAAGTGCCAGTATCCAACCTTTGACAAAGATTAGAGTCTTCAGAAAGTCATGGTCTTGAAATTGAAAATAGGATCCACACATCCTATTTAACAAAACACTATTGAGAGACAATACAGATTTAACAAAACACTATTGAGAGACAGCTAAAAGGTGGTAGATTCCATGCTCAAGGGAAAATTCATTCCTGACTTACATTGGAATGATTTAATTGGGACTAAGAAATGACATTGTTCTGCCAGGTTAGAGTCTGTCCATTATAGAACCACACAACTATATCATACTTATGCTTCAATACAAATTATTCTTTTCCAGGGAAAACTGAGAAAAAAAATATTTATCATTCTAACCAAGCACACATTTGTGGATAGAAGAAGAACCAACAATAAACTACGATAATTGTTTTTTTTAAAAAATAATAATAATGTGGATTTGCACCATAATGTATCTTTACTTCTCTTCTATAGGTTGCCCAGGAATGTGGGACAATATTACATGCTGGAAACCTGCAAGTGTGGGTGAAATTGTCTTTGTCAAGTGTCCTGCATTGTTCAGATTTATCATCTCTGAAGATGGTAAAGTATTTTCTCCATGTTCTTTGCCTCTGCATGGCCAGCATGACTATAAAATCTGACTTAACCGCTCAATTTAAAGGGAAAACAAAAACTCTTCAGTGGCCTAGGGTTGGTTGAGTTTCAGTTCAAAAGCATGCAGTAGAAAAATGGGATATGTGTGTTATGCAAGAGATGCAGAAGCTCCATCATGTGATTTTATGGTCTGTAGAAATGAGATGTCAGCATCCTACTGCCCCTTGCAACTGACACCAGCAACCAAGCAAGCAAATAAAAGTAAATAAAAGATTAGAAACTTGCCCAGGTTGCAATGTAGTGAAATGAAATATTTCTGCTTCCAGCATGCATTGCTTCCTGTCAGAGTTGTCCCTCGTCTTGCAGAATGTACTGCTTATGGCCATCCAGGCTGTTTCCTTTTTCTCTTTGCTCTCTTTTCCCAACTACTTTAAGCTCGAACCAAAAGCCTCATGAACTCATGCTTGATAACCGAACCCTATCAGACACTTGGCTTCAATCCATATGCAACCCAGCCCCTGCTGCCCAACTAGGTGCTATTAATATGGAAACCTATGTTATTAGTAGCAATAGTATTTACTTATTATTAATATTATTTAGTGTATTTTAATGGTGAGTCTGTTCAAGCTACTGTTTGTGTGATAATAACCCCCCCTTATCTTTTCTTATATATGTATATCTTATCTTTTCTGTATATATGTATATATATATTCACATATGTATATATTAACTTTGAAATACATGAAAATTTACTGGGTAAAAATGAGAGGGTATGGAGAGGAGGAAACAACTATTAAGATGTTCACAGAAGGTTTATAGATTTATTAGACGATCTCTTTAAAATTATTTTTTTCATGATGCAATGAAATGAGCTTCCCAGGTGAATGATTGAGGGTGGCAAAATTCTACTATCAGAGTTAGCTAACAAGACTTTGTCGGTCATAGTTTTGTCCATCTCACCCCAGCACCCATCTAGCTTAGCATGAATTACTTCATTAGCACCTTCCATTGAAGTAAAGGTTCACCATTTTCCCTCTGGGATCCTTCTTCCCAAAGATTATTTTGCCAACAAATTATTCATATATAATGTCGAGTACAAAATTCACCTTCTCAGTGTTCCTAAATGCAGAGCATAATTTTGGGGAGACAGTTAGTGTTTCATACACAGCTCCAGAACTGAGGAAATCCCCACCTTTAAATACAACCATTTGAACTCATCTAGACACAGAAGCAAATGTCAATACTCTTGTGAATTGGAGAGGAATGTAAGAGTGATCACCACCTCAGTAAAAATATCCATATGAAATTCAAATGTCTTCTCTAGATTAGTTCACTGGACTCCATCTTTAATTAATTGAAAGAAAATAAGGAAAAAAAAGACCAACAGAAGACAATGTATGTCATTTCAAGAAACACGAGGTAAATCACCCTTTGGAGATATCTCTCATTATCCAGCAAATACTAAAGACAACTCACATAAACAAGGCACCTAATTTTTGAAGGGAGAAATATAAATCCCTCTTTAAATTATAAGATAGATAAATAAAGTTATTACTATAATATTATGTGCTTCAATTATTAACAAAGATAATTAAACATAATCTTTACTGCTTCAATATTGGTCCAGTATTGATTCAGTGGGTACAATGATACTTACTGAACTGTCATAGTCAACCATAACAAAAAAAAAAAACCACACACAAGTATTCATGAGGTTTTGTATCTAGCATGGGAAAGGCAATATTCTTCCATATTCCAGGGTTGTTTTTTTGTTTTTGTATGTATGCTTTTTGTTTGTTTGGTTTTTATTTCTTCATAATTTTGTCATCAATTTTTGTCATTCAACCTGACAGTCAAACCAGTTCTGGTCATCCTTTGAGCAGGATACACAATCACATAGAAGTTTTTGCTGTCCAGTTATCAGTGATGTTTGCAGCCTGCAGACAAAATACGTTTATGTTGTTTATTGTGCATCAACAGATGGCTGATCTACTGTTATCTTCTGATATAACTGCAGGAGGCCTGCTGCTCAAGGCAGTACCTCTCCAAATTTCTGTTAGGTGGCTTTTAATCTGCTTCCCCTCCATATCCTCAATATAAGCATGGTAACATAGGCAGAAATTTTCAAATTTTCTCCCCCTCTCTTTGTCTCTTTTTTATTTATTAATTATTATTATTATTTATTTATTGTTATTTATTTTACGTAATGCTCAGATATTACTAGTTTGATTGTCCATACAGAGTGATGTCTCTCCATACACATCTCCAGATGCACATAGAGTGTGCATTTAAAGTCTAGGAAATCTTAGACAATCTCTGACCATCTGTCAACAAACCTCTGCAGCAGACCTTTTTACTGTTCTTTTTTATTTCAAGGAATATCTCAAATGCTCCTCCTTTTATCCCCCACAAAAATAGTGCCTTCTCACTTTTATTGATGAAATTTCTTTTCTATGGTGCCCTCGTTTATGGAGTAATTATGGTGCTCTCAGTGCTTCTCAGAAACCATCTAGTCTGTCTAATCTGTCTCCCTCCTCAAAGTCAGCGTCAGCTCAGTGTTATCTATTCCATCACATAACTAACCTTTTAACTGGAAAGTCTTCTCCTGTATATATATAAATCTTCTCCTGTTATATATAAAACATATATATATATATTTAAATATATATATATATTTAAAAGTAATATACATTTTAGAAAAATAAAAATATTTCTTTATATAAAAATGAAATGCTCTACCATAACAAAAAATATAAATTAGATATATGAAATAAGATTTTTTAATATTTGCCTAGGATTTACAGCCTGGTTTGTATATTGTACTTCACATTTGGCCTCTAACAGGGTGATAGCATGACCCTAAGGGAAAAGTAGTCAGTCCAGTGTAAATATATGTCTTCTTTCTTTATCTCCTTAAGGGACCACTAATAAAAGTGACAGCTGTTACCACTTGTAGTGGTGGGTTTGAGGGTTTTTGGACATCTGTTCAGTAGAAACAAAACCGAGATTCATAATTCATTATATAAACAAATAAACATTTAATCTGGAGTAGTTTGAAACCTCTGCAGGCCTGACTGGATTTGCACTAGTGACCCCAAGGTGGAAATATCTACATCCATAATCACTCTCTTGGGTGAATCAGCATGGGCTTTCAGTATCATTACTGCTAATTTTAATTAGCCAAGTATATTTGCTTCAAGGAGCGCTTAATGAAAAAAGTCACATTTTATGGAGGTTCCTTAAATAAAGGATTATTAGATAACTAAAATGTTTCCAAGACATGGCTAATCACATTTTATAGATTGTTATAGTATTCTCTGGCTGCTTCCATGTTTCTAGATTATGTAAGTAAGCTAGGCAGTGCCAATAAAATCTATTAATAACATACTCATTCTTAATCCAACAAGGTTTTTATATGACAAAAAATGTTTTTTTATGTTTTTACAAATAGTAGCAATAACTTTAATTTATACATTAAAAATACTTGTCTTATGAAGCCCCAAAGCACCTGTAGTTACAGTTGCTTGGATGACAGCAGGGAAACCATATGGGAAAATATTAATTTTAAAGAGTGGGAGGAATTTAATTCTTTTGGTTATGGATATCAAAAGTTATTTGTGTATGTCTGAACAGGGAACATGGATTTCTGGTTCAATGAATGGAAAGCAATACGTACTTGTAGATGTTTCCTCTGACCTATCTCAAATGCTTATCTTGAGATGAATGAAGCCACTGGAAAAGTCTTGTTTGTTTGATGAATTTCAGAAAGGAATTTGGCTGTCTTGACTTGGATGTCTGATTTCCACATGCAGTAAAATGAAAAAGAAATGGAGTCTAAAAATAAAAATTAACTAATTTAATTCCATCATCCATAGAGATGCTTTGTTGAAAAATGATTCAGAGGATCCAGTTAAAAATATCATCTCTTGCTGTTCAGAATTTGAAAATATACTCTGTTCTGACCTTCATTGTAATTGGACTGAGCAGTAACATCTGAATTGCTGTTAACATCATACAGAAATCCCAATGTTAAAAACTTTTGCAAATCTCATGATATATAATTACCCTTCCTTGTAAATTTTTATTTCACCTCTTTGCTCCCCTAAAATCATCAGAATTTTTCATTTTTTTTCAGATGCAGATTGTGAACAAAAAGATTACTCTCAAAATCTCTCCACCTGAAAAAGGCACAGTAGTTCCTCAGCCTTTTTTAAGCTAGAAGGTTAAGGATTTACAGTGGGTTTTGTTCTGGAGGATTCCTAAATGTTGATGTTTGGTTGGTTGGTTTGTTATTTTTTCTCTTCCAAATTCATTTCTTCTATCAATTCACAGTGTTATTTTCACTGGAAGACATAATTTCCATGATATTGCTTTTGTAAATTATGTTTTCTCCAGTGCCTTCCAAGTACCAACTCCAGAGACAACCCCTCTAGCACAGAGGAAATTTAAAGCATTCAAAGTTATCTTTGCATTGAAAGAAACAAATCAAACCAAACCATCCAAACAAACAAACAAAAAAAAACACACCAAAACAAAACAAAACAAAACAAAAAAACAACATGGTAATCTGTGAAGTTGCATTTCAATATGACATAGCAAGACTTACACATGTCCCCAGCATAGTTATCTGCATTCATGGATATAAACTGTTATGTTTTATTTATTTATTTATTTTTATTTTTATTGTGGTGGACAGTGATGATAAGTCTAGCAGAGGAAATCTACAGATGCCAAAAGCTTTTCTTTCTTTGCACAGCTGAGATACTCTGTAGTAATAAAATTTATAAAGCCAAATTTCTCAAAGGGGTCATTGAGAGAAACCCAGTAACCAGATCAGAAATGAGCATATATTTAGATATTTTATTTGCAGTAAAAACTAATACAAATGATAATAAGCACTTTCTGAGCATTGCTATATGCTCTGCATTGAGAAACTGTCTTCTTTCACCAATCCAAATAATAAATATGATTAGCTCTTACTGAATCTTCCAGCTATTCAGAATGTTTATCCAGTACTCAGTATAGGACAATGCCTGCTGCACCCAAAAAAAAAAAAAAAAAAAAAAAAAAAAAAAAAAAAAAGCATGACTGCAAAGTCATAGTAAACATAGTTTACTATGTAAAACAGAGAAAATATACCTAATTTTTAATAAATGCACAAAACATATCCCATGCTGGTACCAGGATTAAGGGGTCTAATTAAAATTCAGTGGAATAAAGAATGCATCACGATGTTGTAGAGCTTAAGAGAGAATATTATTCCGTTCTCATGTTTTTGAACCAAAATATTTGTTTGGCTTGCTGCTGCTCTGATAGTCACAGAATCACAGAATTATAGGGATTGGAAGGGACCTCGAGAAAGATCACTGGGTCCAACACACCTGCCAAACCAGGTTCCTTAGAGCAGGCTGCCCAGGTAGGCGTCCAGGTGGGCCTTGAATATCTCCAGAGAAGGAAACTCCACAACCTTCCTGGGCAGCCTGTTCCAGTGCTCTGTCACCCTCACTGCAAAGAAGTTCTTTTGCATGTTGGTGTGGAACTTCCTGTGCTCAATTTTGTGACCATTACCCCTTGTCCTGTCCCCACAAACTACTGAAAAGAGGTTGGCCAAATCCCTCTGTCTCCCACTCTTAAGATATTTATAAACATTGATAAGATCCCCCCTCAGTCTTCTTTTCTCCAGGCTGAACAGACCCAGGTCTCTCAGCCTTTCCTCATAGGGAAGATGCTCCAGACCCCATATCATCTTTGTGGCCCTCTGCTGGACTCTTTCCAGGAGATCCCTGTCTTTCTTGTACTGGGGAGCCCAGAACTGGACACAGTACTCAGTCATGTCTTCAGTGCTAGCCACTAACATTTATTGTCCCTGAGAACAAGGATTGAAAATCCTTGTCTATTGAAAATCAGTCTATTACAGATCTCATTAGAAATACTGAGAGTCACTCAAGTACTTTTGGCAGAAACACCAAGCCTCATATATTCTGCACTAGGGATGCAACGTTGGATTTATGAATTCAGGGTTAACTGAATTTGGTAAATCGTCCTTGTCTTTTTTCTCCTGTTTGAATTTGAATGTTACCCCTAATCAAACAAAAATGGATGATAAGACACAAGTTAACGAGAGGGGAATTGATATTACACATGCACATGTGGAAAGCCCTGTGTCACTTCTGGGGAAATAGTCCTGGCAGAAAAGCCTTTAATTGCTGACTGCATATTACTGTGAAAATGGTATTTAACTCCCAAACCAGGTGAAAGCAAATAAAGATTTGTTGTCTTCTCAAGGTGAAAGCTGTTCTGAATATTTTTAAGTCATCTGGTATTAGTTTGGCCTTTTTTTTTTTTTCATATATAAACACAAAGAAAAACTGATTCTTAAAGATCAAAGGCCTTCTAACAAATAAAATGCATCTGAAAATATTGTGCACTTATTTTCTACTGAAATATAAGACAGAGGATTTTATTTTACTTTTTTTCTACTAACTAAAATTAAAGTCAGCATTGCAGCAGCCTGAAATTGGAAATTGTGTTTGCCAGTCAAATAGGCAAGGCAAAAGTTCAATGCAGAGGTCTAGATTTTCTGTTCAAATATATCTCACCCCTGGTGGGTATTTCAGCATCCTGCATGAAGAACAGGGGAAAAATAGACTGGAAGCAGGGAGCATTCTCTGAAAATCAGACATAGATCATCCCATAGTGTTTCTGTCTCAGGAATAATAATAAACCATCAGCACTTAATTAGTCTTTGAAGAGTCCAGGACTCTGTGTATGCTTATACTTCACTTTATTTGAGATCCTATGTAACAGTCAGAAGGAAGTTCAATGCAAAGGTAGCTGTTTATTTATATATACGTATATATAAACCTGTATATTTAAGATAGATAGATAAATAGTTAGATAGGTACTAGCTAATGCCCTGGGACAGCTTTCAAAGCCGTCTGCAGATTGTACATATGTTATTGTTGCTTAGTGTTCAGAAAGCCCTAGATAGCGCTTACTAGATAGCACATCCTTTCCCACTTGTTTCCCTCTCTAGGTTTTCCACAGGCATTAAAGCCATGGAATTACTTCAGTTTTTCCAAAGCAAGGAGGACAAGCTATAATTAAACATGCCTCCTCTGCCACAGCATCATAGTCTATCATAGAATCATAGAATCATAGAATATCCTGAGTTGGAAGGGACCCTTAAGGATCATCAGGTCCAACTCTTGACACCGCACAAGTCTACCCAAAAGTTCAGACCATGTGACTAAGTGCACAGTCCAATCTCTTCTTAAATTCAGACAGGCTCGGTGCAGTGACCACTTCCCTGGGGAGCCTGTTCCAGTGTGCAACCACCCTCTCTGTGAAGAACCCCCTCCTGACGTCAAGCCTAAATTTCCCCTGCCTCAGCTTAACCCCATTCCCGCGGGTCCTGTCACTAGTGTTAATGGAGAAAAGGTCTCCTGCCTCTCGACACACCCTTACGAGGAAGTTGTAGACTGTGATGAGGTCTCCCCTCAGCCTCCTCTTCTCCAGGCTGAACAGGCCCAGTGACCTCAGCCGTTCTTCGTACGTCTTCCCCTCAAGGCCTTTCACCATCTTCGTAGCCCTCCTCTGGACACTTTCCAACAGTTTCATGTCCTTTTTATACTGTGGTGCCCAGAACTGCACACAGTACTCGAGGTGAGGCTGCACCAGCGCAGAGTAGAGCGGGACAATCACCTCCCTTGACCTACTAGCGATGCCGTGCTTGATGCACCCCAGGACACGGTTGGCCCTCCTGGCTGCCAGGGCACACTGCTGGCTCATATTCAACTTGCTGTCTACCACGACCCCCAGATCCCTCTCTTCTAGGCTGCTCTCCAGCGTCTCATCGCCCAGTCTGTACGTGCAGCCAGGGTTTCCCCGTCCCAGGTGCAGGACCTGGCACTTGCTCTTATTGAACTTCATGCGGTTGGTGATCGCCCAGCTCTCCAACCTGTCCAGATCCCTCTGCAAGGCCTTTACACCCTCATTTGAGTCCACAACTCCTCCAAGTTTGGTGTCATCAGCAAACTTGCTCAAAATACCTTCTATTCCTACATCCAGATCGTTTATAAAAATATTGAAAAGTACCGGCCCTAAAATGGAGCCTTGAGGGACCCCACTGGCGACCGCCCGCCAGCCTGACGCAGCCCCATTTACCATAACCCTTTGGGCCCTGCCCGTTAGCCAATTGCTCACCCATCGTATAATGTTTTTATTTAGCTGTATGGTGGACATTTTGTCCAGTAGGATCCTATGGGAAACCGTGTCAAAAGCCTTGCTGAAGTCCAAAAAAATCACATCAGCTGGTTTCCCTTGGTCCACCATACGGGTGATCTTATCATAAAAGGAAATCAGGTTAGTTAGACAGGACCTACCCTTCACAAACCCATGCTGGCTGGGACCAATGACTGCTTTGTCCCCCAGGTGCGCCTCAAGAAGTTCGAGAACCAACTTCTCAATGATTTTGCCAGGCACTGACGTGAGACTGACAGGCCTGTAATTGCTAGGGTCTTCTTTCTGACCCTTCTTGAAAATCGGCACAACATTTGCCAGCTTCCAGTCTACCGGGACCTCTCCAAATTCCCAGGATCGTTGAAAAATAATTGAAAGAGGTTCCGCGATGACGTCCACCAGCTCTTTCAGCACCCGGGGATGAATCCCATCCGGACCCATGGACTTGTAGGGATCCAGGTGGAGTAGCAAATCCCGCACACGTTCAGGGTCAGTTGGGAGTTTGTCATCCCCACCGTCCCGGTCCTCCAGCTCAGGGCACCCTGGGTCCCGAAGCCCATCATCGGCATTGAAGACAGAGGCAAAGAAGGCGTTAAGCGTCTCTGCTTTGCCTATGTCATCGTCTGTGAGGAGACCTTCCCTATCAAGGAGCGGCCCTATGTATTCTTTAGTTCTCCTTTTTCCATTCACATATCTAAAAAAACCCTTTTTATTTTCTCTCACAGACACAGCCAGCTTCAACTCTAGCTGTGCTTTGGCCACATGAACTTTCTCCCTACAAACACGAACAGCATCCCTGTATTCTTTCCATGACACCTGGCCCTCCTTCCAGTAGCGAAACACTCTCTCTTTCCGCCTAATCTCCATTAGAACGTTCCTGGTCAGCCACGCCGGCCTCCTGCCCCGCCTGACTGACTTGCGATATTTAGGAATTGCCTGATCTTGTGCTTCTAGGAGGCATCGCTTAAAGAGTGACCAGCACTGGTGGACATCGAGGCCTTCAAGAGCAGTTTCCCAGGGGACCTTGCTGACTAGTTCCCTGAGCAGCCTGAAGTCTGCTTTCCCCATATCTAGGGATGAGGTTTTGGTGGCACTTTTCCTTCTGTCACCGTAAATTTTGAACTCAACCACTTCATGGTCGCTATGACCGAGGCGGCCACCAATCACCACATCTCCCACCAGACCCTCTCTGTTTTCTAGCAACAGGTCTAGGAGGGCTCCTTTCCTAGTTGGCTCCGTTAGCACCTGCACCAAGAAGTTATCATCTAGGTGCTTCATGAACCTCCTGGACTTGCTCGTGTCAGCTGTGTGGCACTCCCAGTTAACGTCCAGCAAGTTGAAGTCCCCCATAAGGACAAGGGGAGTTAATCTTGAGGCCATGCAAATGCAAATGGAAATTGGAGGACGATATTGCCACCAAAGATTAATAGCCATATCTACATTTCCAATCATCTAGTTAAGGCTTCATGGCTACCTTTTTTTTTTTTTTTTTTTTTCCAGAAAAATGACATTTTTGTCCTTTCCCAACAAATTATGGGGACAAAGGATTCTGTGTCCCCGATACTCAAACACTGAACATGACCAAGAGCAACAATTGCTCTGAATTCTTCTGATCAATTCAGTTAAATATCAAGTTCGTGGTCCAGTACAAGATGAGATCCTATGTGGTTACCAGGAAAAATCTGTAGCACAACTCAAGGCCTTTGGCAATGTGATCAGAAAGCTAATTGGTCTTGGAGAACTCAAAAACTATGCTCTTCTGGGAAGTATCCAAGGATGGAACATGTTGAGAGCTGCTGAGAAGTGTGGAGAACACTTGGACTTGAAAAGGATAATTGAGTAATAATACTGAGTATCACTGTAGGTGCAACATGGACAGCTGCCTCAGCTTTTACCATCAGCCTCTGCTGTGTTGTTGTTTCTCCCTTTGACTCAAATAACTAAGAAAGGAATTCCAGTTGATTGAAATACTTTAGGTGTGGTGGGCACACGTTCACTCTTGCCTTTAAGCAAGTGTTCTAATATGACTTCTTCTCTGGGACTTAATTCATAACTGATAATGTACGTTGGACAATATTGTTTGTTTGTTTTGTTTCTTGCTTGAAAAACACCTGTTTTTCTCTGAGATATGACCCTTCTCTGAGCTAGGAGCCTCTATGACAGTATTTGTGCAGATCCTGCACTCTAATGGGTACTCCTGTGACAGGCAGCCTCATAGGAAGGATGCACATAATGTTTCAATGATGCCTAGCAGTTGCCATGGTGACCTCAGTCCACCGATAGTTTCATAGCCTTTGATAAGGAAGAGGAAGAAAAGAAGTCATAATGTCCCTTACATGCTATTGATCACATCTGTACAGCAGCTCTGCCTCTGCCATACCTAAGTACAACAGCCTTTATGTTCTCCACATGTGACCTCATTGGGATTCTCCCATGATCTCCAGACATGTTTCACTGGGTCTTCTCGCCTTCTTGCCATGAAACCATGTGCCCTAAAATATGTATGGGGTACAGGACACAAGAGCTTGTATGTCAGCTCTATCTTTACTGCAATGTTTTGCACAAGCTAGTGGTTAACAAAGATGCAGAAGGTATCTACTTGTAATTTTCCACTGTCTCAATTTTCATGTTTGCTAAAAGAACAATAGCAGAACACTACCACTTAATTCTTCAGTGAATTAAGCCCTATGTTCTCAAACTACTTTGACCAGAAAAATGGCATTATGCAGTTAATACCAAGTGAAATAATGAATTCCAAACTGTAGTTTGAAGTATTGGCTATGGAGCATGAGACCGGAGAGACTGCAACCCCCAGAAACACTGGAGGAAAGCACTTAGCATAGGGAAAGGTGTGGGATCCTGTAAGTCCGCTCACTCCAAAACCTTGCCTGGATGCCACTTCCTACAGATTCTGCTAATGAGATTATTAAGACCTAGCAGCTGGATCTAGATCACTTTTCCCCCCAAAAATAAGGATGACCTGACAGTGTGTGTGCCCACATATAGAAGAGGGCAGAGGGCACCAGATATGGCAGGCAGAACGTGTGAACAGTAACAGTTAGGGGAGCTTAGAAAGTCCCAGAAAGCTGCTAAGTAGACTGCTGTTCCTGACTGTGGCTTTACCAGCCGGCTGAACAGATTGCTGGTGCATGAGAGCAGCATGCAGCAATGTAGAAGGGAGCAAAAAGGCACCGTGTGGTGGTGGATGCTGTGGAGTCAGGTGTAAGATCTGGTTGATTTATTTCATGTTTATGTATTCGATGTTAAGCTTCTAATCAATGCTATAGAAAATGGAAAAAATGGATTCCTGCCTAACCAGCTTGTCATTCACATAGCTGGACAGCACAATAACAAGTGATTTTATGAAATGTTTTTCATAACATGTCCCTCCAACAAATTCTGAGATGGGAATGGTAGAAATAAGGTAGAAGTGTGGACAAGCCATTTTAGGACAGAATAGTTTTGAAGCCTTTCATTCCCCTCCATGCACTAATAATGGGCAAAGGCTGGAACAAAAGGGTTAAATGCAAGTTGTGCTCAGATAAACAAATCAATGGGAGATAAAGCAGTTGCCATGCCAGCTGACACCGAAAGCAGCCAGCACGGAGTTGGCACGTAGGAGACGATCTAAAAGGCTGCACAGAGTGCCGAGGCTCATCATACACAGGCTGTTTCTTGGCTTTAGCTTTGCCAGTCCTGCTCACTTTAAAGCAGAAGCAACAATTGCTTTCATTAAATTTCTCATACTATGGAAGATAGTAAGGAGGTATTTGTTCTTTTTAGGCTCAGCAAATAAAATCTGAGAAAGAAATGTTTCTCAGATGCAAGAAATGTTTCACATGCAAGAAATGGTCATGAAAGAATTGGGTCTTTGCTACTAACTCTTTCTAGATCAATCCTTTGGCAAAGTCCTTTGAATTTAATTTTATTTTCACTTCTTCATGTAGAAAATAGAAATACACAGTATTTTCTCTATGATTTCTCTGTTCAGTCTTTGGAAATGAAAGTTCATCTGTCTGGTAGATCTTCTTTAAAGCCTCTAAGTAGTACCACAAATAACACCTAATTAATAATGACAGTTAAAGAACTAATGGAAGATTTGCTTTACTTCTCAAATGACACTTTCCTATTCAAGCTGGTCAAATAGTGAATAACACTATCTGTCAATACACTGGACAAACCATCCTTTGTCAAGAATAACATTAGCTTCCTCAGGAGTTTAGTGACTAATGCAGACAGTTATTGATTCAAAAATGGTGTTCTAAGCTATTGTTTAATAGCTGCTGTTGGCACCATTTTTCTGTAGTTTGGGCTGTGCTGTTATTTAAATATACGTGAGGGGCACTTATGTAAATCATTAATATAACCCTTAAGTTAAAATATTGATATCTAGGCTTCTAGTCAAAATGCAGGTAAAAAGGTGTTTTATTTATTCTCCCGCTCTGTGGGAATAATGTAATTCATCTAGCCTGTTTTATAATCATCTCAGTGGGCTTCCTTTGCTTCATCACTCAAGCCTAATGCACCAGTTTCTCATTGTCTATGTCCCAAGAACAGAGCAACAAGAGGATGTATGTGAGTGCCAACACAGCAAGGTGCCTGCAGTTTTCCCCATTACATTGCTGACACCAGAGCAATTTGCTGAGGTCTCTCTAGAGTGAGAATGGAACAAACAAATAAACAAATGACAACCCCAAATTAAAAACAAAATGAAAACAAAACAAACAAAAAAAACAGGTAGCATTGAAAAATTAAAGGAGCTGCTCTATGTACAGATTTCAATAAAACCCCAGACTACCAAACTCAAATGCAAGTTAACATCACCATGTATGTTGACAACTTAAATGTTAAGCACAGAAATAATCCAAACAGACTCCACACTCTCATACCTATGAGTAACCATACCCATTGGCACAGTTATATGTCACATGAACAGACATATTCTGGTGCTGGATACATAAATATTCAGTATCAGAAAGAAATGCAGCAGTAGCACATAGGAATTTAAAGCCCCATGTATGTTCCCTCACTGTGGTTTTATAAGTGTATCCATGTATTTCCTGCAGTGCTTAGTGACACAGTTTAATGGTGGACTTGGCAGTGCTAGGTTAAAGGTTGGACCAGATGATCTTAGAGGTCTTTTCCAACCCAAACAATTCTGTGATTGTATGATTCTATATACACAATTTTATACACCTATGTTATCTTAACACTCATTAGGTAAACTTTGACTTTCCATTATAACTCAGGCCATAATGTTCAGTGTAAATCTAATTGACTTTCTAGTAGCTTAACTTATTAGTGCGAATTAGTTTGATGGATCAAGCCTTAAAAGCCTGTATAGTAAAAGGTTGCACTGGAATGTTCTTCAGTACATTAACAAGGACTCAGCTGTAGACAAATATGTTAATAAAAGGCAATCTTGCTCCTACAGCAATCAGAAAATGAATACTGTTGAAAATGTGAATCCTTTTATAGTGTCCAAACACAGCTAAAGTGCAAAAACAATCTGGCTATTAAAAAAAAAAAAAAAAACAAAACATAAAAAGGCTCTTCATTTTGCAAAGCTATATTAATATAATGTAATGTTCACATTGATTCATGAAATTCAAAATGATCTAAAATAGGATATTTTAACATCACTGTATCCAACTACCTCCCATTTTAAGAGTGAAATAATAGATTTTATTTCCTCCTTTCTAGATTACAGGAGAAAAAATGTACATTAAAAATATCATTTACATTTCAAAAAATGTTTTGTGTGTGTTTTATTATTGTTGTTATTATTATTATTATATATATATATATTTTTTTATCTACCAGTGTAACATGCCAAGATGCCAGGAATACCATGTTTCAATCTACTTAAGAGTGTCTTGGTCTCCCTCCAACAAAAATTCTGTAGTTTGTAATATTGCATCTTAGGATTTAAGCCACACTACAAATGGTAACTAAAACCAGATTTTTGTGAGTCAAAGAGCTTGGAGTTTTTGCATCTTTTTCTTACTCTTCTGTTATTGGTCATTGTATGATATGGAATTTTAAGTGAAATGACCTCTTATAAAGAACCTTGATGACCTATTGGCTTGAGTGGATTTAGGATATGGACTTTATAAGACAGTGATACACAAACAGTGGCTATTTTCTTTTTTCATTTTTTGATGAGGCAAAATTTCCCACGTTATACTAAAGCTGATAATCTAAATTCATATTTTAGCAAATTCATATTTTATCTATATCTGAGCTGATCACTGTTAATAAACCTGTTTTTTGGTAGGCTCAGGAGGGCCACAGGTCTGTCCAAAATATTCTGCAGAGGCATCTCTGTTATTCTGCCAAGAACCTGGAGCAGAGCTGTAGTGCTTCTGCAACATCTGGTGCTTTAATCTGCTGCAGCAGGTTGAATGATCTCCACTGAAAAATGTTTAGAATATTGGTGATTTTATCTTCAGTATAAATAGACCTATGTAGAACTTGAAACATCCAAGAAAGCTCATACATGGAATTTGGAAAGTGGTCAGAATTGGGCAGAGAAGCCAAAGGACTGAGAGTATTCTTATCATGGCATTGAGGATTAACTCTTCAGAGTAACTAGCTAGTTGAATACGTAGGTATGTTGAAGATTGATGCTGATTACATACATCAAAGACACAGCGCAGCCTACCTGAAAGAGAGGATGTCAAAAATGTGATGGTTCTTTAGCAAATGTTTCAGCTTTGTTTCCTAGACTTCGTTCATCATCTTTAAACTAAACCATTTTATTTCCAGTTTGAAGATTGAAAAGTACATCTGACTAAAAGGACGAAGAGAAATCAATGAATTTCAAATAACTACATGATAACAGTTCTGAAAAAGTATAAAATCTAAAATACATTTTAGGCTGTACTGAAAAGACACCCTTTAGTAGTTTGTTTCCTTAGATGCTGTTTTCTCCTCTTCCTATAGGATCAAAGCCAATCTTTGTGTACAACTTAACTTTTTAATATAAAACCTTACACAAATAGATGATGGGTGTTTTCAATCCCTAGTTAAGAGATGGCTGCATGTCCAGAGTTAAAGAACAACCAGAAGCCTTGCAGCTGTTCCAGGGAATACAGAGCTAAGCTTAATTTGTACATTTAACCTGATAGGACAGTCGTTGAAACGTTGGCAAGGTTTTTTCTTTGGTCCTATTTGATCAATGGGCTGGTGGCAAAGCTACTCCAAACAACTCCTCCATGTCTCACTGCATGTGATGCAGCAGCACCACGCAGTGGCTCAAGGCAGCTCCTCTACATGCATCCTCCAACATCCATCCCCAGCCAAAATCCACTGAGGATTCAGGAAAGTCTCATTTCAGTGCAGCTGGGTTAAATAAATAGCAGGCTTAGTGGGAGGTTTGTTTGAGATAATTCAAGCTTTTTATGACTAAAAAAAATAAAGAAAAAGGAAGTTTTTAATGCAAACCCAAACTTTTAAGATTTCCTATTCTAATGTTTGTATTTCTAATAAGCAAATCAGCATGACTTTTGGCACAATACCTTGGAAATGTGTGGCCTCTTCTTATTTCAGCCCATTAAAATAAATTAAAATAAATTATGATTATGATGATAATAATAACAATAATAATCCATTATCTCTTTCTCATATCTTTCCTAGAGTTCAATGAAGCTCCATGATAAACAAAGATTTAACAGCACATTGCAATAGACCATCATCTGAAAAACTCTATCTATAAACGTTCCTTACTTAACTTGAAAATAATAATAATAATTCTCTTGCAGTTCCACCATGAGCTCTCCTATTTCTATTCATTTTATGGAAAACAAACTATTTTCAAGATCAAAGTAATTTTTTTTTCTCTTCTAATTTCAGGTTGGGAAGTAGATAACTTGGGCCAAGCTCATGCAGGTAAGAACCAGTTATGCTGACTACCTCCCACATAGTTCTTTTCTCAAAAATTTTCTGTAATGCAAATGACAGTGTCAGATTACATAAAAGTTATTTTGTATGCCAATTATTACGGTGATGAATACATATAACATTCAGACAAAAACTGAAAATAAAAAATATGATCTGTTTCTAGAATTCAGTGTGGTCTATCCTAGAAACAGAAACTTCAATTGTCTTCGTTAAAGCCAATTAATTTTCATTGCTTGTGACTGATGAATGGAAATCATTTTTCATGAATTTTTTTAAAGGCTGTCCTTACTTAAATATCTATAGATTTCTAAAGCTACAATGCTTAGATTTTATATTTTTAAAGTAAAACTGGTCCTAGTTTGATGGTATTCTTTTTCATCGATTTGCTTGCTGTTTGCAGTAGCAATTTTTTAATTTTATTGCTTCAACATTGATTTAAACTTACAAGTAAAACTATGTTTACTTCCAGAAAAGACAGAATCAAGAATTTATTGCCTTTGGGTCTGATCCAAATAAATAAAATCAATTTGATTCTATTCACTGACTTCCACTGAGACCAGTTTTGGTCCTAATAGAAAATGCAATCAAAACTATTTCATACCAGATTTCCACTTTTATAGGTGATTATGACCTGCTGGAAAGCACGGCCCAGTCTCCCCTAGGTAAGAAACAGATCCATGGAATTTTTCTCCTTTATTTATTTATTTTAATTTAACTCTCTTAAAAAGGAAGTGCCAGCTTTTTCTTCTGACACTTAAATGTTATTTTTTAATCAGCTCTAATTATGGTGACACAATTTCTGCTGCCTAAATTTTAACAGTGTTATGAGAATTTATTCAAGCAGTCTTGCAATCTAGCAAGTAGGTTGTTAAAATTATATCTACCTGCTTAACAGTAATTACTAAACAGCATAAAGGAAGCTCAAAACCGTGATTCAGTGTTTATTTTCTATGAAAAACTAGGGATGAACATGAAGGAATAATTGACCAAAATTTACCACGTAGTACGATGTTCTTAAATGAATGTTGTGATTAAATTGATATATTCTGCTACACGGGTGACAAACAGATTCTCTAAAAATAAAGTCACTGTTAGTGTTATGAGCTACTTGACTAAATTGCTCTAATAATACAAAGCTTCATAACCTCAGCAAAGCAAATAAACAACAACAACAAGAACTTTGACATTTTCATCAATTCTCACCATAGCTTAAATTCCAAAAAGAAAAAAAAAAAAAAGTAGTACTTTGAAAAATGATTATTATTATTTTTTTTAATGTTAAAGAGAAATAACTGCTACTTAAAAATAGTACTTAAAAAGAGCAATAAGGAGGCCATCCCACCTGAGGCAGACTTGGTAACAAAGAGAGTGTCAAGAGACACTTTCCTCTTCTACATTACCCTCTTGATTCCCAAAGCAGCTTTAAGTCTTTTAACAGTGCCAGAGAGAGACACTTAGGACCTAGTCCTTAAAAGAAATTAACTGAACAGGGTAAACTGAGAGAAAAAGAGAAAGAGGTTTTCTCTAAGCCAGTTTTAAAACTCCTTGCAAACACGTGTTTTAAATCAAGGTCATAAACTGTGATTGGCACAGATAATAAACAAAGGAAAGTGAGAAGATCTGAAACAGGTTTGTTCTCAGGGAAATTACCAAGTGAAGCCACAATGGGCAATTGTTGTCAAGACAACAACAAGGAAGAGATTCCTGCTGAATCATTCCTTTGTTTTCCTACAGACACTTCTTAAAGGGTCACTGTCAGAACAAAGCCTAGGCTTGAAGATGTATGTGCTATATGACTGTAGGGGAGTGTCCAGCAGCCTCACCAGAAATGTATGATGATTATTGTAAATACTGGACAGTATTCTGCCTGGCTTTCAGCAGCTGTTCCAAAAAATAAATAAATAAAATAAATAAATAAATAAATAAATAAATAAAAAGTTATTAACACCATGTTTTCTTGACAGTCCAATGCAGATGCCTCAAATATAGATCATCTCAAATAGCAAAATGTGCCTATATTTAAGCACAGGACTGATATTTTACTCTGAAGTGCAAATGCCTATGTCAAGGATGTATTCCCAACATGCCTTTCAGAGTCAATGGAGAGGTATGGACATTTAGCTGAGCCCTGTTTTTCGTATCTGCTTTGGAAAGAGTCCTTGATGCTCTGGAAACACTGACTATACTTGTTAGATCTCTATTGCTCTTTGGTGACCAGTTGTAAAAGTAGGTGCCTAGTGTAGAGCTGTGTTATTAAAGATACAATGGTATCTATTACAGGTTAAAGGCGCCATTAAAGCTTTCTGTGTATACTCAAACAAATAGTACTCCCAATGGTACCATGGAGTTTTCCTTGGTCATGTACCAGGGGGATGCAGGATACATTCTGGTGTTTGCTTCAATAGTGTCACATTCCCAATTGTACCTGGTATGTTTGACATAGGGGACATCAGCAGAAATTGCACTGAAGATGGCTGGTCTGAACCTTTTCCTCATTATTATGATGCCTGCGGCTTTGATGAAAATGAAACAGAGTCTGACAATCAGGTGGGAATTAATCTTACAATTAAAAACAAATGGGGAGAGGAGGGAGGGTGGAGCTAGCTGCTTTTTGTCCAGCTTCTGGTCATGTTCTGATTTGATGGTAATTATAATGAAACAATCACAAATTTATGGATGTTAATACATGAGACTGAAGTTCTTCTTAGCTTAGTGGTGAGTATTTCCAGAATGTGAATGTTTACTCTTGATGCAGCTTGTAACTTTAGGAAGCACAAGTTAGTCCCCATTTCGTTTCCTATAGACTAAAGTCTCCTTTAGCCAACGAGTTTTTTTCTACAGGTACGTGCAGAATGGTCACAAAAATATAGACAGCTTCTGCTAGTTCACTGACAAATAAGATTCACGCTATGCAAACCCAACGGCATGCCAAATATAAAGCAGTCGTCTAATACATAGTGAGATCTCAGGGGAAACAAGTGGAAAAAACAAGTGATCTGTTCAAGAAACAAATCTTGCCTATGGTTCATTCTGCACATTGACAGGGTAAGGAAGAGGTGAATATAGATAAATCATTTAACTATGTGATATTTTTCTTCCAAGGATTACTACTATCTATCTGTGAAGGCTCTATACACGGTTGGATACAGCACTTCTCTTGTTTCCCTCACCACCGCCATGGTTATCCTGTGTCGTTTCAGGTGAGTCAGGATGTGAGCAGTTTGCTACTTAGTCACTGGAGAAAACAGACTGGCTCTCATTGGCCCAAAACAACATTTAAGCTTTTATCTCCCCAGCTGCAAAATAAGTGGGGAGAAAAGCCTTTAGCTGAGTTGTTCCCCCAGGTTGGAATCTCTCCAGTAGTCATATTTCAGTAAACTGCAGATATAATTGCAGAAACTCTCTGCATTGGATTGAGTCTATTTTATGTTAATTAGTGTGGTTTTGCAGGACAATCCTCCTCTTGCTTGGTTTTAGGGTCAGTATTATTTACACTCCTGCTTTTCAGAATTTCAGACATTGTTATTGTTAGTGCCAAGGTACTAGAATGTGCGATTTCTACAAAAAGCCTTTCTTTTTTTTTTTTTTTTTTTCCCCCCTTCTCTTCTTTTCCTCTTTCTTATTCCTTCCTCTCTAGGAAGCTTCACTGCACTCGAAATTTTATCCACATGAATCTCTTTGTTTCATTCATCCTACGTGCGATATCTGTATTCATTAAAGATGGGGTTCTTTATGCTGAACAAGATGGCAATCATTGTTTCATCTCAACTGTAAGTAAAAAGAAAGCCCTTTCCATTTTTATTTTTTTATTTTTTTATTTTTTTTTAAATAACAAAAAGTGTGAGGCAGGTATCAGCCTGTTGGGTATCAAAGACTGAGGAGACTTTGGGAGAGAGGGTAATTGCTGGTATACTTCCCTGCCAGTTCACAATAAAAGTGTGAGTGGTATGGTTCTGTGATGTCTGCAGTGCTTACTGGTCTGTGCTTTAGGAGAAACTTACAAGGTTATTTCATTTTCTGACTTCAATCAAGTTGTTTCTCTCATTCATGGATCTGCATAGCGACAGATCCAATGAGAATAGAGATAAGCAATTTTCTTCACCTGGGGTCTGGATTTTTCTCCAGGGCCTTACTTGCTATGGATGTTGGGCAGAGTCATGTTAAAGAGAATGAACACTCAGGCACAAGAAAATATTACTGATAGTCATTCTCAAAAAAAAAAAACAAAACACTAATATTCACTTTTTTTTTTATGTATTTGTCTCTGAAGAGGAGCTGTTCATAGCGTGGTTTCATGGCAAGCAGTCTCTTTCACTATTGTACTTACATATACTTTGCATCTAATATATACATCATTAATCCTATCTTATATTTAAGGGTAATATTTGATCTGACAAATCAGCTCACTTAGTGTTTGGCAGAATTATAGTGAGTTATCTTTTATCTATCCAGTTATGAGATAAGTTCCCCACGAGTCACTTCTACAAGTGCATCTATGTTGTTTCATAGACTTTTCTTCATCATTTAAAATAGATTCTGCTTTATTTTTTTCTCCTTAAAAATCTGAAGCCATATTAGATCTGTAGTCTGTTCATATCACTCTTCCAACAATGGCATCTGTTTCTTTGTTTTAATACACTTGAAGCATAAAACATCTTGGAACCAGTGATCTAATGGCCTGAGATCAGCTGGCATAAACTAGTAGAGCTTCCACATGAGCAACTCAACTTTTGTTGGTTTAAACATATTGCTTATCCCAGAGGATGGAACACAATTGTGAACCATCAAAACTGTCAACTTTCTATTGCCCCAGGCAGGAGCTCCCAGTTTATACTGTGATTCTGCTGTGATGTGTTAAAAAGTCACTTCGGTAGGATTAACGAGGTCTCACTGGGATGCAGCGCTGTTAAGACAAGTGTGTCCTGCTATCACAGAGTTATGGCAGAGCTCAGTTGCCACTTAAAGCTTTCAGAATGTTGTTTTTTGTTGTTTTATTTTGTTTTTGTTTGTTTGTTTTTTGTTGGTTTGTTTCCTGTTCTTTTGCCCATTGTTTTTTGTTTTTGGTTGTTTGTTTTGTTTTCCCCAATAAATGAATGAAAGTATCTATCATTTTGTACAGTAAATCACTCAGTTTTCCTTACGCTTCTGCTCACTTTCATTTTCAGTCCCTGAGTGACAACACCTGCAAATGGCCAGGAAGTACAATTCTCAAGAGCACACAGGAGGGTGCATCTTTTCCAAGCCCACTCTCAGGGCTTCCAACAATCATCCTGCCATTTCACATCCTTCCTTAGGTTTCTCAAAGCACAACTGGATTCTTTTCTTGTCTGCACTTAATACTTGGAAGGGGGCTTAAATCTAGCAATTAAGGTCCATTGCTGATGTGAACTCCCACTAAGGCAATAGCTTCTCAAGCTGTCTGCAGACGCTCATCAGCCACCTCCCACTGATAAAATTGGTTACCTGCCCTTTACAGCTTTGCTCTCTAAGTGGCCCTTCACATTACTCTCATGATTTTAAAACTTTACTATTAAAAGTGTATAATACTAATCCCAACTGTGTTCCTTTCCACTAACAGGTTTGGAGTGGTTGAAAACATTTTCTCTGTCTGCTAATCTCCAGCAAAACAACATGGATATAACTTTGTTTTTGCTTGATTCTCTGCAGGTGGAATGCAAAGCGGTGATGGTGTTTTTTCACTACTGTGTCATGTCCAACTATTTCTGGCTTTTCATTGAGGGATTGTACCTTTTCACTTTGTTGGTAGAAACCTTTTTCCCAGAGAGGAGATATTTCTACTGGTACACTATTATTGGCTGGGGTACGTGACATTTCTTATGTAAAATGTGTGTCAGTGTGCAGACGAGCTTTCTTCTCTGTCCTGAAAGGTTCACTGCAGGCACAGGAATGAACCACCTAGTATTTCATACACAGATTCAAGTATTTCCATCCACAGATTCATACACAATTTCATATCACGTTAGTTTTAGTCTTTGTTTAGAAATGCCACTGCAGACCAAACTTGTTATTCTTCTTCAGATAGACTTGAACTGGAATCATATCTAAGTATGATCTTGCAGAGTTGTGTTCCACAATTCAAAATTGTCTTCTACGAGATATTATCTAACTACCATGTTATTCAACATAATCAAGTCTTCAGTGTTTAGTCTAGCCCATTCTCTAAGACCTCCTTTGTGTCTTTCTCCCAGCTAATAAATAAACTGAAAACATGTTCAAGGGGTACCCACAAATGCTCATCATACCTGAGTGAGAAATGGGAACTTACAAAGTTGGGAAGAAATAAGATTTGTTTCAGAAGGCCAGTTGTAAGATGATAAGCAGTGTAATTATTTTTCATGATGGCCTTCTGGAGATAAATTAATTCCTGTAACATATTAATTCAAGCTATACTTTGGTGACATTTTTGTGCAGAAGTCAGAAGGTGGATGCAGAACACCTTAATTTTAAATGTGCTCTAAGAAGTTTAAACTAAATATTTGCACTTAAACAACCTTGCTTCTGAAATTACATGGGAAAAAAAAACAACATATATTCATGCATAAAAACTACATACAACTCACATGCCTTAAACTGGTCTTCTTTGAAAACAAATCCCCAAATAACATGAACTGTCAGGTAATCTGTAGCTTTTTTACTTTTTTGCTGTGGTGGTAGTGGTTGTTTTTCTTGTTTTATTGTTGGTGGGGGAGGGTTGTTGTTGTTTTTTTGTTTTGTTTTGTTTTCTTTTTTGTGGTGGTGGTTTTTTTTTTTGTTGTTGTTGTTGTTTTTTTGTTTTGTTTTGTTTTGTTTTTTTTTTTTTTGTTTTTTTTTTTTACTCCTGAGGCAGCTGCGTATACATAAAATTTTCAGTTCCTGGCAAAGATTCCCTACAATGGAAGCAAAGAGACAGAGAAGAAAGAAGAGAAAATGTGATCAGAAATAGCATATCAAGGCTAGGAAACTATTGAAAAAGGGTGTTCAAAGTTCCCTTTGTACCATCCACAGATCTATAATTACACTATTGATGAAATATAAGGCTGTTATAGAGAACTTGGGGATGAATATATGAAAATGTGATAGCTATAAAAGAAAACATGTAAATTTTTGCAAATCAAACACATATCTGTGGTTGAGTTCCTTTAACAGAGTTTGCACAAATTTCACATCCGTATGTTCATCTGAATGTGAGAATATTGCGACACACAGCATATTAACTGACAAAAAAAGTCAGCATCTGTAAAGAAAGGACTATCCAGATGGGCTTATTTTGTAACATAGCCTCAGAATTTTTACTCCTGAGTTGAATACTCAAAATAAATACTCTAAATAAGATCTAGCTATTTATGGATGCCACTTCATATTCAATGCCATCCATTAATAATAATAAGAGGATCTCAAAATGTGGGATGTTGTTTTGTTTTTGGTTTTTTTTTTTAAAGTGCAGTATTTTCTCAGTTCCTGCTTATTTCAATTTGGATAATGGTTTCCCAGGCACAGTAAGAGTGATTGGCACTTTGTGAGAATAGAAGCTCTTCCAGACTCTGGATTCAGGTTTTCAACTCATGTCGGGCAAAAGTGGCCCCCTCGGCTCAGAGCTGATGGGAAGAGGGTTGCATTGAAGCAGCAGTAGGCAACAGCTCAGCATTTTACAGCAGCTGGATGTTTATCTGTTTCTTGAAAAGTGCTGAGCCCATCAGTGCCCACATGTGATTAACGAGAACTACAGATGGCTGAGTCAATCCAATTTTGTCCTCTTAAATATTCAAGGTGCTAGTAGGCTCACTGGATAGGCTAAGATCTCTCCTAATGTCTGTGCCTTATTGAGGGCAGAAATACAGTCAGCAAGAACAGCTCTTTTCTGCAGCCCTTGGCGTTTTTGTTTTCTGATGTTACTCAGAAGATGAAAAGAATGTGATGAAGCTATATATATCTTTTGTGTAAAGAAAAGTGAGTATGTATGTATATATATTCATACAGCAGATGGTTCAAAATTCCAAGCTGATCCATTTTTTTTTTTAATTATTTTTTAAACTATATTTTTATGACACATTGGGTGTCAGGTGCCTTCCTGACCATGTTTCAGACATGGAACTTCATTTGTAACAACAAAATTTCTACAGTCAAATAAGTACAAACTAGGTAGCATGTCAGAGCTGTGACTAATATTTAAAGACATTTTAATTATTATTATGCATCTCAGAGCACAAAGATCTTAATGTTTTCTAGGTATTCTCATGTGAGAAAAGCAGACTCCAATTTAAATTAAACATGCACGATTTCTTCTCTCCAAAACCATTTTATTTCTTTTTGTCATTTTCTTTTCAAATTTATTTATTTATTTATTTATTTATTTTAAGAAGGAGGGCTTCATCAGGTATAACAGGGATATTTTTATTTCTAATACTGGGAATATGAAATTTGACAGAGACTCGCTGAAGTAGATTCAACTGAATGACTAATTAACGTGACATAAATGCAGCCTTGAAAAATGTATAAAATATAATTGTTCTTGTCAATTTATGACAGTCTCATTCAGCTACTGCAAGCTGAGGTTATCGAGATACTTATTTTGTTTGCTTTTTAACACTTTATCTTTCCAGTGGTGCCTGAACAAAAGTAGGCAGTTTTCTAGTCAAGGATATTATTTACCATAAAAAGTAGAAACAACCATAGTTTTCTTGCAAGAATGAGTTAACTTTTTTTTTTTTTTTTTTTAATATATATATTTCCACTGAAAAAAAATACCCTTTTAGTGTTTTCAGAAAGGAAAACAAATCCAGATTTCTGGATTTTTACTGTTTTGTTTTAATTTGTATTTTACATGCATTTTTTAAACATTAAAGAAATCTCTGAAATAGAAATGAAACACTCCCATTCCCAAGTTTTTTTTTTGTGTCTTTGTTTGTTTATTTGGTTTTAGATTATTTTTTTCTCAGGAAAGAAATGAAATATTCCCGTGAATAATGCAAAACTGTCCTCTCCTGATGTGCTTTGTTTGAATAAATAAAGCAAAAATCACTTATTTATAAAATAACAGATAAAATGCAATATATTCAACTTATTTACAGCAAAACCACATGGGAATACAAAGAATACAATAATGCCATTACAGCTTAACATCTGCCACTCTGCAATCATTGCATAATTATGGTAGCTTTAGACATTGAAGCTGATGTCACTGGTTTTATTTTATACAATGTTTTATTGCTAATGTAACAAAATGCAATACAAGAAGTTTGAGCAATATTGATTTGAAACAGCATCATTATTTTCTTTCATCAGTTTTACTTTTACATTCCCATCAAGCCAAACCTGTACTCTGACTGAGAAAGCTGTTTCTAGAGCTCTCAATTAATGTAATGAATTGCACTGTTTGGTTCATGAGTGTTATCAGGAAATAAAATCTCAGTGGAGAAGTGGTCTTTGCTGGGTAGTGAATAAGTCTAGACTAATAATGATAACAACATCTTGTCTTCTGCAGGCACCCCAACAATTTGTGTCACTGTCTGGGCAGTGCTGAGACTTCACTTTGATGATACTGGGTAGGTATCACTGTGTGGAAAAACATTTCACATGCCTTTGGCATGATGACAAAGGTGAAATGGAAATCTAGTGATCGGAGGACACAGTTAATTTCTCCTTCCACTTCCAATGCTGCTTTGAATATGCAAACAGGTTAGGCCAAATGGTTCTTGTTCAGCTGCATAAATAAAGCCAGAGAGACAATGTTTATGTCTGTATTCCACTGGTGAAATTATGGAAGGCCATGTAGACATCTGTAAATTTGCAGCTGACCCAGTGACTCTCCATTCCTGTTCAGTTAAGCCAGCGGAGTTCAGGATATGCTTTATCTCATCTTAAAAGAGTGATCAAATGTATTGCACTTATGATACCCTGCTCCTCTCCAACTGATTATGAAGAAAGACAAAGTTGATAAGCTCAGCTGTAGAAATTATTGTGGATGTCTCTGATAAAATGAATGAAATTTGCACAAGGAGTCGCTGAGCTTCAGATTACCAAGGTAATTATGAGTTTAGCTCCCCCCTTGAGGTTTTTCCACAAATCTAGTTTGGTAGATGAGTAGGAGTGAGAAAAAGACTCTCATTTAGTCTTCTGTGTGAACATAAAATAAAATTTAGGAAATTGAATAATTTAAGAAAGAATTCAAGAGGGTAGATTCCACCCAAATAGTATCCTTTGGTGGAGAAAAACCTACAAAGATCCTGTATCCTTTGCTAAAGACCTGAAGGAAAGGATGCTTCCAGACTCCCAGAGATGCTCCTGTACATCCACATAGTCAGAAGACTGACTGGTATGACAGAGAAACAGGCGTAGCTTGTAGGAATGGATATATGATTTTTTTATTTTATTTTTTCCTGAAAAATATGTTTCAAGATGATTGAGTGGTAGGAAAACTGCTGGAGAATGAAGGATTTTGAGAAAAATTTTGAAAATCCAGCAGTGGTCCTTTGAAAACCTAAATCTGAGTGAAAGATGTTACTCTGTGCCCAAATCTGATTCCCAAGGTATTTAGGGTCATATTTTAAGTTCTCCTTATATTATGGTTACCTGGAACTAAACTAGTACAAGACTTGCCGCTCTGTCATGTTTTCTTCATCCTTGTTCTTTCTTGCTCTTTTTGGAAAGCACATAAAGCCCTTCTTCCACTGGGGAAGCCAGTGCTTTGACCCAATGTTCTATTTTGACATTAAGACAAATTAAATCATTTATTTCCATGCAAAACAAGCCCGAAACCCCTGTTGTGCCATTATTATGATTACAACAGAGGTCTTAAATGCATTAATTTCTAGGAGCCCAAACAGTCCTTGTGTTTTTTGGGGAAGAGAGATATTTCAAAGAAGGAAAAGAAAAAAAAAAAAAAAAAAAAAAAAAAAAAAAAAAAAGCACCTTTTCCTCTCTTTTAGTTGCAGAAGCTATTTAGCATGCAACACATTTAGGCAGATTCTAGCTGAGCGTCTCAGTGGTTACTTTTTAAAAATCAGCAAGCATTGTTCTGGGGGTGGGGGAGAAGCCAGTATGAGCTTGAAAACATTGCAGGAATTACTGAACTAGGGAAACCACACTGACAAAGGCATGGACTAAAATACAGACTCTGAGTCTGAGTTTCCTCCTGCTTGCTCCTTATAAAACTGGCAGAGCTCCCTTGACTTCAATTCCTGATTCACATCATTGTAAGTGACAGGTTTGTGGAGATAAATGCAACTGTCTGTTTATCCAGAGCTGTGCTACTGAATTAAATGGAGTTATACCAGATGTACACCAGAGATGTAACAGAGATCAGATTTTGGCCTTTTCAAATGGAAACCACATCCCTCCCCCATCTCACTGGCTCCCTTCCCATCATCCATCCTGAAAAAGAGTTCTGTATGCCTGATCTCAACCATAGCAATGTATTTGTAATGAAATTAGGGAGCCTGTTTACGTGGTACAGCTCGTTGGCTGATACTACAAACTGTTCTGTGGTGCACTGCTTTTTTTCTTTCTAATGATACTCATCTGAGGAGATGATGCTTGTTTGTGTTTTTTTTTGTTTGTTTGTTTGTTTGTTTTTATCACATCTATCCTATAGATGTCATGTAGACTGAATCAAAAAAGTACTTAATAAAACCCTTGTACAAGCTTGATCTGGTTCACTGTTAACATTTCAGGAAAAGACATTGACAACTTAGCTTACCATATAGACTTTCTGCAGAAGCAGAAGAGTAGATCTAAGAAGAAAAGGCATTTCTAAGGGAAGATGCATCACCCCAGAGTACACATTTAAAATCCATCAGTGGAGGAAAAAAAAAAAAAAAAAAAAAAAAAAAAAAAAAAAAAGAGGGGGAAAAAAAAGCCTCTGGGAGCCTATTTGTCTCAGCTGGAATCTGAGATAATTATCTGGGCTTTAAATGTTTTCAGTACAGATGACTGAACAAAGAACAGGTAGATTCCATCCTCTGTAATTTCATATTTTTACCTAGACAAATTGGCATATATTAATGCCTAATTATATGGCTAGAATAATAATACTAGAATTTGACCAGATTTTTCCAGTGTTTGGCAAAGGAAAAATATGTGCTTTTGTGTAAAATTGATATCTCATCTCTAAATTTTCTTTCTTCTCCCCTGCTCTACCACATGCATACTTATTGTTGCTTTTACAGTAAATCTAGAAAAATATTGCATTTGTAAGTTCAACTGAAATTTCTAAGCCAGATGTCAATCAGCTGCTTGCCACACCCACTTGGATGATGGAATTTTAGCTCTGCCTCCTCACTCTTAAACATGTCTATAGCTTCTGTACACAATAGGTTTTCACTTTTCCCCCAGATGCTACCAGAGTACTGTTTAAGTGACATAGAAATTGTATGAAGCTCTCATAAGATCAGCCATGTTTTACCCCTGTATGCTCTTCCAAATTGTTACTTGTCATCTGAAAAATGTACCATGACAACCACTGCTGGGACTTTTGGCTGTTGTCCCAGTGGGAGGGAAACCATCCTCCTCTGAACTGCAGGTACGAAGACATTTTTCTGTGTTTTCATGGTTTTTTTTAGAAGGTAAGCAGGAGGGGAAGAAAGCAGACACAAATAAAATATGTTTATTAACTGACAATCAAATTTTGTAATAAATTAATGTAGTGTGGTGGTGTTGTGGCAGGGCAAAAAAAAAAAAAAAAAGTCATTTTCCATTATTATCATTCCTCTAGCTTTAAAAATAAATGTTAAAGTTTAAAACCCATATGGGTCCTGCAATTAATTTGCTCTACAAAGGAATGTCCAAATGAACCTATATGGAAAAATCTTCAGTGTAATCCTTCTGTGATCTGGAGGAAGATTTTAAGTGCTGAGGTAGAAATGCCACTTGATTTATGATCATTCACTCCTGACAGCTTAAAAAAGGAGATGACCCCAACTGTTGCCCACAACTTGAAACTTCTCAGATGAATCATTGCTCCTTGGTAGGACTGACAACTCATTGACTGGAAAATCATTCCTGTGTGTGAATATAGCTGGTCCCTGCTACATTGTTGTGTCCAAGATATGTGTCAAAATCCTCTTGTCACAGTCAGGATCCAAAATTCCTATCTGCTAACCCTGGACCTTTCTTTCCTGTTAATTTTGTACTTCTGCCTTTTTACCCCTTCTACAGAGATGTTGGCCAAAATGGACAGTTTTACAATTGTACTTTGTGGACACAGGAACATGCATAGAAGTATTTTCTAGAATGTCTAAACTATTTAGTAGAAGGTACTATTGAAATCACAGTATATGTATAGGTTTGTCCTAGTTTCAGTTGAGTTGGCTAAAATCTGTAAAAGAAAGCTTTAACAGGGATAGACTAAGGAACTTTTGAAGCTCAATAAAGTAATTTAGCTACAAGACCAACATCCCACTCTCTGCCTCCTTAGAAATGTTTGTAAACATTAATTTCCTTGTTGTATCTTCATCTTTTTCTTTCCTTCTCTCTCCCTACCCCATTCTTTCATTACTAACTGCAGCTGTTGGGACATGAATGACAACACGGCCTTGTGGTGGGTGATCAAGGGTCCTGTGGTTGGATCAATCATGGTAAGTAACACTTGAAGGAGGCACTTCCTCAGCACTTCTGAGGGCAAATGACTGATGGAAATTTCTTCTAATGACTTCATTACATAGTGTTCAACTGTCAACAAGGTATCTAAGCTCTCTTTAGATGACGAAGGCCTTGGGTTTTACCCGAATGGTGCACAATACCTACATATAGACAACTGAGAGGCATTTGGTCTCTGGGTTCTGCCCCAGGGTTAACAGGAATTTTTAAACAGCTTTGAGCTCTTCAGTATAGTAAATGAGACTGAGCCTCTCTGCAATATGGTTAGTGGCACCTAAAAAGCAATTTGTCTTACTGCACATAGGTGTCTACATGCTAAGTTGCTCTCCATACTCCAGTGACAATATTGGCAAGGTCTCTGTTTACTGTTGTGTGAATTTAGACATCAAACTCACAGGTAGATACTTAGATATAGATGTCTTTATCATGTGGTGCCTCCCCTGTTAAGTGTTTGGACACCTCTCTCAAGTACAGTAACTTTCACACATGTTAAAGGTAATTCATCTAATAACGTAAGAGTTCTCCATCTACGTGTAGTTTTCACATCCAGATAGAATATGATTCTTAAAAAAAATAGATGCTGACAACTCTTTCAAAGAGAAAAAAAAAAAAAAAAAGAAAAGTAAGCAAGCAGAGAAACAAGCAAAACCTTAAATTTCGTATTTTCTTCTGGCCTATAGAGTAGGTCACAGCTAAATCTGAATTCAAAACATCAAAATAAACTGCTTTTGCTCTTCTCCAAAATTTTAAAACTCTACTTGTAATGACACAATTCTCTGGGAAAATAAATAAATAAATAAATAAATAAATAAATAAATATTCAGGATGAGATAAAACTAAAAGTCATAAAGAACATAAAAGAAAAAATATATATATTTATTCATCTCATCTTGGGACAGTTCAGCCAAAGTGATAGAAAAAAGTGATAGGAAAGTGATAGAACTTGGGATTTTCAGGAAATGGCAGACACTAAATATTGTCTGAAATAAATGATGGTGGAAACTTCTAAGCTGAGAAATGCTTTAGTTCAGACAACGGAAATTAAGCATGATCAGTGGACAATGACAAATGTTTAAACCTTTGTGTTTATACTTGTCTTACCTCATTCTTCTGATAAACTACATTCTTCCTTAACTTCAGTGCTGCCAGGGGGATATTTTTGTCTGGAAAAAGGGGCAATATGCCTTTTGTAAACTTAGCTAATGACCCTATAAAACTTTTAGAGTGCAGTTTGGAGAAGAATAATACAATGGAGACAGCAAGTCATTGTGAAAGTCTCATCTTATATTTGAAAAAATATATCACAGTCATCATAATTTCCTCTCTTTTCCCCCCAGATAAATTTTGTGCTTTTTATTGGCATAATTGTGATACTTGTGCAGAAACTCCAGTCACCTGATATTGGAGGCAATGAATCCAGCATTTACTTGTAAGTACAAATAAAGCAGTAATCAATTCAGATTTCTAATATACACATAGGAAAAAAAAAAAAAAAAAAAAAAAAAAACCTCATCTGAGTAAATTTGACTTTAAAAAAGTCACAAGATCTATTAAAAATGACTTGATTGATTTAGATTTTTTTGTATTATTATTTCAAAAGCCACTGAAGTACATTTTAATACTCTTTTTCATCTTTAAAGCACTTAGGAAATAAAAGAAAAAATAAAAAAAAGAAAATATAAATGCTAGATAAATAATAATAATAATAATAATAATAATAATTCTTATTTAAAGCTCAATTGTTTGTAAATTAACATATTGACCAAGCATAAATATTATTGTATTCATGAGAGAGTCTGCTGTGCTTCATAAGTTCCAGAGACGTGGTCCAAAGTTGACTGAGAGCAATGAGATTTGGTAAAAAGATTTCAGGATCTTTGGCTAAAGCTGCTTATGTTCATGATCATGTTTCTGGTAATTTTGAATTCAACCTAAGCAAAATAATTCACAACATACCTAGAATTGCTTAAAAATGCATAAGAAATCCAACTTTTAATCCGTTAGAGGTTTTAAAACTTTATCGTGCCTATTTTTATTAAAGCTTGCATCCCCTCCCCACCCACCTACCCCCCCTTTATTTACCGAGATCATTAGAAGATTGAGGTTGGTCATTTGAGACAGTCATTTCTATTTTGAGTGCATACAACCATATAAAATATTATATAATCATTGTGAATATGTAGCGAATGTAGCAGCACTTTTGGTGCTTGCTTGGCTTTGTAGTCCAAACACCACACAGATTTGTTTTGCAGGTTTTTATGAATTCCAGCATTTTCTAGCACTCGTAAACTTATATAAGACTATTTCTTTGATTAGTTTGCTAGTGAAAAAATGCAAGTTATTCAAATAAATAAAAATTAAATATGTCAGGGTAAAGTAGGAGACCTTTATTTTGTAATACTTTTTTTGTTTGTTTGTTTTTTAATTATCTCCCTAAAGATCAGTTTCACCCAGAGTATAATGATATAATCCATTTAAAAAATAATTTTCCGGTAAAACTCTGACCCCCAGCTGCCTATTTTACTTTCCTTCTCGTCTTTATTCTTCTTTGTATTTTCATGAAGTGATAATATTTACATACTGAAAATACAGCCCTTGATGTTTGCTCTAAACTATGCCATAAACAATGAGCATAATCTCAGCCATAAACAATGTTTCAAATTCATTCTGCAGGTCAATATTTCTCTGGATTATAACTCATGAGAAATTATAGTGCATAAATTAACTGTCTCCCATGCATGGTTTGCCTACAGTTTGCATGAAGTCTTCCTTTGTATGTGCTTCTGGGAGGTCAGCCACTGAACCTTAGACTGTCATTGGTACCCAAGATGTGCAGAGCTAGTTCTGATTAAGACCTGCTAAGTGCATGTTTGACGTCTGCTGCACATCTCGCACATATGAAGCAAAGCATGCCACAGACTCTAAAGATTTGACTAGACTATAAAACATGTTTGTCATTTTTGACCAATATGGTGACTGGGTTTTACTGATATTTTTCCTATGTGTATAGTTAGCAAAAAAAAAAAAAAAAAAAAAAAAAAAAAAAAGAGAAAACATCATTTTTTTCTGTTTCATTCGCTGCCATTATTTTTCATATTTCTTTGCAACTTTATAAATGGGTGTGTATAAATTGATCTTGCCTTTATGTATGTGTTATGAAGCGGAGTGTTGTTTATCCAAACAGATTCAACAACAGAAATGTCACACAGAAATGAAACTAATAAGTTTATGCAGATATACACCAGGCATACACTTTATTTTTGCACACATATCCTGTAAAAAGAGAGTCATTATAACAAAGGAAAAGGCTAGATCATAGTATGGTAATGTCACCATATTGAAATCTCTGCAGATTATGGCCCATATATAAGCATTCTTCATGTCTTATATTGCTACTTCATACTAGTGAATATTTAAAGCTCATTTCATTATCTCTGAAATATGCAAAATACAGATCAAATATTTCCAGTACTTTCCTAGTAGACTGATAAATCCCCAGGAAAGTGCATGCTAATAGCTATTTGTTTAAGCCTTATCTCTCCATGCCGATAGATTATTTTAAGAACCCCTTAGTTGCATTCAAACCTGTGAAGTGAAATATAAATGTTTCCCCATTTTCATTTTGAAAACACAGATATTATTTACATGATGAAAATAGCAAACAAATGAAACTTTTTAGAAAAGTTCTTTTTCCAGCAGTATTTGGCTGAACACTGTAGAATTCAACAGAATCACAATCTTTGTAATGGAAAAACAAAACAAGCAAAAATAAAACAACAAAAAAAAAAGAAAGACAAAGTAGTTTGATTTCTCATTCAATTCCCCACCAGGCCAAACTGTTCATCCAGATCTTTATTCCACAACATAATTAAATAATTAGTACATAGATCATATCAGCTACAGTTGAGGAAGTGTGCTCAGCCTGTTTATAAAGGTAATATCACTGAAGCAGTGATTAAGATTTACTCTGATATCAGCCTTCCACTCTTGGGAACAACATTTAAGCCAGGACTTCCATCACCATTAGCCGAGCATGGACAACCAAAGGCTCCAGAGAGCTCTTCACTGGATCCACCTCAGTGCAAAGTTGCAAAGGATCATTTAAACCTTCTGCAATTGTTTAATTCACACCATCTGACCTTACACCAGTACAGATGAAAAATGCTGACACAATCCCTTGCTTTTCCTTCAATATGAGGGTAAATACTGCCACATCATGGTGATAACAAGAAATTTAAATCACAGTTTTGTAGTGTTTGTAGTGATTATGTACCTGTTAGACTACAATGAGGCATATGAGGAAATAGTTTTTTACACCACAATCTTCAGATGTTTCAGATTCAAAATTTATGTTGAAATTTGACCTCTGACTCCAGAGAAATTGCCTGTAAATAATCTGCCATCAGATTATGATCTAATGTGGAAAAGATTATAAGACTTTGTTTTGTCTACTATAGACCTGTGACTTGGGAACTCTGTTTAAAAAAAAAAAAGACAAAAATAATAATTCATTTTTTGACTTCAGAGAGAAATTATTTTCTTCTTACATATATGGTATATGTTCAGGTTTGAGAGCTTTTAATGTTTATTTTCTGTTAGGAAAATCTGCATCCAGTTCAATTTTGTAGACACAGAGGTCATGATTCTGCAAATCACTTAAGCCTGTATTTAAATTTACAAGCCTTAGGGATGTGCTTAAATTCAAAGATTAATTATATATTATTACCACACTGCATTCATTATTAAAAATTCCCACTACTGAAGTTAGCTTCAAGCTATGACAGGAACACAACAGAAGATTGCACTACTGGGGAGCTAACGCTTAATTAACATAGTGTAGCCACTAGAGATTGCAAGACTTGCTTTTAAAAAAATAATAATTTGTATAATCTGCAGCACAATAATGAGAGCTTCACTCTCATAAAAAATTGCCTCTAAAAACCTTCCTTATGATTAATATATGTAATAGCCTTTTCCTTTAGGCTGACAAAAACTTGGAAACGTAGCTAACTCCTAATTATTTTCTAAAGTAGTCAAAGGCTTTAGTTATCATAAACTTCCATTTTATCAACTTGTATGTTCAATCATTCATTACCAGTCTCATGGCTAACTGATCTTTCATCATGCATTTAGTTCCCCTCAAAGCTGTTTGCATGCTGCTTACTTCATTTCAGACCGAATTGCTGAAAATGTGTCAGTTGCAAGAGAATAACTCTGTGCTTACTTCACTGGTATTTTTTTTTAGATAGAAACTCCTTCTTATGTTTGAAATGACTGGGGGTTAGATTCATCAAAAATATCTAAGCAGCTGAGGTAGGACTTAAAAAAAAGAAAATAAAAGCTACACTTTTTAATTTTGATTTTGATTTTAGGATTCCTTTTTATTTATTTTTCCCTAAGAATTTAAAGCAGCTTTCATACTTTCTCTCAGTAGTCAGATTTGTTTGTTTGTTTGTTTGTTTGTTTTGGTTTGGTTTTTAACTTTTAAGTGTTAAGAGGGAGTAGCCTAAGTTATCTAAAAGGACATATCTTCACTGCTTGGACCATGTTCTGGTTTCAGTTAATCTGAAATCATTAATTCAGTTAATGTCAGTCCTGAATAATTCCAGCAAATTAAGTATCAAAAGAAAACAAGCCCAGTAATGCACATGCAATAGATTTTTTTTTTTTTTTTCCTGAGTGAGAAGTTCTGAGATCCTTGGGTGCTAGCAAGTCAAAAAGTGACACAGATTGTATTCCTGGTACAATTAAGACAGCTATCTGCATAGTCCAAATATGTCTCTGGCCCGAGCTGGTAAATGAATTCCATAAAGAATTTTAGTTTATTGTGGTTATGGTCATGACATACTTAATCCTATAACAAAAATGTGTTTGTATCTGTGTATTCAATCGAGGCAGATCTTGCTTATTGTGCTTCCAAATAGAAGACACAGCCTGATTCTTACCAATATCCACTTGTGTAGTTTGCAAGTATTTTGAAGAGGTAGTAGTAAATTATTTAGGGACACTATTACATCATATGCTGAAAGTGAAGTAGCAGCACATCAGAAGTTCATAAATACAATATTAACATGCACTGGAAACATACCTAAGGACTAGAAACACTTATTCACAACCCTACTGAAGCTGGATCAACATAGTGTGTTGAGCCCATGCTGTATGGAAGGATTTTCATACATCAGTCCCTGAACTGGAGTTTTAAGAAACAGTTAATAAGTTATTCTGGAAAAGCTTCATTATTTGTCTTGGGAGAAATCCAGCCGATAGTGTGTAATTTGGTATGTCAGACTCTACTTTCAGACATCTGAGATTGAGTCAAGTAGTTGTAGAGAGAGTACATTCACCCATTATAAAAAACATATTCTTCTAGCAATGCCTGCACAAACTTAAATCCAGGCTACTATTTTCAGGATCAGTGTTGAAAGCTTCATTATAGACAGATCAACTAATGATATCACTACCATAAAACAGTACAGTAATTAAGTAGGTATGCATGGTGAAGATGCGTGCTGAAATAACCTTTAAAATTAAAAAGGCCCAAACATTTCCATCAAGTCTGCTTATTTATTCATTTTCAAGGATCAAAGCACATTTAACTGGGAAAACAAAACAAAACAAAACAAAACAAAACGAAAAAAGCTTATTTTTAATTGCTTATTTTTAATTTACTTTATTTTTATTTTTATTTTTATTTTTTGGTCATGAATAGTATAACCTGGGAGGGGGAAGCTTGTTTCTGCTTTTGCCTTAACAGATTCTTCATCATAATTTTTGTATCACAAGTTGAAAATTCAATGAAAAAGAAAATAAACCCCATAAATACCTAGCTAATTCAGGTCTATGTCATTCCTCCAATCAGCATCTTGCTGGAAAGAAAGGAGAAACATGGCATATATCATAGGTAGGTATGATTTTAAATATGGTGCAACCTAGAGGGTTAGGGCAGGAGAGGCAATGTTGTGACAGAAATGTTTTGGTAAACAACACTCCTCTGCAGTTCACCTACAAAGTCACTGGACACTCAGTGATTCATTCTGCTACTGCTTTGTCTTGCTGCAAGTGCTCCGACTGCTGGCATTAATAATTATTGACAGGGTCTTCATGGCAAGAAGTCTAATTTCTGACAGGAAAAGGACAGACAGTAGATGAACGGTGTATTTTTTAGCATGGCACTTTAATTTCCTAATGCCAGGTTCTGTCAGTTGAGTGCTGGAATGCCCACTAACCCAACAAAGAAGGGAACTCATGTCCCTCTGCTAACCAATTTCTATCATAAGAAAATAAAATGGAAAACATAGACAAAGATAATTTGGTGTCAGTGCATGATCACCAAGAACCTAGTTCTCATTCCTAAGAAATACCAGGAAAGCAGATGTTTACTACTGTGATTCTTAAGACTAATTCTCTACTAATTTATTTAATATTCTAGAGAAAATGTTTGCATTCACAACTACTATACTTTCCATTGACATTTTCCAAGAAAAACAATTATCTGGGGGGTTGTTTTTTTGTTTTGTTTTGAGGAGTTGCCTTTGGTTTCATTTATTAGTTGTTGGGGGTTGGGGGTGGATAGGAGTGTTAATTTCTGCAAAATCTTTTCAGGTAGGGATGTGGAAAAAAAATGAGTACACTCCTTAGGAATATAAGATCATATAGGCTATGTACCATAATTAATAAGAATATAATTGCACAGGGATTAATTTATTTTCAGATAAAATAATTGAAGATCCTATTCTGCTTTGATTATTTATCTACAGATTTTCTCTGCTCTCAAGAAGTATAAAGCCAATCAGCAAAGCATATATAGTGTGTTTATAATGCTTCTGTGAGGTGTTATTTCTGTTGAACAGCTGAGTCTGATGCAAAAGTCTGAGGACTACTTAAAATCCCCCCAGATGCCTGTGGCAGGTAGAGGAGCTTGAACTTGGTCTTCTGTTTTAAAATCTGGCTTCTCAACCACAAGGCTGTCCTTTCATTCACTGTGCATCTTTTCCATTCTTATTGTGATGATGGGATCAGGCCTAAGTATGTCCACCTTGATACAGGTTTTGTTATTCCATGGAGCACTTGCCTGAGGAAATTACTGCTACTATAAGAGCAAATTACTATTTCTGAAAGGAATTCCATCCACTTCCAATGATTTGCAAACATTTTCTGGATGTTTAACAGGCTCTGATTTTGAAATCATTGATAACAAAACTTGTTTATTGTGGTTGCAAGAACCTCTGTGATTAATACAATGTTTAAAAGTGCTCTGCTTCTGCAATTTCAAGTTCTTAGGAGGTGGTTAGAGTGGAAGTCCATTGTGTCTTGGCCTGCATAGGTGATACCTGTATACTGGAAGTTGATGACCATTTTATTTTGAAATAATAATGAAAAATATGAAGACTCTCTCTTTAAACACTATTTGTGCACATTGCTGTAAGGTATTTTCAAGGGTAAGTTTATTGTTTCAGTGATTATACAGACAGAGGAAATGATACACTCCTGATTTCTGTGGTTCATGAATTAGCTATTTTGAAATCTGTTTAACTCAAGTAAGTTTCTTGCTTAACATTTCTCTAACAATGTCTCAGAATTCCCAAATGATTCTATCACGCTCTGTGGCTGTCTCAGAGATTGAAATTCTCTGTCCACAGACTGTCCTAAATGTGCAAACAGACTTTTTTACCTTACCTGTTACAAGAGCAAGACACGAACTAGAAAAGAGTGTGTTTGCATTAAAAGAGAGGCCACTTCTTTAGAAAGATTAAGGAGAGATGTTCCGATCAGTGAGAGTGAGGACAATATTGTGTTAAATTCAAGAGTGTGGTTCTCTTGATAGAAATGTTTCTTCTTTATTTTTAGGAAGAAACGGTAGTATAAAGCTTGATGTTCTCTCAACAGTTCCATCAAAGGCTGAATTAACACTAAGCCCTGTTGCCAAGATTATTTAAGTGGAAAAAAAAAAAATGTATTCTGAATTCATATTGAAAAAAAAAATATATTAGTAGCAAACATTTGTACAGTTGGTTCTTTTTTTTTTTTTTTTTTTCTTTTTGAGACCTTTCATACCCTCTACCTAAAATCTTGTGGTTTGACTGTCATAGATGGTATGAAACTAGGAAACAGCACTCATAACAACTGAAGGCTCAAGTCAGTATTATTTATGTGTGTAGGGTCCATGAGTACATATGTAAACATAGGTCTTTAACTACACAAGTGTGGTTTGAAATGCTCTATGTAAAGTAGTTCCAGCACTGCTTTTTAAAAACTACAAATACTTTAACAATGTGCACAATATAAAACTTCTTCCTTTAATAGGAAATCAATTATAGTAACTAAACCCTCTGTAATACCACTTTTGCCACACATTCAAGTTCACTAATTAGCAAAAATAAGGTAGGCTTCCTGAAGAATGTGTTTCTATAAATGTGTTTCTAAAGTCACTGCACCTCACTGAAATGAATAACCTAATTTTGATCTACATTGATAAATGTTAGTGGTCACTGAAATCAGTGGAAGAATGTCCAGTGCCAAAGGCAATGTGTCTTCATGAATTACCCATAAATTTGAGAGCACTATTATATCCTTTAGTTTGTTTAGTAGAGAAGATAATGTTGATAATTTTGGAAATTCAGATCATTTTTTAGAAACCTCAAATTGGAAGCTGAAATGGGAGCATCCAAATCAGATCATTCTAGATGTTTTCACTCTCCCTCCTGCACTGCTAATAACTATGTTAGTTGCTTTAAGGCATTATTACACTAAAAAGGAAAAACTTGGAATTTTATTTGTCCCAAGTGAGTTTGCAGCGTTATTTCTTGGAATTTACTTAGTGTAATAGTAAAAACAAAGTTGAAGCAACTGGTCATGCAGCAGTTGTTAAAAGACTGCAGAGAATGGGGAATAATTCTGACATCTCTGATCTTGAACGTGCTTTCAATTTATGTCAAAGCTCGATGAACACCAGCATCCATGGTTTTCCATTCACTTTTTTCTGCCATTCACATTTTTGCCTCTACCATGTAAGAACAAAAGGAGTTTAATTTTCCCTCAGTGTCTCTGCTTCTCCTTACCATTGATTTCTCGTGTCTCACTTCAGCAACTAACATGCTTCACATTCAGTGATTTTGGTTTTATGTCTGAAGAATTAGACATCCTTCCTTAGAGGAGATTCTCCAAGCAAGTAGATAGTCCTTAGATCCTGAGGTATGGAAGAGACAAGGAAGAAGGCATTGAAAGCATAAGATTTTCTATTTTTATTTTTTAATCTGGAATGGTGAAATGCTCATGAGGCTTTTTTTAACTAATATTGTGCATAACGGTAGCCATGTGGTGGTAACTGGTTAATTCCCCAGAAGAAATTTTTCTCACCTTGGATAATATGAAAACTCACTTAAAGGCCACCAAGTTGCAATGGCTTAATATTGAATTCAGTCTTAATGAAGGTGGTTTAAGCAAATGTATTTTACCTCACAATTCGGCCAGTCTAAGGTTGTACACATGGCTTACATCATAGTTTTAGAACTCCAGCTCCTGTGCATTAGTATCATTACAGAGAGAGTTTCTGAACTGTAATTTGTCTTACTCCAGTTGAAATCACTGGTGTTGTTCAGATGATTAAATGCCTGAAAGCCCAAGCCTTTTCAACAAAAACATCATTCTCTTTTCTTCACTAAGGAGGGTTAAGGAGATGGGTTGAAACTTGGATCCTTCCCCACAGGGATATTCTGAAATATGTAAGGCAGGTGAAGCACAGCAACATAACTGAAGCTTTAGAGCTCCAAATTATGTAAACCCAATGTAGCTACACCAATGCTGAGCTTTGTTGGCTGACCAGACTAAGACCTGTCTATAACGCTTGAATGTCCACTTCTTCTGCCTGACTGAGACAATAAACACACTGCAGATTTTACTTGTTTATATGTTTTAAAGATTATGAGGCATAAACTAATCATATTCTCTGATGTTTAATGGTTGGATTTGGGCATACATAGTCACTGTTTCAAGCAGTAAACCTAAATTCAAAATCATTTAAGAATCTTGTTTGATGTGGTACATTTTTCTCACTAAACACACTATTGTCTCCTTCCCTGAAGTTATGTTAATGCACCTTCATCAGAATTAGTCCATTGTGCATGACATTAAGTTATATTCTAGAGTCAGTGAGAATAACCTATCATGTGGAAGTAGAATCTCAGAGTTAATATAGAAGGATGAGGACATATAATTTTGAGGTTACATTTAATTCAAGTCTATTTTTTGATGGAAATACTACTTGTTTTCTTCTCTAGAACACAGCTAAACTTTAAACTTTACCTCTTTACTTTTTGACCTTTGAGTATAAACAATTGTTTTCTCTATCCTTGCACGACCACCCTATAGATGTTAGCAAAGTCAAGAATGAAGAAGCTAGAGTTGACTTTTGTCTCTCTTTATCCACTCTGTTTCACTGTTTCATCTTCAAGGTTCAGTACTGGAAAAACAAATATATATATATATTTATATATATAAAATATATATATATATTTTGGCCAAGAAGTTTCAGTTCTAATTAGTTTTTGTTAAACATCTATTTTTAACTGCATCTATAGTCTGCAAACACTAATCTGGTCTCATTCTCTGTAGAAGAAGTACAGGTTTCCTCACAGACATGTAATTTCCGTGTCAGTTTTATTTATTTATTTATTTATTTTACTTACCATGCTAGCTTTCAGTTTCAGTGATTAGATCTGTCTTTGGTGGAAATAAAATGTACACTCATGGAGAAATTTTTCTCCATGTGTTTTTTTTTTAAGTGGAAGCTTTGAAATACATAAGACACTCTTGTGAGAATTCCTGCATAAACAAGTCTGAAGTTCATTGCCTTTCTTAGATTCATAGACACAAAAAGTGAAAATCTTCTGTGTTTCTACAAATCACTGGGGAAAAAACTAAATAAATAAATAAAAATAACCTGAACCGTGCAATATGCTCCTACTCAGAACAGAAAAATAAATAGATAAAAATAAAAAATAACCTCATACATGTTAAACAGATGGAATAAATAAAAATCTACCACCCAAGGATGTCAATTGAACCAATGTGTTTGAACAAAGACTGAAAACGTGATGTAACACTTTGCCTCATTTATCCAAACTTGTTTTCAATTTATTCCCATTTGTCAGAAGATGAACCTAGAATACCTCAGACCCCTTAGAGATATCAGAAGAAAGTTTTTTAGTTTGGTGGTTTCAGGAGTACAAAGTAGAACTTTATAACTATAACTTTATAACTAGACTAAAACATGACTAGACTAGGACTTTTGGACTTGTTTTCAATTGCAGAATAGAGAAACAGCAATAGCTTTTTACTGAGAGCACAACAATGGTTGTACATTTAGAAAGACAGTATAGGATCCAACTGATTTAATAGGCTAATCATATTGGTCTCTTGTAGTCAGTAGAGATCTACCCGTTTCATTGAATAAGATCCTTGGTAACCTCTTATTTCATTATAAACAAGATGTTAAAAGAGGGCAGACAGATCTCATATAATATCTGTTTCTCACCACTGACTGCAAAGTGAGTATGGGATGACAGGGTTAGAGGCAGATATCTATATTATAAACTGCGAAAGTTACATGAGATGAAACTAAATAACCACTTTGCTGAGTAGCATCCGTGCTTTTTATTCTGTCTGAATGAGAGAAGTGAATGAGTCTACTTGCATGCAGTGGATAGCGCCCACATTCACTGCAGTGGGGTAGGATTGTACAATCCTTGCTTTTTGCTCACATTTGATCTGTAAATAAAGGATTTCTGTAAAGCTAGCTTGTGTTTTGACCAGTAAACAAGTCAAGGTGCAAGAAATCCTTAGCTACTGAGTAGCAAGGAAAGGATTTCCCACAGCCTGTAGCAATATCGGATATAAATATTAGATGGTACAGCTGCATTTTTCAGTTTTTCCGCTCTCTCTCCCATACAATCTTTCAACTTTCACTTTGGTTAACTTTTTACTGTATTTTCAGCAGTTATTTCACTAGTTTGTTTCTACATTTCTTCCCTACTGCTACATATTTTGTTTTATTTTTCTTTTTCAGTGACTAGGTTGCCAATCCTATTTGGAGTAAGGTTACATAAAATTATTTGAGCAGGGTGCACAAAGGTTCTTAATGAGGCACAGTATTAAATTCTGTTAATCAAATTCTACCTTCATTATGTTTTCCCAGAGGCTCTACCTTCAGCATATTCAGAGACAACCCACAAACTTTTCCTTTCCCTGTGTACTATTAATGACCAAAACCCAGAGCCCTGATTTTTCATTATGTATGTACAAGGGCTTGGTAAAAATGCATAATGTCACTCCCCTGAAAAAAAAAACAAAAAAAAAAACATACTCATTTTACTTCTCCTAAGCATCTCTGCAAAACCTACAAAGTCCTTAGGACTGAATTGCAACTACTTTTGCCTCAAATTTGTGAACTCTCTCATTTGCATTAACTTGCTAGACGTAAGGTGTTCAGTCTGACAAGATGGTCTTCAGCCACATCATACATCACTCATTTCATCCTGGGAATGTTTAACTTTTTCTTTCCCCTTCCACCCTAGCACCCTCCCTCTTCCTTCCAGATGCAGCTGCAGTCCATGCACAGGACACATGCGGTGAGACTCAGCTTGTTTGCCTTTAGCTGTCTAAAGTCTCGTATTTAATCTAAGCAGTCTAGTTGTTGTCTATGGTCAAATCGAGAGACCAGGGCACCTCTCCATAAGACAATGCATCCCGTATGTCTTAGATGCCTCTGTTGCATAGGTTAGACCAACCTCTGGAAGTGCCTGTTTCTTTCCATGATTGAGTAAGTTAAAGATGGTAGTTCAGTTTAAATTCTTCTTAGATGCATATAGTTAAACGTGACCAGTTCCATTTTGTTTGTGCCTACAGAAATCTGAGGCTTCTGCCCTAATTCATGTAATGTTTTGATATCCATAATCTCATTTATATTATTTTTCTCTTATTTAGTTATTTTTCCTCCTTTTCATTTCTTTCTGATTCTTGCCTCTTCTGTCTTTTCTCTTTCTCCATTTCTTTCTATTGATGTTTCAACTTTGCTTAAAAATAAATTAATAAATAAATTAATAATAGCAAACTGAAAAGGAAAGAAAACTCTTGTCAGTTCTATATTCTGAAGATTTTAAGTGACTTTAAAATATCTAACATCAGGGAGATGATTAGGTAAATTAGATATGATGACAGAAAAATGTTAAAAGCATGCTAAAATATCAACATTTTCTTAAGAAATGCTAAAGAAGTTTTCCATTCTAAGGTATGATCTTACCCTCATTGGCAGTAGAATAGCAGTTATTTCTTAGATATCTTTTTTTTTTTTAGAATCAAGTCTTACCTTTTCGATAATTATATCAGAAAAACAAATGCTGTCATATTAGTTCTACTCACTATAATGAAAGTCAATCCTTGCCAAATAAAACAGGACATAATCAGTAAAGGAAAGAGTTATAATCAGTGACATTTTTTTTCCAGATTACCTGTGCAGCTTCAAGCATGTCAGTGAAGAAAACAATCTGCCACTACACCCCATAACTAAGATTTTTAAAAGCGATTATTGATTTTTAGATTATTTGATTTTTAGTTCATTTTCAGATTATGTACCTTAAAATGGATTCATAAACACCATTTTTCAGCACAAGCTGGGCAGCCCTGTTGTGGTAAAAGTTGTTCTGATAATTTTCTGCTGTTTCAACTCAGGTTATCCAAGAATGAGACACTCAAAATCCAGTCACTTTTGAAAGTCTCAGCCATTGTAAAAAGGAACTTTCTCTGAACTTTTTTAAAACTTTCATCCATGTTTTTAATCAGTTTTAAATATTGAGTAAAGCACAACTCACTTCTGTAAAAGACAGAGGTAGTGCAAAATTTATTCAATAAATGATTCTGTAAAAGGAACAGTCATTTTCATATTTCCTTCAACTTCCTACAAGAAGAGTTTTGTTTTGTTTTCTTTTCTTTTCTTTTTGCAAGTTGAAACATGATTGATTTTTCTATCTGCTGGATGTTTGCATTCCACTACACTGTAATTTTTCCAGCTCTTAAGCTATAGTCTCTATAGTCACTAATAGAAATGTAGGTTTTTGATTATCCTACAGGGGAAAAAAAAAAAAAAAAAAAAAAAAAAGAGTCCCATTAAATGGGATTGGCTTAAAAGTGTTACCAGTAGGGAGAGATTTAACCTGTTTTCAACTTACTTTATTATACTGTTAAAGCTATGAAGTGTTTCTTCCATCTATAACTAGATGAACAGAAATCATAGACCATGCATATTAGCAGAGAAACAGAAGCAGCTTTTGATTCACTTTCTAGGCAATTGCTAAAAAAAAAAATTAAAAAAAATAATAATAATAAAAATAAAACCAGAGTATCCTTTAGAGTCAACAAAGATTTAATCAGGACACTTATTGGAGTTTTCTATTCAACCCATCCTAAAGTAGACATCTAAAATAGATATAACTAGACCAACAAGTATGTACTTCTCACATGACCATCCCTCTGATGATTCCCAATGGGCCAATTCATGTCCGGTTTAGTTAGACTGTAAATATCCAATTATTACTGTAAATATCCAAGCTTCACTGAGGTGAATTCCACCAAAATAACCATGTGTTGAAAACAAAACAAAATATCAAACAGAAATCCCCACATATACCTCAACAACAGATTCCTATTGTTAATTCTCATGGTTTAATTTTTAAAGTCTGACATAGCAGATACAACATATCTATCCCTCAGATCCTTCAACATGCTTTCCCATGTTGTTTCAAGATTACTATTTTTAACAACTGATTCAAATTAGCCTCTCTGTGGTTAATTTTAAATGTACACTTCCCATTCTCTATAGTTTCTTTTAGAGTACAGCATGTAGGGATCACAGTTCTGGTCTATCATAATGAGCCTGCTGCTTATACAACCCCACCTTTCTTAGTGTGCTGGACAAAAAATAATATGTATCTGGTCAAAGAAGTGCTTTGGTGTCCTTAGTAGTAATCTTCACTAGAAAGAAGGGATTCACACCACCTTGGGTATTTATACATGAAAATTAAGAAATCTGCTCCAACTTCACCATAGATTAATTTCCATCCTACAAGTTTATGTTATTATTTGATTGTTCTCCACAAGCGTGCAGTCAGCTTTCATTTAATATATTGTTCTGTTACCCTCTGTACACTACCAGACTGCAAAAGTCATGTGTATTTTGGATGCGTAAAACTGCCCACCTGCCTCCAGGTTGTTTGATCTTTGGTTTGTCTGTGAATCGACACATCCCAGTTGCCAGTGACACCCAATGCATTTTATTTTTATTTTATTTCTTTATTTTTGCTTCAGTCAAGCAGCTGTTTTGTGTTGTAACTTCATTCTGTCATGTCCGCTTTCCATCTTTGTGATGTGTCTCATGAAATGTGTTGAAAGTGACCTACCTTGGCCTGTTCACAATATGCTGAAAAAAATGCTAATCTTGTCATATTTAGCAGCTGCGTTCAGAAATGCTACTGTAAGCCTAAGAGGGCTAACCAGCACTCTTGCAAGATGTCAGAACTATCAACCATTACCCTGTAAGTGTACGCAATCCTGTAACATTACTGTGTTTGTATGAAGCATGTTGCAAATAAATGATTGAATATAAGCAGATGGGTAGTAACTGAAGAGCAAGCATTCATTTAGTTATTGTTGCATGTAGAATTTTTTGTTGTTCTGTGCTTTTGCTGATGCACCTTGATCAAAGATTTAAAAGCTTTTTTTTTTTTTTTAATTTGTAATTATCACTGATGCTATTTATGATTTTGGATAGTGTCTCTATAGAAACTATTAATAGATAGTCTTTATTATACAGCAAAGTGGTGTTCTCTGGTCATTCTGAGAGGAAATGTTTCACCTGAAAGTTTGCTATAACAGTAGGGGTAGAGTAGGGCAGGCTTGAGTGAATCAGACATTCAGTTGGTGTACAAGTCCGATGAACTGAGTGAGGTTTGTCAGTATACATGAAGGGATGAGGAAAAATGTGTCTTTTTGTTTAGAGACAAGAACTAATAATGTTCTCATAGTGCATCTCACTCTCTGTTACTTGTGCAAGAAGCCCACAGGATTTGTTTAGATGAGATGTGTACCTTTCAGAAATCTTATACTCTATACTTTCTGGTGAACATTCCCCTGAATTTTATATCAGGCTTATGAGTGCAAATCAACACTCCCAGGGATCTCCGGCTCCACTGATCCACAAGTACAGCATTTTGCTGAAGAATAGTATTTGCTGAAATCATTAAGGAAAACAAATTTTTAGTAACTTACAGTTCTGTAATTTGATATGTCTTCTTACTAACAAAACCCATTTTAAGCATGAATATAAGCTTCCCCTGATTGTGATTCTACATCTCCTCAAGGTATTTAAAAAACAGAGCTCTGACAATGCTCAAAAGATTCAGTCAACAGACATATGTCATGCAAAAACAGGTGGAAAGAATAGAGACTAGCAGAGAGGCAGGCAGCAGGTCCATTTTCTGCATGGAAAGAAGTCTGAAGTCTAAAAAAAGTAGTGGCAAAACTGGGATGCACATTTAGGAGGAGATACTTTAAATACAAGGTTCTCCTCTTAACCTTAACAAAAATATAAATTTTGTGTTGAGCCTTCGCAGGGAAACAAACTTCGTGTTAAGTGCAGTACTTCACAAAGACAGAGGACTGACAGCTGCCAAAGGTGGAATTCTCTACATAGTCAATGGCAGGGAGAGTTCAGCCTAAACAGGAGGCCAGAAAAATTATACACTTCCCCCCCCAAAAAAAATTTAAACTGTACTTTTTGTGCCAGAAATGGAAATCTCAGTAAGCCTCCACTGCTTTTCAAGCCGTTAGTCTGAAAACATGATTTATACATGGGAAAATAAAGACATCATCAGTTATTGTGTCTAGGTCTTGCCTCAAGTCTTCCAAAGTCCTACAGACCTATTTAAGCTTTTGGATAAGATATGTACCTGTCAGGGAGAATACAGACATTCACGAAAGTCAGGTTAACATGTTAGCATCCTTTAGATAAAATAGATTCTCTGGCTTATTAAACAGGAGATCTACTAAGCATATTACTGATGGTAACATCCTTTATCTTCATGGTTTACTGTTTATCTTTCTATTTGAAATATTGTCATTAAAACTTTTTGCACATATTCATCACTGAGTTAGGACCAAAGAGACGGAATTCCTCTGATCTAAACTTTACAAGTCTTTTATCGCAATTTATGTCACAAACCTAGTCTAAACCTCCTTTACAGTCAATAGAGAAACATGGAGATGACATTTAAAGGACTTAGGAAGAGACAATTCATCTTCATACATAAGTGCCTGTTACTCTTTATTGACAATAAAGGGAAAATATAACAACAATTTTCCTCAAAGCCTGTGGTTTTGAAGGTCTTTTGCATCGTTTGAAAGTCTGTGATAGTCTCCAAAAAGTTGAATGATAAGATTCTCTAAGCACAAGGCAACAAACTGTTTGCCAGAATACAAGTTATTGTGTATTTTATTTTTACCTTAATAGCACAGTGCTATAACATCTGTCAAATCTTATGTAAATACACTTTTTTTTTTTTTTTTTTCAAGCTACACTACTCTGCACTTAGTCCAATAGGAGCAGCTATAGTCCCAGGAGAAAAGGTTCAAGACACTATTTCAGTGGGAATATCTGGAACTAATGGGAGTGAAAGCTCTAAGCTACAGCTTTCACCTCTATCTCAAAGACAGAAAAAAAAGTAACAACCACAAATTTCCTCAATCACTTCTTGAGCTTCATGTCACCTGGTGTAGAAGACCCATGTTTTTTAATGCCTGCCTTCAGTTATTGAAAATAACATCCTCACATATCCAGAGCAGATTTTCTTACAGTTATATCTGCAGATTGTGAATCTAGAGATATATCTTTTTTGTCACATTCAAAGAAGCTGGAAGAACCTATTTAGACCATTTAGACCTCATTGGTGCTTGTTGCCTGTAACATCTCTCTTTCTCTCTCTATATTTCATTTGAGCAGTAGTTACTGCATTTGTTTAGATAATAGCATAAATTTGTCTCATAGAATCATGTTTTAAAATGCAGAATATGATCACACTGGAACACTTAGTAGAATTTTCTTAGAATTCTATTCAACAATGCAATATGATGTGTATTTTCATTTCCATTTCAAGCCTGGTTTTGTCCCATGTAATATGCACAGACATTTCAGGAGTCACCTGAATAAGTGTGGATGTGCAATGGCAAAATAGACATGGTTGCTCCAGAGACAGGTCAAAGTTAGATGACCTTTCTACTTTTTGTTACATTTATTATAAGGATGTCTTTCTATAATTTCACTTGGTTAAGGAAACACACTCAGGAATGAGGAAAAATAAGAGACACAATTACCTTTGTCTTTTTGGACTAACTTTATGGAAAGTTGATATTCCATGGAAATGTTCATTCCATACTATTGGAATCTGATTCTTAAGCTGTTTTTAAGGAAGGTGACAGATGGAAAATAGAATGCCGGCCTCAAATATATATATATATATATATATATATATATATATATATATGTATATATTTGCACACATACTTTTTTATTATTATTATTATTATTGTTTTACACTTTTTTTTCTTTTTTTCTTTTTCTTTTCTTTTTTTTTGGTAAGTAAGCTTGAAATATTCCTTTACCCATTGGAAAATTATCAAGTTTTTTTCTATACCTTTGGAGAATATGCCTCTTCCAGTCTGTTTAAAACTCATTAACTGATTATTGTCCTCAAAACACTTGGATCTGTCCCCCATGTTCCTTTGTCTGAAAAAACGTGGGAAGAAAAGAGGATGGCCTTGTCTTGGATGGCATCCTTCATGTTGCACTGCTGAGAATTTCACTATATTCTTATCTTTAACATCTTCATTTCACCATTGCACATATACACATCAGTCTCACAGCTGCTGCTTTGTCTTTCTTCCTGATATTTTCAGAAAAACACAGTTCATCATCATCTGCACAGCCATTAGTAATAGCTTAAGTTTTTCTTCCTATTAAAATCTTATTTTCCTCTCTGTTGATCTTAATCATATAGAAATTTCAGGATGAAATTTCAGGATGAAATTTCAGCTTCTTACATTTCATATATTTTCTTCATGACTCCTATGACACTACTGAAGACAACATCTCAAATAAGTTGATGATGATATTATATTTCAAGATCTTATAAACTAATTTAATGATTAATTAAATTACTAATGCCAGAAAACTGGCTATAGAGAAAATTCTGCATCTTTCCCAAAAGTAATCCCCTATGACTGCTGTGAAATACACCATACTAATTCACAGTAATATTTGAATCAAAATAGCATTTATCATTTGATTGTTATTGACATTAAACCCGAATAAAAAGCATAGCAGAACTTTAGAAATCATACTTATTTCTCCTGTTTACAATCTTCATTTGATTTCTTTGTATCCTATTGGTAGTTGAAGATACTATTAAATTCATTACAAACTTTATTTTTTTATGGAGATTTTATGGAGAGCATTATTCTATAATATTTTCTACAATATTTTCATTCCTTTTTATCAATCTAATTTCATACTCATAGAGAAAAAGGACTAGAAGAGACCTTGAAACTTCTTAATCCACTGTACTGAGTCACTCCTGTATAACTTACTTATTTTAGAGGTCACCAAAAATGAAGACTTTGCACTCTCTTTATCTCATTTCAAGGTTTTCTTCTTTCTCTAGTTAAAATACTTTTGGCCAATGTCTAACTTGATATTTTGCATGAACTATGCTCTGTGATTTGTGGGGTCTTTCACGAAGACTTGAAATTTAGTCTGCATCTGACTAATGAATCATATGCATTTAGTATCATCTCAAGGCAAAGTCTGTGATGTGTTTATCACCGCTAGTGCACAAAGTATGACAGAGGGACATTAGCAATGCACTGATGTCCCATTTGAACAGGATATGTTCAAAGAGTTCTTGGAGATATTAAATAAGTCTTCATTTTCAGTAAGAAAACAACATAATTTTAAGGATATTATAGAGCATGTAATAAGCCAATTCAAACTAGTCTGCAATATCCTGCATAAATATAAGGAGGCCAAAAATTTGAATTTAAAAACAGCATGGAGCTCTTCCAAAGGTCTTTATGGTTTTATAGATTTCCTTGTCCTCCATCTATTTCCTCAACTTATTTAAGAAAATCAGTAACACTTTTTCCTCAGAACAAACCCTCCACTGGAATTAAGCAATTATGTGAGAGGTTTATAATTGTTTTATGGTAGCAGTTTGAATCCCATGCCAAGATTTCCCATGTTTCTCATGTTTGACAGTGTAGGAAAAAAAAAAATTATTTATAATAATATAAATCGAAATAACAATACAGGGTATAATGTATTACTAATGTGTTATAATTGTACCAGTATGAAGAAACGGAAGCAAACTACAGTTTGTTTAAAATTACTGTTAGGGAACAAATGGGGATGTTGTATATTCGTTTGTTTAATTATGAAGTGTATGTATTTCCTGAAAGGGAAGCAACAAAATAGATTCTGTGTTTTCTTCTTTAATTAAAGCACAAGTTGTTTATTACAAGGCTGCATTAAAGTTCTTTCACTCTATTACAACAGGAGACTGGCTCGTTCTACGCTACTGCTTATCCCCTTGTTTGGAATTCACTACACGGTGTTTGCTTTTTCTCCTGAAAATGTCAGTAAGCGGGAGAGACTAGTGTTTGAATTGGGACTGGGATCTTTCCAGGTGATTATACAGTGAATTCTGCTTTTGTTAAAAAGAAATCTCTTATAATGACTATGCACGCACAGTTCTCAGACCATGTGTTTATTCATTTATGTATATGCTTTGTGTACAAATATTTTGGGTTTTGTTTGTTTATTAAACTCCATTTTCCAGCATTTCCTGAAAGATTTTTTTTCTCTCATGTTTACCTAGGGTTTTGTTGTTGCTGTTCTCTATTGTTTCTTGAATGGGGAGGTAAGACCTTTAATATTTATCCTCCCTCACCCTCACCCTCAATTTCCATTCCCATTCCATTTCTTTGTAGGAATAACTGTTATTCTAATTTCTCCCTATAACATATTTCTCCATCTACATATTTCCTAATACCTCAGTCTGAATTTCACAATATCTCAACAAAAGAAGGAGGATGTGTGATGTTTTTATCAAAACAAAACATTGGCCTTGCCACAAATGATGGCTCAGATTAATGTTCCCTAACAGAGGTAGTTACTTTGTTAAGTGACTTGTTTCCCAGGAGTCCTTCTGGAGTCAACAGAGAGAGAAGCACCTTGAAGGAGAGACTCAGACCTTAGCTAATCTGACTCATTCTCTGCAGTTACCTGTATTACAGGATAATGCAGTTTTAATATAGTTTTTTACGGCTTTCAGTAGTAAAGTAAGATCACTCATCTTCAACACAGTTCTACTCGATATTTAAGGCCTAGGAAAGATTAAAGTTGTAGAATGACATTCAAGTGTGCTTAAGTGTTGAAATATTCAACAACTTACTGAGGTAACTGTGGACTGTCTTTGTAATCTAGAGGGGAAAATAAACAAACAAACAAACAAACAAACAAACAAACTTAGAAGGTTGTGTCTTACTCAACAGTGTGTATTTAGCACAGGTTAAATGAATTATCTTCCACAGATGTCTGTTAACCTGACTATGAAAAGACTAGTTCCTCACTAATTCCTCACTCACCCCCATGAGGTGGGGGTTGGTCTATTCTCCCATGTGCCTGGTGACAGGAAAAGGGGGAATGGGCTGAAGTTGCACCAGGGGAGTTTTAGGTTGAATATTAGGAAGAACTTCTTTACCAAAAAAGTTGTTAGGCATTGGAATGGGCTACCCAGGGAAATGGTGAAGTCACGATCCCTGGAGGTCTTTAAAAGACATTTAGATGTTGAACTTAGTGATATGGTTTAGTGGAGGACTTGTTAGTATTAGGTCAGAGGTTGGACTTGATGATCTTGAGGTCTCTTCCAACCTAGACAATTCCGTGATTCTGTGATTCACTTAAACTTCTAACTTCTGACTATCCAAATAAATAAATAAATAATAAAGAAGATGACTTAATGAATCATCCCCCAAACACTCTATCTTGGTTTCATTCAGTGGGGCTACACTAGTTTATATTGGCCAATTTCATTATACAGTATTTTTAAGCATGACAACTGTAGAGGTGATAACAGGGAAAACTTCATCATTGTTCATTTTCTAATTAGACTTCTGAGCAGGGATTGCTTTGCTATGGGTGATTTACTCTGCCCATGATAAAAGGTCATAGGAAAGGAAGGGTTCTTAGATGTACATGGATGCAAGAAATGTTGTCTACTGAGAGGTGAGCTGAAAGCAGAAAGCGAAGTTTTCTCTGGGCTGATCCTAAGTTATCTGTAGTCAGAGACACTGAGTCCAGGCTGTTGTTCCCACTGCATGCCTGGCATTCTTCATACACACAGAAGTCATCTCAGATAAAGTAAGGGGTTTTTATTATCATTAAAATTGTTCTGTCATTTTTTTTTTCTTTTTTATTTTCTTCTAAGCTTGATAATTTGTCAGCATGTCCTCGAGCGGCTAAGTACATAAAAAATGACCTTTTGAAGTTTCTCCCTAAAGGTGCAATCAGAAATAAAGAGAAAATGGAGGAGCTGGAAAGTCAACCGGTATTTTGCTGTGGATTTCAAACATCGTCATCCTTCTCTAGCGAGCAGCGGAGTGAACGGGGGGACACAACTCTCCATTCTGAGCAAGAGCAGCTCTCAGATTCGGATGTCCAGCATAAATGCGGAGAATCTAGCGACATGAGCAGCTAAGAAAAACAAAACAATAAATAAGCAAACCAAAAACCACCCCTTTAAAAAGAAAACAAATAAACATAGTTTTGCTGGTGGTATAGGTTTCCTTTCCTTTCCTTTCCTTTCCTTTCCTTTCCTTTCCTTTCCTTTCCTTTCCTTTCCTTTCCTTTCCTTTCCTTTCCTTTCCTTTCCTTTCCTTTCCTTTCCTTTCCTTTCCTTTCCTTTCCTTTCCTTTCCTTTCCTTTCCCTTTCCCTTTCCCTTTCCCTTTCCCTTTCCCTTTTCCTTTTCCTTTTCCTTTTCCTTTTCCTTTTCCTTTTCCTTTTCCTTTTCCTTTTCCTTTCCTTTTTTCCTCTTTTCCTTTTTCTTTCCTTTTCCTTCCCTTCCCTTCATTTTTCCTTCCCTTTTTCATTTCCTTTCCTCCAAAATGTCTTTGATGGTTGTAGAGGTGAAAAAGCAATGGAAGTGTATATATATATCTTTTTAAAAATCACTGTAAATACACAACTGTACTCAAGGCCATTGATGGAAAATATTTAAAAGCCAAGCCCACCTGCTCAATGATTTACATTTCAGAGCATCTGCAAGTAATCTGTTGTCAGTCAAAAGTAACAAGTAATTGCTGTGCAGTTGTGATCCTTGGTTGCCAAACCGATACTAATCTGTGAATGGACATGAACACTGTAATTTTTAAATTTGGTTTTCATTTTGTTTTGTTTTGGATTTTTTTTATTATTTTTTTTTAATACTAGTCAAATGTATCTTATCCTGTCCCTGTCTTTTGGCATGTGAATTTCCAGTGTTTCTTTTTTGAGTCTTAGGATGGAGCTAACATGGGTTGATCATACTAGGAGGTTCAGGAAGAACTCCAGGAAATTAACTTCATGGTTGGATTTAGTCAGATGTACCCAGTGGACTTAAAGAAAATTCTGTGCCAATGTGAAGATGCATAGCTATCATCAGTCAGTGGGGGGACTCCAGGCAAGAGAGATGAAATCAGCTGTCTTTTGCCATACCCAGGGACACTTCTGGGAATGCTTTATGTTCTAGCTAAGCTGTGAATTTTCTAAAAGGGCCATGTAATTAAGATATATCTATATTTTTGGCATTGATTGATTGGGAGTTGATTGATTGATTGATTGGATTCTTTGAATAATAGAAATAACTGTCTCCTCCTTCCCACCTTAAAAGCAAAAGTGAGTTCCAAGATGGTGTTTCCCTGCACATAACCTTGAATCTCCTGCACTTGTGCCCAAACACAGCATGTTTTGGGGTAGTGCTGTGGTGCCTTTGCAACCTGGTTGACTTCTGTGTATTATGACTCTTCCTTCCCAGAGCAAGAGGCACAAGAGAGATCTGGCATGATCGTCTTGGAAAGTAAAAGTCAACTGCATTTGGTGAGAAACCAAACTGAACAATAAGATGCTATAGAAAGAAAAGATAAAGAGTTTGGATGACTTCCCACACCTGGTGTTTTTCTCTCTCTTTGGATAATTCATTTATTTAAATACTGATGTACTTACTGGTTTTGTTTGGTTGGTTAGGTTGGGTTTGGTTTGGTTTGGTTTTGGTGTCGTGGTTTTTATTTTGTTTTGTTTCGTTTTTGAAAGAAACTAAAACATTCTTTCCAACTTTGCCTTGTAGTTAAAGCCACGACTGGTACACATCTACTTCAGTCAAATGTCAATGATGTCAATTCTTAAAAGTCTTTATACATAAAGGCTCTGATGACCAACTAGCTTTCACTTCATTTTGGATTTAGAAACTGATATACATATATATATATCTAAATTTATATATATATGTGTGTGTACGTGTGTGCATATATTAAAAAAAAATAAAAATAAAAAATGAAAATGACATTCTAAAGGTGAAGCTACAAACTGAAACTAATAGTAACCAGGAAATTTAAAATTCAGGCTTGTTCTTTGGTGTTAGTTTACTTGATCATAAGTAAAAAATAAAAATTATAATAATAATAATAATAAAAAAAAAGAACAATTCAGAATTTTAGTGTCAGCTGAGCTTTTAATTTCACTGGTTTTTGTTAGTTTAGGGGAAAAAATGTCATTTTAAGTATAAATTTTTAAAAATAACACTAGCTTCCTTTTTTTTAAAAGGAAAAAAGAGTCAGTTGTGCAAGAAGTATTAATTGTAATACTTAACTCTTACATAGTGCTTTATGGGACATACTCTGCTCTCAGTTGTAGCAGTGTAAATGAATGTAAAAATCACTCTAAACAGAGAGAAATGTTAAGACTGCCTTCATATCATACAAGATCGTTCTAATATGAGACACTTATGCCCCAGTCAGGTTAAATCTACCCTTGTACGGAGGACCAGAAAAAAGATTTATATCAGTTAAATTATACTACAGTACCTTAAATGGGAGTTATATGACCCAGACATTGTTTGCAAGTCTTCAGCACTGGTTTACTGTTCTGAGAGCAGAATTTATACTCCTCTTCCAGACTCTGTGCAAAAATCAATGAAATATTTTTAACTGATAGATTAGAATTTCCTATCTCATTAGATGATGCTAAAAGCTATTTTATAAAGTTTTCCAAGGAACCATAGTATTTGCAAACCAGAAAGACAGAGGGAGATGAGGAAAGTCAGATCTAATATGAATACTTATACTTTTTTTTTTTTTTTAATGAAATTATCTAATATTAGATGAATAGATATCATTTAGTTTTGTATTTTCTGTAGTATGGGATTTCACAAGGTATTATATTGACAATACTGTAAGTGTATTATTAGAACAATGTAAAGTTTATTTTGCATGAATAGCTGGTAGTCAGTTTTCAAGCATTAATAAATTAGAACCTTTGGGGAAAAAAAGTGTTGATTAACTGCCTCTGGTTGGAAATTTTATGCCATGTTTCAGTCCAGAGCAAGAAGGTGTTTAGATCTTTTTTTTTTGGTCAAAGCTTTTTCTAAGATTACTTTCAGATTCTGTTGTTTTCCTAGCTGTCTTACAGTGCTTTGCAATTTGAATTGGTGGATCTTTCTGCAGTGCCTCGTGGGCAAGTGTCCACAACATCAAAACTATCCTCCAATCATGCCCCCTAGAGATCAGGTCCTCAGCTATGTTAGAATCAATACAGATAACCATTGTAATTGTTAGAACAAAGCCACTTCATTTTGGTTCTGGATTTGTGCCTCAGAACAGTATTATTAATACTATTTTTTAGGCATTCTCAGCAAGAGAGGATAAGGACTGAATAGTCATGAAAACACGGACTTGTCCCTTACACTCCAGAGCCAATGCTCTGGAGCAAGGCAAGTTAAAGGGCATTGGAGGGGAAATTTCTACTTTTTCAGTCCACGTGTTTACTGTTCAATGGACAAATTGAAATCTACAGTACCTTTCACCAGCACTGAATTTACCAGAAGAAACTATGTATCTCCACATATCTAATATATGTTATTTTATACAAGCAATCCCTTCTATTATATTTTTTTATTGTAAGTGCTGACACACTTGCAAAGTTATTGTGGGTTTTTTTTGCGGTTTTTTTTTTTTTTTTGGTTTGTTTGTTTGTTTTTTCTTAGTCATTCTGACTTTCTCAGTGTTTCTGGAAAGATCAGATTTCAGGTGTATATAGTAAACTAAAACAGATTCTGATGCCATCGCACAAATTACTGTCTCAGAAATCTTTATATTGAATGTAAGCTGAAGATACTGGACATGGATGGCCACCACTCACTGTGGCTGACATTTTTATTTGTTTCAGGATGGAAGAAACCAAAAGGTGGTTTGCTTCTGGGTGTGTGTAAATATCAATTCAGTGTAATAGTGCTTTGTTTGATTTTTCACTGTGAAATATATTTTGGAGCTAGAAAGACTATGTTATTAAAACTATGTAATTAAAAGGAAAACAAAAGTGTGCAGTGCAGTACTCCTTGAGCCATCTTTTCTACCATGTCCATAATGTATTTCTAGTTTAATTTTTCTTTTTTTTTTTTTTTTTTTTTTTGTAAGAGTTCAAAAACCTATTGTACTGCATCTTTTGTGAGTATTTAATGTACCTAACCACTGCTTTATTATTGACTTTTGATGTGGACTATTGGTATGACAGAACTATTAACATCTCCAAATGAAAAATAAGATATATATTTCAGAAGTACAAGACTTGTTTCATTGTTGACTGGTGACCTCAAATGTTGTTACCTTTACCTGTATTGTGTTCAGTTGTGTGTATTTTTATTTTGTAGAAGAAATGCCCAGGTTGCTCTGCTTCATTTAAGTACTTATATTTGAAAACCAGGTGTTAAAATTGGATGATGGGAGAAGGGAGAGAGAACAGTTAAACTGAAAGTTGTTTGCTTTTTTTTTTTTTTTTTTTTTTTATCCAGGGATTTGCTCTTATGAACAAAGCTTCCAGAGAAATGAGAGAAATGTTGGATATTTAAAATCATCTTCTACCTAGTGCTGCAGAAAAATAAATGTGACCCTAGGAGATCTGTTATAGCCTGGGAGTTCTAGGGAGAGCAAGATAAAGACAATTAGAGCAGGATACATGGGATCTTGATTGACCTCCAGCTGTCAGACAAGATTGGTGTCTCTTATAGCTCCTATCTGTGATGTCTGTGTGGATTTCCAGGAACCTGAAATAAACTCACTGACTGAGATAAACTAAGCTTATCTACTTTTGGGTAGCTAGACTATGTCTATGTGAGAGTGATGTCTGTTGGATTCCTGAGGTGGAACAACTTTAGAGGTGTACATAATGCAAAGATACAACCAAATATCTGATTTTGCCTGATTTCCACAGTATGTCCTAAAACCTAGGTCTGTGGGTTTTAATTAGGGCTTATAAGAGATTCTGTGAAAGAAAAAAATAATATATATATATATCTCCATAGCTATAACTGCAAAGCTGTTTAGACAGGCTCCAAAGGTGCTGAAATCTCACTTAGGCTATATTACACGTCTGTGTCCCTTTCAACATCAGGCATGTTCAGCATTAAGGATTGTGGATCATAGGAAAGCCCTGGGAAAGATCTTATGTCACTAAGGTAGCTTACGACATCCACATCACCACTGACAGTGAAGTCTTCCTCTGATATAGTTGTTCTGGTTGTAGCCACCAGAGAGAAATGAAGGATTTTAGAGTAAGAGCATTAAACGTATATATGATGTCTACTCAAGGGTGACATGATTCATACTTTGCACATATCTGTTTCTTTCCACCAGGAAGTCTAACTGACCAGATCAGAGACTAATATCTGTACTATGAAAGTCTATATGTAGTTGACTTTCCCCTAGGGTCTGTGCTTAGTCACTATTATTCTGTTTCTTGTATGGTGAGGAATAATGGTCTTGAAAATCTTGAGGTTGGCTTCTGTTGGATGTTACCAAGCAGATCTGGGGGAGATGCATGCCTGATAAAGGCTCTAACTCAGTGCAGTTTTCAGGAGGTCTTGTTCTCTCCACTCTTATCACATGTACACATGTTATCACATGTGATAAGCACTTCTGTGTCTAGAAACAAACCATGGTACATAGTACACACACAATGAAAAAAAGTTAGCATTTTATCCTCTGCTTTTAGGAGTCAGAAACATGCAACCTGTTCAGAATTGCATTTAAGAGTAAAGTTGGGAAGATATGGAGCATGAAGGAACAGTTAATGATGCTCTGATGTTAAGCTCCATGCACATCTGTACTGAAGAGTGAAGTTCAGCTAAATACACATTGTACTTTGTGTATGGAAACACACCAGCAGAGCTTAAAAAATGTTTTAAACTTCATGGTCATTTCACTTTCTTATGATTAATATCACAATTTCCTATTGGTCTTCTGGGGAATTCATCCATGTAAAGAATTACTCTGTGATATGATGTCATGTGAAATGACACTCTTTAGTGTCTGAAATGACAAACATCTGGATATGCCTTTTCCAATGGAGTGTGTCCTTGCAGAAAAGTCTGAAGAGGCCTTCATGTAGCAGTGTAATCTGTAAAAACAAATATTTAATGTGTTTGTTCTCATTCCCTTCTTTTTGTCCATTTAGCGGTGATGCAACATACTGTAGCTCTGAGAAGAGATATACCAAGTTATCATATGGAAAGCTGTATTTTGGCTTTTGACTGTGTCAAGGTACAAACCTACTGGCCTGCTGGTTCTAATACCAGTCTTTTTTTTGGTCAAAACTGGTTTAACTAATAATGGTATCTGAGGTTATTCAGCTTTGTTATAAGGTGGAAAAACATACATGAATTGCTGCTTTGTAATAATTTTTGTGTTTTGAGAAATTGTTTTTAACATGTAGACTGCTATAGATGACACAATAAATGTATTACCATTTTGTATAAGTCCATTCTGATATAAAATGACAACAAAGAGAGCTTTTTGTCTGTGAAGTTGCAGGGTAGCATATTTCTATATGAACAGTTGGGATGGAGTTTGGGGGGCTAAAAACATTAGCTTACTCATGGAAAGGAGTCCCTGAATTACACTTGGCAAAGTCAGTCCTGGATTAATTAGGCATGAAGTCTTTGCTGTTAGTGGGCCATGCACATTTTTCCTTCACCATCAATCAGCAGAGTAATGCTAAGAAGGTGTTTAGTCCACCACATAAGTATCAAAAGTGAATATAGTTTGATATTGAAAAAACAAACAAACAAACAAAAAACAACACACTCTCTCTTGTAACTAATAACCCCTGTTGTTCTAAACTTCAATCTACAGGTCCTTTTGGGCCTGTGGATTATTTCTAAGGGGTTTAAAGTGGAAAATAAAGTTTGTTTTTCTCAAAAAAAAGGCATTGCCAGTTGCCAAAGTTGGGATAAACCATATCCCAAAGTTAGCTTAGGGATATGGTTTAGTGGAGGGCTGTTAGCGTTAGGTTGGAGGTTGGACTCGATGACCTTGAGGTCTCTTCCAACCTAGAAAATTCTGTGATTCTGTGATTCTGTGAAAAACACTGGTCTCTATCATATCTGACATGCTTTGAGGTTCCATTTCTTTTCCAGTCAAAACAAACCTCAAGGTTCTTGTCAGGGTCATTTTTAAAAGATCATGGACATTCACCCTACTATTACAGAGGACTCTGCACTAGACAATCTATTCATGAGCCTTCTTCCATCTTTTTCCTCAGCTTCTGTAACTCTTTGTCTGTCCCCCCCATGGGGACATGATCTGTGATCATGGATCATTATACAAGGTCATGGTGGCAAGGTAGGTGCAAGACAGGTCAGAGACAAGGTCATGATGTCAGCCTATTTCAACAGGACCAATGGTGGGGCGGGGCTGTAGTGGAACTGGAGATCAGCATATAGTGTTACTATAGGAACTGGGTTGAAATGGGATGCTAGGCTGTGGTGGTTTTACCCAGCTGGGCAGCTGAGCTCCACCACAACCACTCTCTCACTCCCTCTCCTCAGAGGGAAAGGGGGAGAATATACAATGTAAAGGGTCAAGGATTGAGATAAGGAAGGGAGATCACTCAAGTTATTGTTACAGGCAAAATAGATTCAGCATAGGGAGATTAACAAAATTTATTACCTATTATTAACAAGCTAGAGAAGTGAGAAACTGCAAAAAAAAGACAAACCAAAAACACCTTCCCTCTCATCCACCCTCTTCTCCTTCCTCCCCATGAGCAGCACAAGGAAATGGGGGTTGCAGTCAGTCCCTGATGCTTCATCTCCGCTGCTGCCTCACAGCCCCTCTCTGCCCCTGCTCCACGCGGGGTCCCTCCCACGGGATGCCATCCTTTCCGAACTGAGCCCGCGGGGCTACCCACAAGCAGCAGCTCGTCAGGAATTGCTCTCACATGGCTCATTACCACAGGGTCCATCCCCCAGGAGCAAACTGCTCCAGCGTGGGTCCCCCATGGGCGGCAGCTCCCCCCAGACCCTCTGCTCCTGTGTGGGCTCCTCTCCATGGATTGCAGCTCCGGCCCGGGGCCTGCATGGGGGCCCTTCGGGGGCTCTCTATGGGCCTCAGCCTCCTCCAGGCCACATCCACCTGCTCCACCAGGGACTCCTCCATGGGCTGCAGCATGGAGATCTGCTCCATGTGGGACACATGGGCTGCAGGGGGACAGCCTGCTCCACCAGGGGCCGCAGGGGAACTTGTGCTGCATTCCTGGAACACCTCCTGCCCTCCTGCTGCACTCGTCTTGGGGGCTGCAGGGCTGCTTCTCACTCCTCAGTCTTCCAGCTGCTGTTGCACAGCAGTGTGTTTGTTTCCCTTCCTTAAATCTGCTCTCCCAGAGGCATGAACAATGCCACTTATTGCCTCAGCTCTGGCCAGTGGTGAGTCCCTTTGGAGATGGCTGAAACTGGCCCTTATCTAACGTGGGGCACCTTCTGGATTCTTCTCACAATCCACACCTGCAGCCTCCCACTACCAAAACCTTGTTATGTAAACTCAGTACATGGGTCCATGGTCAGGTTGGGGGAGTCCTCAGTGCAGATGTGTGGGATATTATTTTTCTGTATCACTGTGAATATCTTGTGACAATCCACTTACTTGGGGATTTACTGGGTGAGCTGGGCCAGCATCAACCCTTTATTTTGGTTGTAAGATGATGCAGCACAGGATGTGTCTGCCCTTTCTACCACATGCTGAAGAGCTATATCAGTCACTGTCCCACTAAACAGGGAGCTTAGCAAATGTGGAAGAGGGAATCTGGAGAATACTTTATTTCTAAAGGTTATGTGTCTAGTCTGAGCAGATGTTTTAGGCTTCTTTTGTAGTTTACAGACAGAGAAAGACAAGGCACATATAAATGTATTTAAATGTAAAAGTCATGTGGTAAATGTCCATAACTTTAAAGACACAGTACCACACTAACACATTTGCTACAAGAATCAGACATTAGAAAACCTTCATTTACTAAATCTGTCAAAATACCAAAGAGAACAACTTTAACAAATTCTCACTGTCTAGTTCAAATGGATTTTAACACAACTTTTAAACGAATATCATGAAGACTTACAAGTAGGGTCTCTAAGTTTACTAAAACACTATTTCTGGAAACTTGCATCTAGTGGGGCACTGTCATCAAATTGTATCTGAATTGTTACAATAGTTGAACAATAAATGAATACTGAATTTCCAAAAACCTTGACCAATTTTGGCATCACAGGATTTAGTCACTCACCCATTATCTGGCATTGACTCCCCTCACACCAGTTTTTAATCTCAGTCCTGCAAGGGTGTGGGTTTAATCAACATTGCCCACTCACATAACTTGGCCTGAGAGTGAGTTTTTTGGACAGGAAACATTTTTGTACAGCATTTTAAAAGATTAAAAGAAAGTCATAAGATACTGCTGATGTAACCACATAGGTAGCCCATATACAAGGAGGCTATGACCCTCCTTTAATAGACTTTACCTACAGGGCTGAGTTTATCTGAGTTTATCAATTGGTTGCTTAGATTAAATAGTGTCATTTCAGGTACAGTGTGGTGTCCTGTTTGGTCTCCAGATGAGTGTAAGTGTACGAAAATCTGAATCATATCTCCAGGACAGTGTAGATGTTTTGGATGTCCCAAGAGCATTTGATAACTATGTTTATAAAATCCAACCCCAGATTAATAGTTAATGATGCTTAGACAACTCTGTAGTTAGCCAAATATAGGTGCTCACTTCAGGGAGATCTGTGCAGCTCAAGGATTTCACTAACTGTACTGCTAATACTGTCACTGGCTTAGACATCCAATCTTAGTTTATATCAAACTAAATGATACACTTGAGTAATCTCCATTCTCTACACCCCTCTCGTATAATGACAGAGCTGCCTATGATCCCACGATAGATTGTATGTACCCTCATACATACTCTAGTACGTATGTTGCAGGCTCCAGTTCCTCAGTTCAGCCTTTTTCTGAACATAATCAGACTTAATGTTTTTTGGTCCTGTATGTTATTGTTGTTCTTGTTTTTTATTTAATTGGTTTGGTTTGGTTTAATATCTTCTACTATTTCTCTGAACCATTCTGAAAATCCAAATGTGTATAGAATATGCAACCTTGGGAAAGGTCAGCATTGGTCAGCATTGCCAGCACAGGCTGGAGGATTTTCTTTTAATCTGGAATCCACACAATAAAGCTTTCAGGAGAGTTAAAAAAAAAAAAAAAAAAAAAAAAAAAAAAAAAAAAAGAGAGAGAGAGTAAAATTAACAAACTACTACTACTACTCTTAGTACTCTTAGTGAGAAGTTTCAATCACCTAATCAACTTGACTCTGCTGCGCCATGCAACATCGAGAGAAACAGATGAAACAATTGTTTTTAATCTTTCTATGAGTAGTTTAGAAATGGATTTTAAAATATGTAGAGTGTTAAACTATGTGAAAGACAACAGAATTAGAGGAAGAGAAAACAGCTTTTCCTAGCAGATATACTAAATGATACACTTGAGTAATCTCCATTCTCTACACCCCTTGCACATGTCCCTTGGTAATCATATAAATCTCACTTGGGAGAGGGTACACCTCAGATCCTCAGCTAGTTAGGCTAGCTGTGAACAGTGCTTGAGCGTGCTTCAGCATGCTTCATGGCTGTTCTGACTGTGCACTTCCAGACAGTGCAGTAGCATTCCCAGTACACACCATGAACCACTAGATGGCAGTGCCTTCACACAAATGGCACAACACTTCTAGGCATCCTTTGTGACAACGCCTTTGCTGCCTTCAAAGGCGTGGAATGGAGCAGTACGTATCCATAACACATTCCTTTTCCTGCATACACCATCATGTTCTTACATGTGCCATGAAGCAGCCTTCTCAGTGCCCACATAAAATCTTTATCCAAGAAACTTTTGTTCTCCCCAGGGCTATCAACTTCATCATCATGTTGTTCCAAGTGTGCCCTTTATAAAAATTATGCAAATAATGCTTTTATATGCGCAGAATAACTTTATAAAGCCCTCAATTCCAGCTTATGGCTTACACATCTTGATTAAAAATGATAGAAAAGTATAAGACTTGGAAAAGTCAAAAGCATAAGGAGGGATGCAGGGACATTCTGGACAAGGCCCAGGCAGAACAGGTGGCTGGCATATTGCTAAGGTTGCTGGAGAACATTTGAGGTATTTTGTTGGATCACTGTGAGGTGGGATGTGAGGGTGTCTGGAAAGAGGCTAAGGCAGGAGTGGTTATCCAAGGAGTTAATGCAATCTAAGTGTGAATGGTGACCGTAGATGGGCACAAAACAGTTTTTGAAGTCTGACAAGAACAGTGTCATTACTGCATATTTTGAATTTTCTGCTGCTGAACACTGGATGAGTGATGAAAGGATCCTTCTTGATGTACCTACTACTGCTCTTTGTCATAATTTGTCCTTTCCTTAGATCCTTGGTCCAGTAAAGAAGCTTCCCAGTAAGAAAATCAAAGGACATGTAGTGAGATAGGTGGCCTTAAAGTAAAATTTAGGCCATCCTGGGAGCACAGATGGGAAGTGGGAATTGCTGTGTAACACAAGATGGCTGATATATACACCAAATAAACCATGAAGAAAGGTGTTAGAGAAAATATGATAGTATGTTCAAAACATAAAGCTTCAGGCCAGTCTTTTGTTTGTTTTTGTCTGTTTGTTTAGGAAACATTCTCAGGTCAGACAAAAGCAGGATCATTCCAATTTGTTGCTTCCAAAGACAAATGAAAGGAAATTATGTGTCAATTCCTTCATATATTATATAACTCAACACTGTTTAATTATTTCCTCAAGAAAACATTTATAAGTAGCCAAATATCTGAATAAATGATCTTTTCTCCTAAATTTATAGAAGCAGGCTACTACAAAGCTTTGTCTTGGTGATGGTGTCTTGAAATAGAAGTGAGGCATCAACTCAAGCCACAGGTTAAAGTTCCTATAATGTAAATCTCCTCTTGGGTAAAGAGATCATAATCATACATATTCATTGGCTTCAAAACTTTATCCATAACAAACACAATTACAAGACTGTCATTTTTTGATAAAGTCTTGAAGGAAACGTCCAAATTGACATAAAACATTTAAAAAATTACAAACACAACAGTTTTAATTATCACTTACATTTTATAGATGTACGTCACACAAATGTGTTCAAATCACTATGCTAGGCAACGCACAACACAGGAGCAATGATTATTTTTACAAGGAAAACTAATAAGGTGGTCAGAACAGACAAGACAACACCTTTGTATAGAGCATGTGATTCATTGGGACAAATGGAGTAAATGCCTAATTAATAAAGGAGTGGTCTAACTTATGTGTATAGAAACATGGACAATGCATCTCTGTTGTAATAACACATGTAAGGCTAGAGATGATGTACCTAAAATCAACAAAGAGGTTCCCACAAAGTCAATATCACCTTGCTTAAATAATTAATCAAGAGTTCAACAAAATCAGGGACCAGAGCTCTACTTTTTAAAGCTAAGCTGGTATTCCAGTTCACAGAAATTCCAGGGTGTACTTGAATGGCTGCAGTCTCTAGAATTGCTTTCAAGTCTGGATGCAGGTCCTTCTGGGAATGGTCCCATCTTGAAATGAACTGCAGCTATGTTTCATGTACCTTGTGTAAACACGCTGCTTTTTGGAGAGTTTGATGTAGAGGCCAATTCAATCCCAAAGAGGAAGGCCACCCAAAGAAGTGATGTAAGTACAGGATTGGTTTGCTCTGTTTTACCAGACCATACTCTGTTTCGCTTCTGACCTCTTCAATGCACATTCTTCAATGGAGTGATAATGAGCTGAGAAATGGTGGGCAGGACTGAAATCAACACAACAATGACAGAGTTCATCCTCAGAGAGAGGTCACCAAAAATCACAGAAGCACAGTATCACTGTGGATTTAATTGGAGGATCCAGCTAACCTTCAAGGATATTGCAATAGAAGTTCTGTTCCAGCTACACAAGGACCAGTGTCTGGTCACTAAGAAGACTCAGTTTGTAAATTATTCTGAGCTTAAGAAAGCCCAACTGGGATATTGCATTATGTTTGCTGTATGTTCCTCCTTTGTACATGCATAATCTTCCTAAGGCTCAGCTACTACATGTTTTCCCATGGGTAAGAAAATGCCATCTTAAGTCCTCAGTCCTGACTTAGTATCTCCATTGTACAGGCATGAAAAAAAAAAAAAGCAAACAAAATCACCAATCAAATAAACAACAACAGAAGCAACAACAACAAAATCAAACAAAAAACAAGTAGATAATGTAACTCAAGTCATTTTTGCATCACTCATGTGATACCTTGAGATTCCTTTCAAAGGAGCTTACTGCTCCTTAGACAGGTGCTTAGCACTTCCCAGTGCATAATTCCATCAAGTTGGCTGAAATTGCCTCAAAACAGTAAAAAATCACTATTTTTTTTTTCACAAGCTTTTGCCACTCTGTAATCTTTCAAATGAAGATTAATTATAGTGCTCTTCCAAACTGAAATTTCAGGAAACACTGACAAAGATGTGACAAACATGATGGACCTGGGAAAAATGAATGTAGTTCCTTTGATTTGAGTGCTAACCTTTTGATGCACAAGTCCTCAGGATCTGTCGTTTCACAACAATAACAATGAACAAAAACAATGGATTTTGTGTGGTTGAGGAGAGAAAGAGCCAGAGTTGTGATACTGTGGTACTAATCTGTACCAGGTGAGAAAAGCAGGTCGTGTTCAGGACAAGAAATTCTCAGAAGTCTGTTGACACTACAGAAAGCCATAAAGAATCCCAACTGTCTATATTTTAGGTAGTATGCTACGATGTTACAGCAACTCAGCCTGCTAGATAAACTCAGACAGAAGTTACACCATTCTGGTATGCAGATATTTTCCTTTTCGGACTGATTTTTTCAAGCAATGATAACTGAGTAACATAATTGACTGGACTGTTTTCTCTGGACATTGTACCATGTTTGTGTGTGAAGCTCAGGTACTCTTGATACTGCCATTTGCACAGTTGTTTCTTGAGTTCACTTTGAACCTACGGAAAAGGAATTATAAAAACAATCAGAAAACAAAGACTTTTTCATTGGAGATAAAACGACCTTTCATAGGTCATTGAAGATAAAATATGCCAAAATTTCTATGTGACTGCTAGGCCCATATACACCCAAACCAATAAAGCCTTAACGCATTTTTAGGTGGACTTAAATCATACACCCATTCACACTAAAATAAATAATAAATAAACAAACTATTAACAAAATTCAGAGGATGACAAGGAAGTTTTTCTTTCTTTTTGTAGTTTCTTTCTTTATTGTTGTATTTCTACCACATAAATATTTCCACCTTTTTTTTTTTTTTTTTTTTTTTTTTTTTTTTTTTTTTTATATTACAGATATTTTTCCTCATACCAAGTCTGTGCCTTCCTGTTGTGACCTGCAGTGTAAAATACGACCGCACAAGGTCCTTCTCCAGGTTTTCAGTTTATCCATATTGAAATCCCTCTTACAGATCTCTTACTGATTTTGGAAGATACTGAACCAACTTAAAAATATATTACATTACATTACACTATTTATACAGAGAAATCCAGATAAATCTCATTCTTTCTGTGGGAAGCTGCTTTTAAAATGATAAAGCTCTGTAAAATGTACTCTAGGGATTGTATCTAAATTCTAAGAACGCGGCAAAAAGAGAAAAGAAAGTGCTTGAGCAAAACTGCAGAATTCATATAAGATGCGCTGGAGAGGAAAAGGGAAAGGGAAAGGGAAAGGGAAAGGGAAAGGGAAAGGGAAAGGGAAAGGGAAAGGGAAAGGGAAAGGGAAAGGGAAAGGGAAAGGGAAAGGGAAAGGGAAAGGGAAAGGGAAAGGGAAAGGGAAAACACACCAGGATAAAACAAACCTAAAGTACAATGTTACAAGCTTTCCACTGAGACATCATCATGATAGCTATCAGACAAAGCAGAAAAAATGTCCCCTGACAGAAAAGTCACCAACCATTTGTAAAGGGTCACAGCTTCAAAGCTTATTGTGTATCCTTCTGTCAGAATTATATGAATAAAAATAAAGTCAACAAAGGTACCAAGGGAAAAAGAGATAGGGGTATTTCATGTGTTCAGGAATAGATCAAAGCACAAATCAGTTCTGGAAACAGGAAAAAGAAAAAACAAGAGAGGCCCATGAGTTTCAAAGGTTTTGATAATTTTATATACTTGCTACTCACCTCTGCATTTGAGAAACAATATAGAAGTGCAACAACAAAACCCTAGGACAGGGAGAATAGAGAGGGGAAAAAATCAGCCATCAGGATTTGAAGCATAGAAACAGGAGGAAAAAAAAATCATCTTTCATTCAAACTTCAAGTAAGACAGCAAAAATATTTTTCCATTGTTCCATTGGGATTTATGTAATGTGGAACTATTTAATGGGTTTTCAAATTTGGATTCAATGTCTCAGTGGACTGGTGACACTACATATATATAATTGACTTTTTATGGAGGCACTAAGGACTAAATCACAGTTCACTGTATCCTACAAACAAATTCTTCCCCAGATAAGGTAGTAGGGACCTTCACCTTGTACAAGGCTATATTTTCACTAGTAAATAAAGTTGGTGAGGACCTGTTCTTGGTTTGCATGTTTTCTTCTAAATTATCTTCTTTCACTCACAAGAGGATGTCTGTGTCCAAAGAACTTATTGGGAATGGTCTTGGGTTCATATTCAGCCAGACCTGCAGTCAGACCTCTTTTGGGTGAGGGTTAGTCAGCCCACACCCAAAACTTTTCATAGACTGTGCTAACACAGGCAGATACTAGACAGTGATAAACTACATCTTCATATATAAACTGAATGAAGCACAGCCCTGAGCACTGGCCCTTGCTTCTCCACCTAGTTAAAATGGTAACATGGTCCAATGAACAAATTTGGCTTAGGCCAAAAGTGGTGGGGTACAGAGGAAAGAGGAAGGAAAAAGACCTCAAGTATTTACCAGTCCGTGGCCTTCCAAAACCAGGATATCATTCTGGACAGTGTTATAGCAAATAAAAGAAGCACAGAAGTGTTAAGATGATGGATTTACTACTGCTGAAGTGTAAGGGCAGAACAGGTTACTATATATTATCATTATTTTTTCATTTCTCGTATCATCACCTTTATTACATGTGGAATTAAGTTTCAATCAGATCTTCTTAATCCATAGCCTGATCTTCATGGCACTCAGTCATTGTTATTCAAAAAATGTAGATGTGCTTTTTTGTGATTATTAATATGAAGTCTGAGTCAGAACTCAAGACTAGCACTGGATTTTAAATAATAAGATAGTGGAACAACAGAGAGAGCTTGTACTAGAGTAAAATAGAATGTGTGTGTTGAATTTAGACACATTATTAACATCTGCTGTAATAACCAAACAAAAATGTAAAATTCCCAAGAGTGAGGTGTTTCAGCCCAAACTTCCTAGGACTCAAACTTTTTGTTCAGCTTACCTGAAAGGATCCCAAGCCTAGCTCAATGTAAAGGCGAGCTTCCAGACCAGTGCTTTCTGGGAAAAATGCAAATACAATATAGTGCACTCCAAAGAGTGGGATCAAGAGTAATGTGGATTTAGCAAGCCTCCTGGAAAACCAATAATTAAAGAACAAGGTACCGTTAGAATTACAAAGTTAGTGATGACAGTTATGTATTGGAACAAATTTTACTATGGAGGACAAGTCCAGAATGGAGGCAACTACATCCAATGAAGTTACAGAAATATTACTTTCTGCCACTCTCACTGTCAACACCTGGTCAGCAAAGATGAATCAGCATGCAAGTTTTCCAGACTGACCTTTAAGGGTCTTCTCCCTGCTATGTATGCAAAGGCTGAGGCACCAAATTACCTCCTGAGACCAATCTCAATCAAACAAAAGTGTGGGATACAAAGACAGCTTTACTTTGTTATTTCTTCTGGGGACATCTCTCTATGTATAGTAACCAATGGAACATTTTGTGGTCCTGTCTGTAAAGCAATTTCTTAGAACAAGTAACATTGGTCAACTTCAAAAGACCCTGCAATACTTACACAAAGTGGCTTGAATGGCTCCCTCCTCCGTCCTGAGATTTCAATTTGTGAACTAGAATTCTGATCACATTAATAAATATAATAAAGTTAATCTGAAAAGAAAAAACAGAATCGGTAAATTTATTACAAATCAGGAAGCATCTTCAGTTGATACAAACGAAGTAAGAATCTCCCATAATAGTAATTGCACTGATATAAACCAGTGAAGATTTGCTCTCAGATCAAATAAGTATAATTAGAAATATTCGTTTTTCCCACCAATATAGTATTACATTTAAAGATATGCTGAGTGAATTTAGTCCTGCATATCTGAATGTCATTATATGTTTGATATTATCTCATTGTACTCACTGTCAACACACAGATGATCTTCTGTGGTTTAAATAGTCCCTCCAGTTCCCTTCATCGTTAATAATAGGGATTATAACAGACACAGTCATAAATGACATATTCTTTACTTTCTGAATTTAGATAGAATGAGTCTGTGTATAACGGAATTTTTGTCTTAAGTTTACATCCTAGCAACTCATTGTAAAAATATACTAGATAAAATGACTTAGATATATTTCTTGATTTAAGTTAGCTTCATATTATCTAGGAGTTCTTGCCAGTATGGTTTGCCTTTCTTCAGAAACGGATTACAGAGGCACAGATAAGAACATAGTATATAGAATGTCTGTGGAAAAGTGATTCTATAATGTCCTAGTGTGACTCTTGAAAATTTACCCTAGACTGTAATTTAGAGGTTTTTTTGGGAAAAAAAAAAATAAAAATAAAATAAAAAATGTTACATACTATACAATAATTTCCACCTATTTGAAATTCAAAAGAAATCAAACATAGCATGTGCTACTGTGCTTTTTTTTTCCACCTTACTGAAAGAAAGCACTAGAATATGTCAGATTTCAAAAGATGCTCAAGAAAAAAAATGCAAATCATACTAATACAGTTAGCAGAATGGGGCCTTTGATGATCCATAACACTACTCCATTTTCGTCGTCATCCCAACATCTGAAACAGCAAACAAAAACAGTAATATTATCTATACCATATGAGCTTTTCCAAACTGTTTCTGTCACTGAACAGGGAGGTGACAGACATTTTGAAATGACTATTCAAAGGCCTCTGCTTCTACTTCTTCCCCAGTACCTCCCCCAGAAATTCTGTACAGCCCAATTTAAAGGAATTTTATTTGGTAAGAGCCAAGGGCTAAAGAACTAAAGTGAAGTCAAGAAATACACATATTTTCAGGCTTCTTTCCTACTCTCTTGTTGAAAAAAATAAATAAATAAATAAAATAAAAAATAAAGTTTTACAGAGTACAAATTAGGTACTAAACTGCTATACCTCCAGGAATATAGGAGTATAAGGATTTTGGTGTCATAAGGAAAGCAGATACATGTAAGAAAAATCTAGACCTCTATCAAAGGTACCCTGAAGGCAGAGAGCAAAATAGGATTTTGGTCTTTGTTGGGAGGCTGTTAATGTAATTAGCATGAATAACATTTAATTTTTTCCTCCCTTCAGTCAAGTTCCATACATGCTAGTTTTTCTCATTCTCCATCTTCCTTTATTTTCTCTTCCAGTTTTGTCACACAGAACACTTGGCTACATGTCTAAGATGTTTCTTTGCAACATGAGTTCAGACCAGCTGTCTGAAGGACATGGGTTTCCCTCTTAGATATTAGGCAAAAAAGAGAGTGGTTCTGATACTGTGGTTTGTTTATATATCTATTATCAAAGGAGCGACCAAACAAATGTAGATATCTGCAATGAGATACATTTGACTTTTTAAATGTCTTCACTGGTGCTATTCCACTACAGTTCTTTTGCAAAGATTATCAGTGCAACAGGATATGATTCACCTTACCTTAAAGTAGGCACATAAAGTATATCAGACAAGCAAACTGAGTGAGTAGACCTTTTGCTGGAAGAGCATCCAAAGTTCAAACGCTGTTCAGCCTTCAGCCTTCAGCCCCCTCTTTAACCCTGTGAGAACTTCTCAGAATGCTCATTCATCCATCTTTCCCTGAACTTTCTTTGCAACTGGAGTATCTTGTGCCAGTTTCTTCTGCTATAGATTCAAGAAATAAACCCAATACTCTGGCCATTCTGGCATCTGCACTGGGATTATTATTTTTCAGCCTAAATTATTTATACATTTCATCTGAACCTATACATATATACATACATGTATGTTTACTTAATGAATATTCTGCTTGCAGAAAAGTACTTTTATATATCACTATTTCCTGACTGATATCCATGTCTCTAAATTGGTGAGACCTGGATTTGACAGATGGACTACTTGGTGGGTAAGGAATTGTCTGGAAAGTCATACTCAAAGAGTTACAGTCGACAGCCCAATACCCTAGCGGATATTAGTAATGAGTGATGTTCCTGTGGGATTGTTACTGGGATCAGCGTTGTTTAACATCTTTGTAGGTGACATGGACATTGGGATCAAGTGCACCCTCAGCAAGTTTGATGATGACACCAAGCTGTATGGTTTGCTCAACACATTGAAGGGAAGGGATGACATCTAGAGGGACCTGGACAGGCTTGAGAGGTGGGTCTGTGCAAACCTCATGAGGTTCAACAAGGTAAAGCACAAGGTCAAGGACATGGGCCAGGGCAATCCCAAGCACAAATACAAGCTGGGCAGAGAATGGATTGAGAGCAGACCTGATGAGAAGGACATGGGGGTGTTGATGAATGGGAAACTCATCATGAGCTGGCAAGGTGCGCTTGCAGAAAACCGACCATATCCTGAGCTGCATCAAAAGCAGCATGGCCAGCAGGGTGAGGGAGGAGATTTTACCCCTCTGCTCTGCTCCCATGAGACCCTACCTGGAGCCCTGCACTCAGCTCTGGGGCCCTCAACACAAGAAGGACAGGGAGCTGTTAGAGCAAGTCCAGAGGAGGTCATGAGGATACTCAGATGCTGGAGCATCTCTGCTGTGGAGACAGGCTGAGGGAGTTGGTGTTGTTCAGCCTGGAGAAGAAAAGGCTTCAGGAGACCTTGTAGTAGCCATCTAGTGCATAAAGTACAGGAAAGCTGGAGAGGGACTCTGTCAGGAAGTGTAGTGACTAAGTAAGCAGTAACAGCTTTAAACGAAAAGAGTGTATATTAGATATAAGGAAGATTTTTTTTTTTTACTGAGAAGGAGGTGAGGCACTGGCACAGGTTGCCCAGAAAAGCCACAGATGTCCCATCCCTGAACGTGTTCAAAGCCAAGCTGGATGGGGCTTTGGTCAACCTAGTGTGGTGGGAGGTGTCCCTACCCATGACATAGGGTTTGGAATCAGATAATCTTTAAGATTAGATCATCTACCCCAATGTGTTCTATGATTCTTTGGAAAAGGAGCAGCAGGAAAGGAGGAGAAATGAAATCCTTCTTGCACCTTTTCTGGCTACAAAAAGAAAAAGTACATGCTTTGGAAAGGTAGACTACTTCCACTTATGAAACACTGCAGTGGAGAACATGTACTACAGATATACTGCAGTAATACAAAAAGAGGAAAATAGGATGTACCAATGTGGTAGACTATAATACTTATTATTTCTACACAATTTAAGTGAGTCCTGAGGAGGTAGGTATAAAATAATATCTTTTCCAACTTATCATCCATGTGAAATAACCTGAAGGCTTTCAGGGCAACCCTTAGTAAACAATCTTCTGCTTTATAACTGACTCTCATACTGAAAGATAAAGAATAATTATAATTATATATATATATATATATATAAAGATTCAAATAAAGGGATGAAAATAACACATGAAACTACCTATCAAGACATAACAATGTGTTTGTTTTCAAGGTACAGGTGTGAAAAGACTAGAGCTAGATATAAATGGCTGTTTTTAAACAGAAGTATTGGTTTTCTTAAAAAAAAAAAAAAAATCAAGAGTTGGGGATTAGAAAACTAGTGAAATTTTAATTCTTACTATGGCATTTCCAAATTTTATTACTCAGTATATGTGCAACAAAATCAGAAGACTGAAAATTATTTTCTCACTTTTTTATGAAGTTTTATGGTTGGAGGCATGACTTTGGAAAAATATTTTTGTTTTAAATTTCTATTTTTTTCCCTGCTAATAAATCAAAATATAATATAAAATAGGATGACATCGGCTTCCTTACCCAAGCTCTGACTTACCCAGTATTCTGTTGGTGTATTCTTGTGAGGACCCAAGTAAACATCACAGCAGTGGGAGCTCCTGGACAGATCAACGTAGAAAACAATATAATTTTTTTAATGCCATGTCCCATGGAAACTTTATTGCAAGAAGTTTCACAGTACAGCAGATTGGATGCACATTAAATTTCAGACAATGGGACAGACAATCTTGAAATGACTTTACGGAAGAACTTAACTCTCAGTTCAGAGGGAAGGAAAAAAAAAAAAAGAATAGGAGAACGAAATAAAAATGAAAAAGAATAGAAGAATAGGGGATGCTGTGAAACAATGTTTTCAAAAATATGAGCTAGGATTACTTGTAGGTTTGGATATAAATTAAGAGCAGATGTGCAGCTGAAAGAATCATTTATTGAGCTACAGCTATTTTGTCTTGTGAATAGTGGTCAGAACACAATACTTTGTACACTAGCTGGAAGAATTTTTCTTTCTTTCCTTCCTTCCTTCCTTCCTTCCTTCCTTCCTTCCTTCCTTCCTTCCTTCCTTCCTTCCTTCCTTCCTTCCTTCCTTCCTTCCTTCCTTCCTTCCTTCTCTCCTTCCTTCCTTCTTTTTTTTTTATCTTTTCTTGACAAGCCTCTACCAATCCTTGTAAAACAGTCAACTTGAAAGCATTCATAATAAGCATTTATAATTTCTTTCCAATCTTTGCTATTGATTCTGCATTTGTGAGTGAATAACTATTTACATTTTATTATTATTATTATTATTGTTGTTATAATTAATTAATTAATTAATTAATTTCCTTTGTAACAGGTCTTTAAACTAGCAATTTCTTTTGCTTTCCATCAGTGGGTTTCCAAAGACTAAGTGCCTTTCAAATATGCCACAAAAGAACAAAGTGACATTCACACTGATAAATCAAATTAAATATAGATACTGTCTATTTGAGTATCATATAGAATATGTAGAAAAAGCTCAGAAATTGTCATTCCTAACTTTTGTTCAAAGCTTTTATAATGGGATAATATTCAGTTTAAGTTGACTTTTTAATTAATGAAAGGAAAAAATTATATCCATATTACCTGTGATCTGAGTTGCCCCTGAGATGTCTCTCACTTTTGACTTTTTATACTACAATATCAATTGAGGTGTTTCTGTTCTTATCTCAAGTTAGCTGTGATGAATTAAGACCTAAGTGTTTAGTTTCTGGCAATCATAATTGAAATAGCTCCAAATTGGCACCCTCTTTATAAAATTCAGATTTAAAAAATTTTAGTTACATAAATAAAGTTTAAGAATCTGAAGATGGAGGCAAAAATGCTATCTACTTTAGAAGAATGTGGATTTTACTTCTAATCCAATAGTGTTATGTAACCACTCAATTTAAGCACCTCAATTTTAGAATAGCCAAGGTGAAATACAGGAATATCTGAGAGTCACAATAGACAATTCTCTGCAGTGAAAGAAAATGTGTGCTTTTTTTGTGCCACATTCTGATAACGGGAGATATTTTTAATTGTTGTATAAACTCAAAAGATTCCTTAAAGACAGCGAATGTCTTTGGAAAAATAAATAAATAGAATTTTTGATTCCTAGACCTGAACTCATGCGATCTCAGATATCTATTTCTGCCTACCAAAAGCAAAATGTCAATTTAAAGTTAGTCACTCAAATTTCTTTAGTCAGTGGATGAAGACAAGATGTTTTCAGGATGTTATCCAGGCACATTAGTCATCTGTTTGAAGACTGGATTAATCACTACCACAGCATGACTGCCTCATTCTACTGCTGCAGGAAAAACCTGGAGAGATAGTTTAGATTAGATGATTAACTTTTAAATGACAGTAGTTGCATGAAATTAATTCCAGTCATAAACAGGAGTGATGTAGTCTTTCGAGTAGGCATATCCAAGTACTTCTAATATTCTGTTCTACCCTCTCCATCAAAGTTTTAAGTGGTGAAAAATCTACCAAGATAAGAGGAAAGGCAGAATAATGGTATGGTTTTGATGTAGTACTACTGCATGAAAAGGCACCTTTCATCAAAGGAAATTATCAAAGAAAATCTCAGAATATTTTGTTTAGTTCTAAAAGTAAATGGAAATACTAAACAACACAGAGTGGAAAAGAGTACTAACCCCAGCCAGCAAATATGAACCACCATACATATTGCTTGTCTGAAACAAAGGTCAGCAAAAGCAGTGTTTGTAGGTATATCCCTTCTATAAGAAGCCAGAAGAAATTGGCTAAAATACTGAACTGGAAGAATGCTACAGCAGCTTTACAAGCAACCTGGAAATACAGAGGAATAAAAAAACCTTATTAGGTCTATTCTCCATTGGGTTTAGATTCTCTACAAGTATAAGGAAAAAATCAAATTTGCCAGACAAAAATGAGGAAATTAATACAAGGTTTCAGCAAGTATGGGATTCCATCATTTCAGTTAATTTTCTGTTTTTTGAAAAGAAAACATTGGGCCTCTTTTATAGAATTTGTGATAGAAATTGATACAGCTCCATTAGGTTCAACAAGGCTGTACCTATATACCAATTCTGGATGTAATGTAACCCATAGCACTTGATCTTTTTGTTTGTAAGGTATTGATTGCTTTAAGATTTCAGTTCTTGCAAACTAAAGAGAAATTGGATTAAGAAATCTACATGTTCTCTTCAGGTCATGAATTAAGTATTAACTCAATGGAAGACAGTAGGGAAGTTTAGTACCGTTGACATTAGGCAGTGGTCCATAGTTTCATCTGCAAACAAAACAGCATCTTTGGTGAAAACAGCAATTGCTCTCAGGATAAAGGAGACAAACAGGTGCATATGGATGTAATTCCGTGTACAGTGGAATTTTCTGACATAGAAAAAGAAAAGGAAAATGTTTTTTCAAGAGAAATTTCTCATCTGAACTCAGACAGGAATGCAGGGTGACTTTAGACACTTTCCAAGGCAAATAATCTGTCATCTGAGAGGCAGCTAGGCAAACAGGATCACAGCAGTTATTATCTGTTTGCTCTACTAAAAGTGTTAGCTTAATTGTCCTTGAATTGCCACACATTTAAAGCAGATTCCAGGAGCAGAGAATAACTCTGGGACTCTTGGGCTATACTGCAATAGTGCCTTCTAATTATCCTAAATAACTTTTTTTTTTTTTTTTTTTTTTTTTTTTTTTTTTTTGTTAAACAAGACTGCAACAGGCTCTCCAGCTCCTTTCTTGCTGGAGGAGAACAGAGAGGATTGAATAGGTGTCAGCTGCTTGTTGTGGGATTACTAACAGAGAAGCAGTTGTCTTACTCCAGGCTGTATTTCCCTGGATTGTCCTGTCCATGGTTTGGCCTTGAGATGAAGGAATCTCCTTCAAGGTTTGGACATATCAGCCTCCTGGTCCTGGGTCCTTCTATAGGAGATATGACCTTTGAGACTGTCAGTTTACACCACCTAGGAAGTTGCTTCTGTGGTCTGCACTCCTGCCTGGAAAGTAGACTTAACATTTTTGTTCAGGTTCATTGGAGCCAGTCTAAACCAGGATCCATTTCCTAATATCCGACAGTATCAAGCATGACATTTAATTTCTTTAAACCTCTTTCCATTGTTCCTTATTATGTCTTTCACAGAGGGAATGAACAATTTAGAATGACTACAGGTTCAGGGCATGAGACATACTCAGTTTCTGCAAAATATGTCCTGCTATGTACTGGAGGAATAGTTATCTTATGTTAATAGCAATAACAGCTTGAAGCATTACTACTGTATGGTGCAATCATAGAGAATAAGACAGACTGTCCAGTCAGCTTTATTGTTTTAGTGTCTGCAGGGAAATGCCACAACATGAATAAAAGAACACATTTCCATTGATAGTATAATGCCTGAGAAAGGTTTGAAAATAGTTAAAAAACAAAAACACAGAAGGTTTGGAAGGAATTAGGATAAGGCTGTCTTGAGACATCCTGAAAAGAGACTTTTCTTTTTTACCTGAAGGCAGCAAAGACAATTAGAGCTGTAATGAGTGAAGTCACTGATGCTGCATAGCCAGCAGTGTAGACACGCCAAAATGCAGAATAATACGATTTCTATGAGAAAAAGAGAACAAAGATCAATGCTGGTGGTTATGCAGCATGCATGCTGGTGTGCTCATTTCACTAAGCTACAGTTTCCCTTATCAGTCATTCCCATCCCCTCCATGCTGCTTTAGGTGCTAAAGATCTGATTCAGGTTTTCCCTCCATCACTAACATGTCGTTTTTCCTTTGAACCCTTCAAAACCTTATGCATGAGACAGGTTCCACAGCCCACCAACTCATCCGAAATAGTGACCATAAAATAGTTTGAGCGTGCTTAACAAGAAGATGTTAACTTTGTTATGTAACTATGATTCTTCTTCTAGGTACATATGGACGCTATGGCACTGAAACCTGCTGATGGGTGATTTGTGAGTCAGTAACTTTAGACTTGGGCCAGATTGTACTCCATTAAGGTCAAAGGATGTTTTCTGCTGATTCGAGAATTGTTGGTTTTCATAAACAGCTATAGTTAAATAATAAATAAAACTTGCATTTTGCAGGAGAGGAAAGCAAAATTCTGTGAAAAAGCATTTCATTCACTGGCCTTACAGCTGTAACACTGTAAATTCTTTGTAGTTTATTTGTTTCTTTGCTTTGCATTCAAATAGTCTATTTCAAAAAAAAAAATAAATACAATTTTATTTGGCTTTAGCTATGCACATTTTATTCTGATTCACTACAGGTTCACCTAACTATTCAAAATCCTAAGAAACTAAATTCTCTGAATTTAGTTTCAAATTTCCTCCTTGCAAATGCAGTGGAGACTTTGTTCTCTAATTGATCCAAACTGCATTTATCTAAAAGGCAGCATATCTAGGTTGAGACAATATATTAGCATTTTTAAGTAGATCTATAAGTAAATCAGTAACCCTGACAATTTAGGAATCACCCTTATGTTTTTGAAATACTGCTAATCTTTTATATGATATTTTCAAAACAAAAGTACAAATTGAAAAATAGATCCTTCAGATGAATAAGGAAGTATTTGGATATGTTATCTATTTTTATAGCACATCTGAAAAAAAAATACTCTATGCAAAAGACACATGAGGTTCTCACTGAGGATACAAATATGAAACAAGTAGTCCTCTTAGATTGCAAGTGGGATTCTTCTCACCAACTTCCCTCTGTTTACAATGCAGTAGAGCTTATTGATCTTATCTTCCCTTCATAAACCTTGTGGTTATGACTGAGATAACAAATTAAACACAGGCACAGCATGAATGTGAAACCTTTGCTAATGATAAAATATAAATATAGCCCCTTTCCTCTTATCAACTTAGGCCAACTATAGACTCTCCATGTGCATGATTTACTGCTCAGTACAAACCTGGGGCTTCTTGGAAAAATCCACTCTGGTTTGAAGATTAAGAGAGTTTAGTTCTGTGTGTGAGAACCATGCCATTGTACAAATATTTTTAGTTTACAGTTGGGGAATTTTGCTCCAGATTTCTATTCCTTTTTATAATACAAATTTGTATTTGTATTGCCTATTACAAATATGCTTGTGTTTCCAAATTCATGAAGCCATATGAAACCAATTGTGTCAACATTTTTAAAGATTCATATACTTGAACTAGTACTTCTGTGCTTGACCTTTCCCCTCCTGGAGACCCAAATGACTTACTCAAGATAACAGCCAAAGTGTTAGTGAAGACAATCCTCTTCAGCTTTTTGTGTCTTGGTCAGTGACCAATAACCTTTTTCCACTGTGAAGTCCCAATTCTGAACACTCACAAGGAATTATATGAGTTAGTCTTTTCTTTCATAGATTGGAGGGAGTCAATCAGTTCTATCAAATTACCATAAGAAGAGGACACTCTGTGATGATACAGGCACTAGTGCATTCATGTGAGATGTATGAACCTTGCCCAATGCAGAATGGAGATGAGAGGATGGAGATACCCCTATTCTCTCATGTCTCATTAGTAAAGATCAGAATTCATGAGACAGAAGCAGTGAGCATGGCTCTCTGAATAAATATTGTTCAGCCATGAAGTAAAGCTCATCTGTTGAAGAACAACCACCACAGTGCAAGTCATTCCTACCCTGGGGCCAAACACAATGATAAAGAATGTGGAAATTTAAATCATATGAAGATGTGGATGAAAAAGTGTTGCCGGAGTCTATATGAAGCACCAAATGTTGCTCTCAAGACAAGAAAAATGGGGGGTCATTTCTTGCTCTTGAGTACCTAAAATGAAGTGTGGAACTACCTAGTGGTATCCAAGAGTTCCCTACTGAACGTATACATTGATAACCATGCTATGAAATTATGGACTCTTTTATTCTCTGATTCAAAGAAGACTTGGAAAAAAAAAATCAAAAAAAAAAAAAAATCAAAAACAGAGTTCCCTGAAAAATTCCCTATAGACAGGTTGGTAAGGTTACCTTGGAAGATAGTGTAGATTCAAATCCTCTATCTCAGATAAACAAAGTCTTTGTTAAGCAGGATAGACGACCTAACCGTGAATCTATTGAGTAAAAATAGGAGGAAAAATTGAGAGGAAAGTGGCCCTCCTACCTGCTACTCCTTTGCTTTGCACTAAGCCTTATTTGTTAAACAGTTGGTAAATATACTTGAAGAATTGAGTTTAACATTGAAGAAGGGCAATTAGTGAATTCTGGTGGGGCTCAGGTATGTGGGAACATCCATCTATTCAGTATACTCAGGAGAATGTGCTCTGGAGATGTCCACAAGCAGGAAATAAAAACTCACCTGATCCTCAGGCCCTTTACTAGAACCTTCATCGAATCCACAGGCAACAGCGTATGGTGGGAATGGTTCTGACCAATGTGCCTCTTGTGTACAGTTTCTCTGAAGGAAGCCTTTAAGGGTGAAATATATCAGAGAATGAATTACAAGTTTTGTTTTGTTTTGTTTGTCATTGTTGTTTTTATTGTTTGACAAGAAAAAAACATTTATATTCCTACTTTGATTCATAAGTTAGATACTTGCACATGTAGTCACATTTAGCAAGATTAGCTACAGAGAGTTAATTATTTACCTATCATTTGAAACATTAATCAGACGTTCCCATTCATTTTTTCTGCAAGTTCAATCTTCGCACAGAGGAAACCAAATTATGCAATCTATCCTGTACTTACAACATAATCTGCTAGGGACAAAATCCTCAGCCACTTGACTTAGCTTTGAAGTTAGATTTGATTTTTTGAATTTGGTCCTGCTCTGACTGGAAGATTAGACTAGAGGACCTCAAGAAGTCCTTTCTAACATCAATTATTCATGACTTCATAAGTCAGTGATTCTATAATATACTCCATTATAACCTCAGCAACCTAGTGCAATTACCTATATATTTTAGACAACAAAGGAAGTTAGACGATTCAGTACAGCATAACACTACACCAAAAATTGTCAAGTATTCACCATAAGCCAAGATGTATATGCTTATCTACATAGTTACTCTGTGTCAGGTCACATAAGATAGCTTTGTGAATCATGAAAATATGCAAGTTACTTGATCTTGAACTATTAGATTTTTTTTTTCTAAATATCTAAGGATCAGAAGAATAGGAAAAATGTCTTGCCATGGATATTGGTGATTTCTTCAAAAAATCTCGGACAGGGAATTTTAACCATTTCCCCAAAAGCAGTTCTGGGCCAACAGCTTAGACCATCCCAATCTCTGGTGCACCCTGGAAAGAAAAAAAAAAAAAAAAGAATCATAGAACCACAGAATATCCTGAGATGGGAAGGACCCACCAGGATCATCTAGTCCAATTTCTGTCTCCACACAGCCAAACTGGTGCCTTGACTAAATCCCTGGGCAGCCTTTTCCAGTGCCCAACCACCCTCTTGGTGAAGAACCTTTTCCCAATACCCACCCTGACCCTCCACTATCCCAGCTCCATGTCGTTTCCTCAGGTCCTGTGGCTGTCCGCAGAGAGCAGAGCTCAGCGCCTGCCCCTCCAGTCCCCTTGTGAGGGAGCTGCAGGCTGCCATGAGGCTTCCCCTCAGCCTGCTCTGCTCTAGACTGAACAAACCAAGGGACTTCAGCCACTCCTCTTAATGTTTTCCCCTCTAGATCCTTCACCACCTTCGTGGTCTTCCTTTGTATGTTCTCTTTTCTGTCCTTCTTATGTTGAGGTGTCCTAAATTGCACACAGCAGTTGAGGTGAGGCTGCACCAGAGCAGAGTGGGACAATCATTTCCTTTAACTGGCTAGCAATGCTTGATGCACCCTAGGATACAGTTGGCCCTTTTGGCTGCCAGAACAGATTGTTGACTCATATTCAACTTGTCTTCAACCAGAACCCCCAGATCCTATTCTGTAGGGCTGTACTCCATCCTTTTGACCCCCCAGTTTGTACATACATCTAGGGCTGCCCTTTTTCCCAGGGGCAGAATCTGACACTTGTTCTTGTTAAAATTCATATTGTTTGTGATTGCCCAGCCCTCTAATTCGTCTAGGTCTCTCTTCCAGGCCTCACTACCCTTGAGAGAGTCAACAGCTCCTCCCTGTTTAGTGTCATCTTCAAACTTACTTAATAAACCTTCAAGTCCTGTATCATCAGGCCACTGGCCTGATGTGATCCCATTTACTATAACTCTTTGAGTCCAACTCTAAAGAAATCTAACTAAAGGAATACACACAGAACATCACACAGCTGATCTTCCATAATGAGATTGTCTATGGCTTTCCCACTAATTCATGTACATGAAGAAGAGTCACAACAGACCATGAAGCTCTACAAATGAAGAACTGTGTTGCTTTCTTCTACTCCTTGAGTGTATCATCCCTCACATACACACTTCTACTTTATCTTTTGAGAGAAAATACATTAAATTCAAGCAGACACACTCTGAAAGTCAAATCAGCTGCAGCTCTTTTTATTGTCAAAAGTCAACAAAATGAATATATGGAATAATTATAAGCTCTTGAGATTTTTTTTATTAAAAATATTATGCTTTCAGTCAGATGAAAATCATCCAACTTAAAAACTCAGCTTCCTGACTTCATGCTTAAAGTCTATCAGTTTCATTTGACTTAAATAAAAAAAAAATATATATATATATGGATATATATATATATATAGGGGTTGAAATCCTTGTCTTAGTCAATTAACAAAATTTGGCAGTGACTTCAGGGATTAGATTCATCCTGAAGCAGAAGAAATTCTCCCAGCATCTTCTGAAATAATCATAATTGGGAACGGATCTGGCTGGTTGGCAGTTATGAGGTTCCTTAAACCAGAGGTTGTTTGCTGAAGATACAGGGCAGTTAATTAACTATGCATCCAATAAAAAGTGTTTTCAGAAGTTATAGTCAATCACACCTTTGTCACTGATGCATCACATTGACACTCAAGCTGCAGTCATGCTGTGTCAGTTGTCAGGCAGGTGTGGGTGAAGCACAGAAAAATTATCAGCATGTAAAGGTGCCTGAACCAATAAAAAAGCACCATGCTGTAACAGAAACTAATCTCTAGGTAGTCATAAGGCAGATATAAAACAGTGCATGAGTTTCATTTGGGAGGTGTTATTTTCCTTCACCGATTCTTTTCTGTTTCCTCTGTGACTGATGACAAGGCAAATCTAAAATTGTCAAGAGCTGAAATGTGGAAGCAATATTACTTGCCTGTAGCCAAGCAAAGTTACTCTCTGGCTTCTGAAAGAATAGTCCTAAGAATCTTCCACAGGATTATCCTCACATCACCTTCAGAAGGATGAAATTCCTGGTATCCCCAATTTGCCAGATGGGAAAATAGACTGATTCATTATCTCTAATTTTAATTGTCTGAAATATGTTAGCTAAACTTAGCTATGTTCCCCCTGTAATCAGCAGAAAGAGACAGGGACTTCTAGTGATTCATTCCATATATCGGTGTCTCCTTTTTGAGGACAGGATGAATCACTCAGTGCATGTACCTAGGTCTCTCTGATGATTATAGACTAAACTAGGCTGCTAATTTTCAAATGAATAGTTAGGTAATGGGAGGTCCACATAGACTTGGAACCCCACACATTTTAAGAGACTTAAAGAGTTCCTCTAAGAAGCACTAAAAGACTTCTAAGGAACTGAGTCTAAAAATTTAACCTGTTTGACAATGTGGGGATAAATAACAGAATTAGGTGAACTTATCTGGGAGGGGGACCTGGATGTTTTATCTTCCAGAGTGGGTGGACTTCATTTCCAATAACTTCTATAGTTGATTGAGAAAGCACTGAGTGCAAAGTCAGCAAGAACATTTCACATACTGAGGTTTTCAAGACACTAACAAATGGCTAAATCATCTGAGACTCCATAAAGACAAGTGCAGTAGGAATCCTATGAAGTAATGTTGATATCATAGACATTTAAGTCTGCTTCAGACACCCAAAACTCTTTAATTTGTTGTTGTTGTTGTTGCTGTGTTTTATTTTGTTTTGTTTTGTTTTCAAAGGAGAAAAATAAGCATTTTTTGAGCTTGATTCAATTGACCTATTTTACACATGAACTTCAAGAAGTGAGGAATTGCACCCTTGACTCCACTAAGGACACTCATTAGACACCACTCCATATAGTGAGGATAATGACTAATGACGTTAGATTAAAACTCTGCAACACAAAATAATTCTGCCTCTGATTCTCTGAGAGTGCTGGGAAGCAACTGTACAAATTGTGGTCTTTAATTTTGTCTCATATGCAATTCCTGAAAACTGAAAAACATCCAGAGACTCTTATCAATCTGAGACAAGTTTTAGAACACCCTAGATAACATAACCTAGGGTTTTTAAAAAACCCTAGATGAATTGTTTTTCCAGATCTAATGTTTCATTTTTGAATATACTGAGAAAGGCTGCAAATACCAGAACAGATTTTCATTAAACTCTTTCCCCCTGTATAGAACAAAAGGTGGAAAGGGGATCATTGAGAAAATCACAGTTGACAAGGTTCAAGATTTTTAAATAGTTTAACAGAAGTTTCAGGATTTTATTTATTTATTTATTTGCATGGCCTTTGCTACAAAGAGGATTCCAAAATCACATAATTGTTTTCCTGGTAAAGAGAAAAATATCTGGAATGTCATACTGTACTTTTCAAAGACAAAATGCTTGTAATAAATCATGATGGACAAAGCTTGATTGTTGCCAGAATTTTTGCGGAGTGTTAGTGGGTGTTCCAAGTGTAAAACGTATCCAGGAGGTATTTTGGAGTTGATTAAAGAAGGTGGAGGGGTGAGGAAAAAATAACACTGAAATAGAACGGACAAGAACAATGCCAGATACCAGAGTGACTGGACAGGCGTCAGAAAAATACATAAGATAAAGGACATATCCTGAGATTTAGTCTATAAACTTCTGTAGGCTTCTAAAGGCAGGTTTCCAGGTGGTTGTAATACTTCCATTCATACCAAGTGCATGAAGCACCTTTGTCTCATAACTCATCTCTAGAAAATGTCCATCTGATAATTTATGATAACTGAAAGGCAATTTCAATCTTTTTTTAACTAAAGTTGACCATAAAAAATGGGATTGAGTTTTTGAAAGAGTTTGGACATTTGATATTTTAATTTGAACCAATTAAAAGCAGGCCTCTAGAATGCTGGAACCACAGTAAAGAGACTCCCTTCTACAGCATTTTAAAAATATGTTACAGAAATGCTGAAATGTTCATTTTAACTTACAAAATTTATATTTGGACATATAATAGATTTCAAAACACTATTACAATAAGCAATTTAAAGCAAACAAACAGAAAAACTCCAAATATGTAGAAATGATATATTTTGAAGAAGTTAGGATTATTTTTTTTCTTCTCATTTCTTCTGGAAAATAACTTTTTCACCAAATTGGAATGATTTTCAACATAATAAAATTTCTGCATTTTTTTTTTCCTGTATTCTGTGGAAGCTTCTTTGGTGTTTTGGATATAAGTACATATAAAATACTTTAATGACTTAAAAAATATATTCAAATATGATTTTCTTGCCTGAACTAGACATTTAAAGTTTTCAGAGTCTGAACTAATCATCTTAGCCTCATTCCATAGTTAGTAAAGAGAAATGTGATTTCAGAGAATGATTCATCTCATCCTAAAGTAAGCATCTAAGGCAAAGGCAATGAAAATTTTTCTAAGGACACCCACCTTTCTCCATTTACTTTAAGGGAATCTAAGAAGACACATCCTGACTTAGACATTGAGCATTTACAGACATCTAAAATCAGATGAGGTAAAGCTGCATCCAATAGAAGGAGAAGCACTTCAAGCCCAATAAAATAGGGTTGTGGAATCAAATTTTGATTCAGTAACTGGTATCTTCACATCACACACCTGAAGTGATACAAGAGATACTAATATCAGAACTTGTCAATCAAGACCGTTACCTTTAAAATCTGATGAAACAGATTCATTCTTTTCTAGGCAGAGTGCCTCCTCTTTCATGACTTGCTGGAATATCTTGCATTCTGGATGGATTCCCGCGACCTCAGTGAGACAAAGAAAACATAACCAAGAAGTTCTGTGATTACCAAAGTGAACAGAGCCATTTTTTTTTTTTTTTTTTTCAAATAGGAAATGTAAATAGCAGAAAGATAGACAAAGGGAAAAGGAGGCTGTGATCTTGTACATGTATCAATTTATATACATGTGTGCATATGCATATACATTTGGTTTTGTTTTTTTTTTGTTGTTGTTTGTTTTGTTTTTTTTCTGTCTATCATATGAGTAGAGCTCATGTAGCACCTTTTTTCTAAGATGGATTATTTTATTTTTTTTTACCAACTCCTTTTTATGCCTATAATTTTCACAAAACTTAAGTGGATTTTGCAGTCTTTGGAATTTCACAATCTTTGGATTTCCACCTCTTTGTCAAATGACCAATACCGGATAATAAGATCATGGGCTATTGGAATCAGGGTTCCCCAAACATACATACCTTCTGACCATATGCATATTTCTTCTCCATAAATCAAAAATAAGTAATTTTCTTTAAACATAAATAGATAATTTCTTAGTTAATTATTTTGATTGTTCAGAACAATGTCTTCGAAAAAGATTCCTAATAACTCTTGGGAGTTATTTTTGAGTTATTGGGAGTTTTGAGTCTTGGGATATATTATTGGAGGAGTTAGCTCAAAACATGGCAGTGTCTTTTTTATTCTTCAGGAGTAGGTACCCACTTTTCTTTGATGTTGAGACTGACAGAATTGGTTCCCCATTTTCTCCAAGACTTTGGGATGACAGTGCTATACAAATCACTCTACTGACAGACATGGCCTAAGCTCTTCCCTTCTGAATGCAGTTGGTATAATTAAAAAGGAAGAAAAGAAAGAAGCCATAGGAAGGAGCAGAAGATGTCTGTCCATTCAGACTTAAATAAACAATATTAAAGTCCAAGAATTTAGAGAAATTAAGAAAATTGTAGCCATGATCAAAGTTCATTCTAAGTGATTACATAACTTTATCACTTTACTTTCTGAAGATGAAGAGTTGGTACACAGAGACATTGTTTCCATTTCACCAAAGGAAGAATTTAAAAAAAAAAATATGCATGATTCACTTTTGGATCTTATAGAATTATTTTTATTTCTCAGATGAAGATAACTACATTTAACCAGTTAAATGGACTTCTAAACATCAACAGTATTGTTTACTAGGGTCTAGATACAGCTTCTTAAATACAAATAATTAATGTCATTGAGGTATTGTCATGTATTTTACTTGACCTCCATCTCACACTCTGGAAAGTTTCAGGATCCTTCAGTCATATTTGTTGCCATTGTGAAGATATTCTTAACAGCCTCAACATTCTGAAAATGATAGCAGGTGCTTCTTTAGGGACAATTAAATTCTGAGAAATTATCTACAATGTCAGTGTCTACATGAGACCTTGTTATCTGAGTTTCTTTTGCAGTCAATAGAAATTTAAAGGATGTTTCACTCACCCTGGGATGGTTAATGACATTTGTGTTCATATAGGGTATCCCAGACCTCTTGTGTAGGTTTGATATTAATTTTGCCAGCCCCATGACAAAGTTTCAAACTCTATGGGTTGTTTTAAATAGTTCCACACACACATATTTAAGCAACAGAATTAACCCCCTCAGTCATTAGAGCTAAGAGAGTCTAGAAAGTAACTAAACTATGTTCAGACCACTGAATAGAGCACCAAAGCCTCCTCTGGCTATAGTGGGATTTTCAAGACATGGAGTCTTACATGGAAGAGAGCAGAGGGTTTGCTCCTTTGCAAGATATACTATTCAAAGCAAAGCCAGAGGCTCTGGGGATAGTGATTTTAATTGTGGTGATGGATTGAAGGCTTTCTGAGATATTTCTGAGGGAGACTGTAGGCCATTCTAAACCTCTAATGACTTTGAAAACACAGTGCAGATGAAAACATCACTGCTATATTGCCTTTTCAGTCACTGGAAGTTGATTTATTGGCCTTCAGAATGTTTAGTGAGCAGTGCAGCCAGGACTTCTTTTAGCATCAACTGAAAGTGACTGGAAGTTTTGTAGACTATTACATTTTTATAATAATATCTGCCAGGGGGTGTGGGGTGGGGGACAAAAAAAACAAAAAACAAACAAACAAACAAAAAAGCCTTTACCTTCAAAAACTTCAAAATTTTTACCTGTATTTGCATTTTAAAGTAGCATGGACAAAATGCATTTAATTATGAAGCCCTAGACATGGTTCATACATCCTAATATTAGAACAGAAAGAGGATTAAGGACACTGCATGAAAAGAAAATTAAGACATGGATTTTTTTTCATGCATTTTATCTCTCCAGTGGGCAATTTTAAATACAGTTTATAAACCAGCATGAAGGATTCTTAAAATATCTCGTGCTGTTCATCTGTAGTAACTCTACTCTGAAATGTAATTTTTGAGGCTTTAGTGTGAGTCACATTTATTGCTTATCTTTTAAAATTTTGGTTTTGGTTTTCCTACACAACAAGCAAATAATTTGAGTAGTAGTAGCAAAATGATTGTTAACAAAAAGTCCCTCGTTATTTCTACTTATAAGGCTGGATTCAGCTGGACAGGAAACAAGTCTTTTTTTGTTTGTTTTGTTTTCTAGAATTCCTGGACTCTGTTGATGTTGATGAGAAACTTTGTATATGGAATATTCTTAGGCTTGGTGTTTAAAAGTCACAACAACTCAACATGATTTATACAATTACCATTTATTTTGAGTTCTTTGGCAAAATGCTTGAAAGCACTGACCAGTCAGAGCCCAAAATGAATTCAAAACCATTAAAATAGATTTGAAATGCCTTTGAGGAAAAGCATTTGGGATACATGGGTTAACTTAAGGTTCCTCTTCATGCCAGAGGTGCCAGGAATGAATAGCAGACACATAATTCATAATGAAAGGTTTCAAAAGAGGAAGTGATATCTTTTTCCAAAGGCCAACTTAAGCAATGCATGCAGCAGTTGCAGGTGTAACACATATGAGGGACTAAGCAACTGTACCCTGCTAGATGCATTGTCAAAGAGGCAGTATGTGTGCCTTTTCCCTCCTTTGATAAATCCACACCTGTTGAACCAGATTATCAGTCACTATAACCCAGAACTGCACTGAAACCAGTAGAGGGCAATTCATTTGCATTGGCTGGGAAGCCCATACTCTACCCACAGGGAAGGTGTGCGTTGATTTTCCACAAGATAGAAGAACTGCCATAACAGATCAGATCCCTTGTCCATGTAGTCCAGCCCTCTGCCTCCAACAGCAACGATTAATCATCAGAAAACATGATTTTAGGATTTTCTCTATAACAACTGTTGCTGATACTCACCAATAATGAGACTGTACACAATGCCACTACTGTTGATAGCTTAGCAGTTAATAAGTATATATAAATTTGATTTGATTTTGGGGTACTGGATTTGGTGTGCCAGTGACTGTAGCCATTAGAAACCAGAACTTTTGTTATAGGCCAGAGAATAGATTAAATATTTCTGACAGTTAGAAAATCAAGATCAAGTGTAATTACAGAGGCAACCTACAGCCTACACTGTAAGAATCAAAAATGAGGCTGGTTTTGTTAACAGACAATATTGTAGCTTATTGGAAGTAATCCCACAGTAAAATAAATAAATAAATAAGGAAAAAATGACACATATACAAGAAATTTAGAACAGTGATGATGCTTCAATTTGTTGGTTTTCCTCTGGCTTTAAGAAAAAGACAACCATTAAGCCATTTTACAGTTAAAGGAAAGCCTTCTGGGCAGAACATTATTTGTGATTCGTTGGCTAAGGTTTACTTATTTTTCTTATTTACTTATTTGCTTATTTTTTCTTATTATTCTCACAGTGCCTTGAGAGAAAAGTGCCTGTTGTTGCTCTAACTTGCTTCACCAGGTCGGGGACACAGTATGGCAATGTGGGAGGCATCTGATGTAATCACTGAGCTCCTGTAGGAAAAGAGCAGCTCTAGTTCACCTTAGAAAGGGGTAATTTAGGAACCAAAGTAAGGGTGCCCAATCTGACACAGTCTTCACTGCTGTGGTCATAATTCAGAGGCTAATTCAAAATGCTGCTTCTTGGATCAACATCTACTACTGGCAAGGCAGTAACATGGCATTGACCTTACTGAAAATCACATTATAGGGTGCCTTCACCCTGAGAATTAAACAGAAACCTTAGGTGTTTCATGCAGTATTGTGGACAGCACTCAAGGAATGAGGCTTTGCATTGCTGAGCTACACTGAAACCTTTTTGCAGTCTCAAACTTTAGTGACCAACCAAAATTCACAGTGGTGTCTTAAATCTAAGTCTTAACAACTGAAACAATATTGCCTGGAAAAAAGCAATCATAAGTGAACATTAAAAAATTGTATATGACAGAAGCGGGCATGCTAAAACCCTGAGACAGTTTATAGAGCCAGATGTTAGATTTGTACTTACTTTTGAACTTAATTTTCTTAACATCCATAAGGATACTGCATTGAAACCTTGAGCCATACACTTACTGATAGTAAGAAGCATAACCTTGTTTTGTATTTCCTCTGTATTTTCGTTTGTTTGCCCAAACAGAAAATTCAAGCTAATGACACTTCAGGCTTTAATTTTCTTGTGGTGGACAAGGCCAGATTTAGCAAGCTCAGGGAAGTAAGTATTTTTAGCAACATCCTAATGCCATACTTAGTGCAGATTAGTTAAAAGCAATTGTTTGTGAGAGCCTGTAAAGGGATGGTGCCCTCAGACTGTTGTGATAGAAAAACTGTAATTTAGACATCACATAAAGGACAGATCTTCACTCATTAAAAAGTCTATTAGCACACTTGGGAAAAAGAAGGGACGTTTTCTATGCTCTCTGAAAACAAGGGAAGTGCTTCAGAGTTGGACATCTAATATACTTTTGAAAAAGAAATTCAGTGGGATCAAAAAAACAGGAATGAATTGGTAACTCTTAGTCGTTTTGAAAAGTAATAAAAATGGAAGAAGTAGCTGAATGAAGAATTGGAAAGATAGGAACATTTCAAGAACTTGAAGTGTATTTCCAGTGATCTGGTTAAGTTTCCAATGCAGTGGAAGCCTAAACCCACACTAACAAGTTCTGCATCTAGTGCATAAATCATTTACTAAGAATATTCATAATATTCATAACTTTTTTTTTTTTTTTCCCTCTGTCTCCACAGTTTGAATTCATCTCTCAGATCTCATCTCCTCTGAAGTCATCTCTGTACTCCCTGCTCTCCATGTATGGGCTTTTCCTGTTCAGCTTTTTCTGTTACGACTTTGATGCCCAAATAGTTTCTTCTCCATATTCAAACAAGAGTTGTCTGCCACTCATGTGATATAGACTCTCAACTGGGAGGATTAAAACTCACTTGCTATTTTGAAATACAGAAGAGCACAGCAAAGACATGTGAAAATCATGCATTCCCTGACCTTTTTTAACTGTGCAGTGGTGTGTTCATTCATTTCTGTAAGCTGGCTGGTTTTACCAAAGACACAGTCCAAAGAAGAAAATGCTCTGAAGCACATGCTTTTTTTTTTTTTTTTTAAATTGAAATGTTGATGAACACATCAAAGTGATGTGTTCAACATGAAAATGTTGAACATTTTTTATGTTCTACATAAAAAAATCTGAATACATGTCTGTTCACTGAAGAAGTCCAACAAATCCCCAGCCATTTTCATGAACTTTATCTGTTGAATATATCTTATGAAAATCTTCCATAACACTTGTCCTTGTCCACCTGTTTCACTTCTTTCTCAAAAATCCAAATACTAATTAGAAAGTTTTAAATTTAGGAACCATAAGTCATCCAAGTCAGGGACAATTTTCCCATTTGAAAGGAACTAAGACAAACCTTGAGCTTCATAAGCTCCTGTCATGTTTAAGCCATGTCAGTTTAACTACATTCACAATCACTGAAGTAAGGACATTCCTATTCATTGTGACCTATAAGCAATTAGACAGTATTATAATACAATATAGGCAGTATTCTATTCTGTCAGAAAACTGGAAGAAACTATTAAAAACTAGCCAAAATTTCTTACACAGCAAAAAAAGCCCAATGCTTAAATGTGCTTGGAAAAAACAGTGAGTATCCACTTTTTTTTTTTTTTTCTTTTTTTTTTTTTTTTTTTTTTTACTGCCGTATCCAAGCCATGTTTACCACTCCTGATTCTGACTGACTGTAAAGCATGAGGTCACCAAAGCAGTGTCATGACTCCATCGTATTTAGTTATCATAAAATATCCTGCCCTTAACTTGAAAGTTCTGACAGTCTTGATCCCCAAAGCTTTTAACCCCAAAGCTAAAGGCCTATTTCTAATCTTTCTCTTCAGCCAGTTTAAATAGATTATTCCAGGAGTCTTTTTGGCTGAAAATGACTACCTAGAGGACATTTTCAGTGTTTGTTTCCTCTTTCTAACTCTATTACCTATGGAACAAGAAAAGCTGAGATACTGATTGCCTTACAGTCATTTAGAGGAATATCTTTTCAAGATTGTTTTTAAGAAATTGGAGTAATGTTTGAATGCTCCTCTGTGTATTGGATTGTATTTATCTGACTGTATTTAACCACATAGCTTTATACAGAGCAGTACTAGCTGCACATACATATCTGTGTATATCAGTGTATGTATTTACTCATAGATAACTCTCTATGTGACAATTCAGACATACAAATTTATTTTGTTTACAAACCCAATGTAATTAATATTATCTTGAAGAAAATTAAAATGAATGCATTAGCTCTATGAACTTGTTAGAGCATTTAATTTCTCAACTAATAATGCCACTAATATTTACAGAATAAAAGCACCCTAACAGCCAAGGATACTTCTTTTTGCTATCTCAAGTGCCCATGTAAAGGTGAAATTTCTCCCTTTCCATATGTGTAGAATGTTTGCCTAAGGCTGGGGTTCATGTCACCAAGTTCCAGAAAAATGAAACAAATGTCAGAGACCATCAGCAAGCTCACTCAACCAAAGCCATAGCCATTGTTCTTGGAGTGTTCCTACCCTTTCCTAGTAGTATTAAAGGAGTCTAAACTAGTAACTTTATACAAGATTCCTAATTTTAGACAGATAATTTTAGATGATTAATCTAAACTCCTCCATCAAGCCTCCCTTAATAATCAATGAAGGCAGACAGGCAGTTCCAGGGGAGGATTCCTCCCACCTCTCTCAGACACCCATTTGAGGACACAGTGACTCATTATACAGGAGCCTGTCTCCCTCCATTAACTCACTCCAGGAGAACAAAATGCCTGAGCAGACGGATCCTTCCACACCTCCACTTGCCTGTGGAGGGGAACCTAAGGTATGCAGACACTGAATCCCTAGAAGAAGCACATATATCCCTTAAATGAAGATTGAGTAGTGGCTGTATCAGGAATTTAAGCCAGCCCAAATCTCTTTTACTGGGAACTCAGCACCTTGCTATAGACTTGAATCCATGTGCCTGCTTGCTATGGATGTAGATCCATATGATAATCCATCTATGCTCCATCTCACCTCCATTCTTCAAACAAGGCGGAAGCCCTTCTCCAGAAACGTGAAAAGCTTTTAAGTGTTTGGAGATGAAAGCACTTTAGTTCAGCAGGAAGGATGACAAATACAGAGTCTTTTCAGCTCCCCATCCTCTGTTTCCTGAGACTGAGCTCTTTAAGACAGGAAAAGTCCTTTTTATGCATTTCAGCACCCACTGCTCTCAGTTGCTTGTCACTTACAAGCAAATGGTAATTTTTAATGCCAAGGACTCTATTCTCCAATGCAGAAAGTACATCCTGCATCATACAGCTCTCTGGGGAGCTGACAGGAGGTAGAAGTACCTAGTTTCATAGAGGAAGTTTTCAGGATTATTTCAGGATTATCTTTCTGGTTTATTTTCATATCTGAATGAAGAAATATTTGGAGAATCTGCACTGGATTTTTTTTTTCTCTGATATGACCCTTTGACATGTGAAAATACCATTTACACAAAACATCCAGTGGGTCTCTGGCTTTTCCTGGCTGTCTGACTTAGAGTCCAAACCTTCCCAGCAGACCAAGTCTGAGACATGAAAAACACTGAGATTTAGATCACTGACACTTACCAGAAATGCAGTTGGTGTTCATATGTAAGCAATAGTTTGATGCCAAAAGCTACTTGGAGCATGCAGTTTTCAAACAGGAATTCCTCTGCTCTCATCCCATCTGATAAGAAATTTATTATGGGCACAGACTGCTGCACTATGCTAAAATGTTAAAATGTGTGGCAGCCCACAGATGTGCATGATACATCATTCCAGGTTAGCTCCACTCTGCAGACATCTGCAAGAATAAGCTATGCATCTGATATATGTAAAAGGGCTAGTCCAAATGCCAAAGTCACTCTACCTGTAGAAGTGTAACACTGCAGGCTGACTAGTTTGCTCTGAATAAAAACTGTATGTAACAAGATTTGTGTAGCAAGATTCTATATCTTAACACATGTAAATAAAGCTGTTTAAACACAATGAAAATCCAGTGTTCCAAAAGATTCACATCTGGTGCTGGTGTGAGAATTTGCCTCCTGTTTTTCACCTTATTAAAGAGAAGGGTCAAGTCCGGTCTGTAACCCTTTAGACTGCTGTTATTATCAATGGGAGAGAATAGGCTTTATAGGAATATTTGCCCCATCTATCTTTCTCAGGACAAGAGGAAATCCTTCCAGGGAAGGCAACTGTCTCCACATTGAGTACAGAGGGAGTCTGAATCCTAGTCTACACTAAACATTCAACTGTGAAATGGCTAAAGTTAGAATTAATGAGTCCCCAGGAATCACACCCAGGAAGGTTCCCAAACAATTCTTTGAGGCTAAAGATGTAGGAGAAAGAGGAGATATGGATGTACTTACACCTACACCTGCTTTTGCTAATCAGTGCAGGCAAAACCAGCAGTTGGCATTGGGCACAGGAGAGATATACATGTTTGAATTGCATCTCTGTGCCTATACATCTTCCCTGATGTTTAACATTACAGTCTCACCTGCTGCCTCCAGTGCACAGCAGACACAAGATGGTTCAGGCTCCTGCTTGGTGACATTATAAGCAGCTGCCTTCAGCACTAAAAACATCAGTGCCCTCTCAGAGAAGTAAATGTCCCAAATCCATCAGGAGGAAGTATTCCTTTCTAGTTAGCCTCTCTCTTCAGCAAAGTTACCTTCCTCAGGACAAGACAAGAAGCAAGCTATCCCCTCCTGTCCCTCTAAAGATATGCTACAGCTACTCTGATCTAGGGATGCTTTTCTGTCCTCTGGAAACTGCAGTTCTAATGAATGGAAACTGAAAGAGATTTATTAATAGCATCATAGGGTTGGAAAAATTAAAGAAAAGAGCTGGGTTAAATCTGTAACTCTGGAATACGTTTTCTATTTTTATTTCCTTCCCCCCGCCCTCTTTTTATTTTTTTTTCTTTTCTTTTTTTCTCTTCCTTCAGCCTGCTCCCTCTTCTGACAAAAGTTACCCTGCCTCTGTGGACGACCCTCCCCGGGACCCTGCAGGGCAGTGGCAGAGCCATCCAGCTGTGGCCAGCTGTGTGGGCAGCCTGATGTGCGGTTTCCCCGGACCATCCCCGGCACCCAGAGCAAGGCAGAGGTGCCCAGGGGACCCCTTCCCGCCGGACACTCACCAGGGGGAGCAGCAGCCAGCACAAACTTCGCATCCTCTGCAGCATCCTCCGGGTCCTCCCCGCTCCCTCTGCCTCCTGTGAGGCTACCAAAAGCCGATGCTCAGCCCGCCCCCACCTGCCCAAGACCCGCCCCGTAGCTCCTTGCACCTCCTTTCCCCGATCCCCGGGTCCCTCCTGGGGATCCCGACAATTGCAACTTTTCCTCCCGCACCTTCCTGCCCTGCAGGGCCAGGCTTGAGATTCCCCTGGGATTTTGGACCCACCTCCGTGAACCTGGCATGCAAAACTGTAGGGGGCTGGAGCACCAGCTGGTCTTTGAGGGTGTATTTGGAGGCAGATGCTCCCCGTTCGAGAAGAGATGCTGAATTCACCTCTTCTTCTGTTTGTCATCAGCCTGTGCTTGCAGCCGGTGGCAACAGGTTTTTCAAAGGAGCAGTGTTTCCAGTGGGTCTGCCAGGGTGGCATTTCCTGGGTCCTCTGCAAGAGGGAGTTTAGTCTCCCTTCTCTCAGGTGGGAATTTCAAGCAGTGACAAGGGATTTCATTTGCAAGGGGATTTCCTTTGCAAGGTCTTTCTGTCTCTTTTGAATAAGTTTGTCTCAAAACTAGCTTTATTTATGGGTGCAGTGGGTAAAGAGTAAAGGCTTTCCTACAGTCTGCTTCTTTAGGGGTAGGAGGGAGTGAGGGAAGAAGAAAAAGGCAAAAAATTATAGCAATTTTTAAATGTCAGGGTTCATAGAACCTAGACACCAAATCTGGATTTTGCCACAGTAAATATTAAACCAAGCTATTCTCAGGGCCCAAGAGAGCAAGAATTATGGACATGGCAGAAGCATTTTTCTTGATGAGATTGAAGTGCTATTTCATATCCCATTTATCATTCATTATTTCCCAGTGGCGTTAAGCATAAGGGTTCTGTATAGTCAGAAGAGATTCAGGGTTCTCCTAAGCCACTCCAAAAGAGGCATCTAACACCATTTCTGGAATTGCATATATCTGCAAATTTCTTCATATTTGTATAGATCTCCTATAAGTCCTTTGTCATTTTTGCTAGCTCCATTTAGATATTTCAGATATACAAGGATACTTCGAGTAACACTTCTTATCTGTGTTTGGGCAACTAAGTCATGTCAGTGATATCTATTAATTTCTCTCTTTTCACTCTGTTAATCCTGACCAGATCAGTCTCTGTTGTAATGGGGAATGTGTGGATTGCTATATTAAAATGCTGACATGTTTTGTGTTATGATGTACCTCTCCTTAGACTTGCAAATCAACAAAATTTGTATCTAAAATCAAACAGTAACCCCAGGCTTATGTTAGAGAGACAGTCAAACCTACAACCTGTGCATGATAAAGAGGGGGATGAAAGCAGAAATTCGTAGGATAACATTGGTAACCCAATTCTCATTTACCTCCTCTTTCCTATGTGTTTGTCTTTTATTAGTGCATAATAACATCTGATCACTTACCTGTTCAGATAAGCCTCGAACACTACATCAAAATCAAGTTTGTTATAAAACCAAGTGATTAAACAACTCAAAAAATCATTTTAAGTCTTATTTTGACAGTTTTCCTCATCTCTAGAGAATGACAAAACTTTGGCCAATTCTTACTAGTCAGTAAAGTAGTTCTCATTCTACTGGAAAAAATGAAAAATTAAAAAAAAAAAAAAAAAAAAACTCATTATATAGAATCATTAAGGTAGGCACCATGTAATATCATCGGTTCCTATTCTAAGAGTTGCAAGAAAAATGCAAAATAGACGTCAATCAAATACCCCCAACATAAAAACAGATGAGAATTCCTGAAAAAAGTATTCAATCAGCTTAAGTATACGAGATCATAGAGTAACAGAATAATTTAGATCAGAAGGCATCTGTGGAGAACCAGCCCCTGCCAACTCCTCACTTCAAAACAGGACAAATTTCAGCCTTGGGTTAAGTTGCTCAGGGGCTTTATTGCTGTATTTATATATGTATGTATATATATATATGTGTGTGTGTGTGTGAGAGAGAGAGAGTCTGTGAATACGGAGGTGCAATTAAATGAATATCAACATGACATTCCAATCTAGAATGTTTCAGTTACATTCCATTGTTTAAGGCCTCTCAGATTACTTTGGTGAGGTCTTTTAGGTTATCAAAACCAGTCTCCCACTGTGGAGCAGAACCAAGTGTAAACCACCATTGTGATATGTTTGCTTGCTTGTTTGTTTTTCAGGAGAGAAAGGGGAGGGTAGTATCTTGACATGGGTGGTCATAAGCAGTCCTCAGGAGAAGGCATTGGTATCTCTGTGCTTTCTTCTTCCTAGATTTCCTCTCTTGCACCTGTTTTTCCTATCTGTTCTCCAGCTGATCTACAAAACAGGTCCCATTCTAACACCTGAACTTTAAACAGACTAGCTGGAAACTCCTCTTGTTATGAGTTTTTCTCCATGCTATAAAAGAAAACAAAGTCTGCTGTCATTGTTCTCTAACATGTTGATGCAGTTGATGTTATAAACCTCACTTATACACTTATATATGAGAATCTGAGTTTCCTATTCTCTTTATTTCCATTCACTGCTTCAAACTGATCTTTTATTTTATTTATTTATTTTTTTTTTTTGGTAGGCTAAAACCTTATTTAGAAATCTAATTTCTGTTTATCACATTCATTTACTTTATTCACTGTACTCTTTGTTATTACTCTACACTTACCCAAAGAAGTTCTAATAATGAAATAACAGAGGAAAGTAACCATATTTCTCATAATCTCTTGCAGGCTCTGATGGAATTTGTTACTTTTTATCACAAAACGGTTCCTCCCCTGATAAGCTTACTATAACCTACTGTTCTACAGCACCAAGCTGGTCTCAGAATATAACTTTGAAATGCATTAAAATGTCCTCTGGTCGGCATTAGAGAGGGATCTAATCATCTTGGCCATATGAAACTTAATGAATGAGGCAATAGACCTGTGATTCTTCGCAATCCCCATCATGAATGTTCTGAATCAATTAATGTCAGTTAATGAAAATTACTTGGCATTTACTGAGCTGCTTAGAACCTTTTGTAGGAGCCAGAGAATGTCACTTTTGATACCATATGCTACCTGCATAAGGTTTTTCCATAACAAAAATCTTTCTGAAATGCAACTGTTTCCTTTGAGTGCATATACAAGCACCTTAGACAACAAAAGTATAGTGCTCCAGAACCACATTGCAATATAAGCCATCAGCTGGGGAATAAAGGTGAATCTATTGACATTTTAAGCAATCTTTTGATGAATCTGACTAAAAACAGAAAACAAAAAGCCCTGGAAGTGTGAGAAGAAGACTGCAATTACTGAAACCATGTAATCCAACGGTTAGGCAGAACATGACATTAGTGAGTAACATATTGCAACTATAATTAAAAACAAAGCTCCACTGTATTCAGAAAATGGAAGAAGTACAGAAAGGATAGAAGCGTTGTTCTTGAGGGTGATTTCTGTGTGATATTTGAGGGGATGGAAAGCAGGAAGATAAAATAGCTGAAGAAATGGATTGTTGTGGAGATGCTAAATAGGTAAAACACTAAGTATGAGAAAACAAGTACTTAGAGCTGCATGAGGCTGATTTGTCCAACTCAATTTCTTTGTATACACTAGCTGTGTTATCTATTTGCTATTTTTCTTGGTGAAAATTGACTCCCACTGTGTCGTGTGATTTTCGATCTATATGTATCCACATTCTGCTGCCTTTACCTGGCATGGCTCCAGGGACAGCACAGAAATATAGGCAGAGATGCAGTCCAGTCTTGTTTCCTTTACCTGTAAATATGGTTTGAAGAGTTAATGCTGATTGGTGTCCTGAACTGTGTTGTCTCCTTACTTCTCTGCCCTGTTCATTCTATTCCTATTGGTTCTTGTCTTGTTTTTAGAATACAAGATCTTGAAAGCAAAGGATCAATTACACTTCAACTGCACTTCAACATGGAAGAAATACCATGTGCTGATAGATCCCTCCCAGGGTATGGATGAGGCAAGGGTGTCAAGGGTGTCAAGAACTGTTATAATTCAATATGCTACTAATATGTTGTAGCAATAGGGAGAAACAAAAGCAAAAATAAACAAACAACAAACAAAAAAGCACACACACACAGAAACACTCATGAAGGAGTTCTTTGGATTTCAGAACTCAGCTTGATGCATATAAAAACCTTCACTGATTCTAAAAAACATAGCACCCTTCTCTCATACTCTCTCACTTCCACTAGTTCCCTCCCCTTTTTATATCATGGCTGATCTGTTTCTGCAGCTGTAAATTTAACCAGGTTCAGGAATAAGTCCTTCAGAAAATATTTTTTCCTTTCTTGCATGGTATTTTTCAGATTGATGTTCTCAAGCCTGGTTTTCTACATGGTCTGCAGATACCTCTTCTGGTCCAAGAAAGCATTAACTTAGGGATAAGAATGAAAGAAAGAGAATTGTTTCTTTAATTTAAGGATTTAAGAGAATTGTTTCTTTAATTTAAGGATTTAAGGACAACATTAATTTAAGTGAACAGCCAACCACAGCCTCAGAGGGCTAGCAGAAGAGCTAAGAATGAGGACCAGCACCAAGCATTGTGCAGATTTGTTTGGACATCCAGCTCTGGATGTGGAGTTCTCATGCCCAAACTGTATGCCTTAAGGGACTCAAATTCAGGCCCATTTCCAGTGAATGACTCTGTACCTCATACATCCCTGGCTGGCAGGAAGCTTGTTGAGCGTGAAGAACATAACATGAGCACGAGCTCACGTTATGTTAACATGAAGATAACTACAAAAATACGCTAGATACAGGGCCATGACACTAACACGTGTTATGATCAGCTATAAGAAGAATCTCCATGTGCTGAGGTATATGAACAGCTACATCAGGATTTTGTAGTAGAAAATGACTTGACATTCCACCCAGTGTGAAACATATAGGTGAATTTTAAATAGGAAACATTTAATGGCATGCTTCTGTTGTCTGCATCTTGTCTATCTACTTTCATTTAAGATGCTGTAGGATGTCCCATCTGTCCTCCATTTGCTGTCCCAGAATGACCCAAGTATCCCATAGATCTTCTGCCATATCTGCAAGACCAACTTGAATGTCTTGGTTGTCTGAAAATGTAGAAGTCCTCTAGGTCCTTCCTTATTGCCATGCAGACACTGGCCTCACATGGACTCTTCCCACATTTTAATCTATAAACTTAATTCCACCTAAGTACCTAAGATGATTTCTGAATTTGAAAAATGTATCATATCCATATATATCTACTACAAACAAGGTATATTTTTTATAAAGAAAACACCTTCTTTTAATCTTTTCCACATTTCTCATTTAAAAGTTAAAAAAAAAAAAAAATACAAATCTGTCAGCAATCCCTTCTCTACTTCTATTGTATCTTATCTGTTGAATAGGCAAGTTATTTTTTCAAACCTAAGGGAAGTTACTTTTCCCAGTGATACACAATGCAATCTTCATTCCTATTAATAGTCTCTAAAGAGCTGACAACCCAGCTGTTCCTGTCCTCGGCAATAGTTTATGCATTATATTATTCATTTGTTTTCTTGCTTTCCTCTGTCTGTTTTAACCCAAATTCATTTCTGTTTGTTTTTCAAGATAAGTAGAACACTGATTTTTATTCACTGAAATAGAGTTTTAAGACTACGCTTGCTCTCCTCATGAGAGCCAAAAAAAGATATTCATGCTTCTTCTAGGTATTGGTTGAAACTGCAAAATAGGAGATAGGTAAATATGAGTAACCTATTTTTAATGATATAGGAGTTCACTAGCTAGTATATACTTGTCTCTGCTTCTTTTATGTTTGATAGAGAGAGATAAGGTCATCATTTGTTATACATTTCTGTTTTATGGTGCCGATTTCTCCACTAACAGTAGAGGGGGCTCAGACAGCTAGCGCATCTCAGATCCCTACAGCTGTGCTCTTCTTATCTAACTTCAGACATTTAGAGAGTAAATGTGAACTGATTATTCCAGGTTATTTTCACAGTCACAGGCACTGTTAAATGCAATTTGCCTGACATAATTTAGATGTCTACAGAGGACAAGATAATCAGTTCCCCAGGGTGTACTCCTCTCCACTGTCTCTAAAAGGAGGATAGGATGATCACTCAGATGTAGATGTTTACTTTAGGGGTGAGATTCCACACACTGGTATAGTCACCTCATATAGGCATCTATCTGGATGTGTAAGCTGGAAAAGTGAGCTCCTGCTGTGTTTAATAGACAGTCTAAACTAATTATCTAAGCTTGCTTTACAGTTATGAGAATGAGATAGGAAGTTCCAGTTTGAAACTCATCCTTCCTGTATTGTGGTGGGAGGCACTGACTCCTATAGCATTCTGTCCCCTTTAATTGATTTCAAAGGGAGATGAGAGGTGGAGAACATTTCAGACAGTGAGAAATGTAGGTATCAACATGTAGGTGTCTAAATGCAGACTAGGTGCTTAAGATGCAGGTAAGATACTCCATTGGGGTCAATAATCATCTAAAAGATGGCACCTTCATTTAATCAGTTTTTTAGACTCCATTGACTGTATTAGGTAAGATCCCATTCACTACTGTATAAACTTAAACACCTCAAGGCTCAATTAAATTGCCCGACAATAGGTGACCTGTGCCAATCAAGATGCCTTAGCACATTTTATGTTTACAGGATGCTGCCAGATATGAAACATGGGTACTAAAGGTATGGCAGGTTGAAGCTGCCTAGGAAAATGAAACTAGATTCCAGGGGGTGGGAAAGTAAATTAGGCCTGAGAACATGCAAAGGGCCCCAAAGTTAATTATCTTTTTTAACTTCCTGGTTGTGGTAAAATACCTGCTCATAACAGAAAACAGTTTTTGATTTTAAAAAGATGCAAATAAATTAATACAAACACTGCCAGTTGAATAAGTATTGTTAGTGTAATTCATTTCTGTTCTTTCAATTGCAGATATTACTGCATACATTCAATGATCCCAGTGATAACGCAATGCATTAAGGCTGTTTGAAACAGGGTTTGGAATTGTAGTTGATAAGAGGAGCAGACCTGTCACATGAGCCATGGCAGGAGATCTTCAGGATCTATAGCACTTATCTAGTAGTGCAAGCCAGAGTGCTCTGCCATCAATATTTCTGGGAAGATGTTTGTTTCTATGCCTTGCTGTGTTTCTTGTCATATTTAACACACACACAAAAAAAAAAAAAAAAAAAAAAAAAAAAAAAAAGACCCTGAAGTGTTCCAGTTCCTCCATACAACACAATTTTCTTAGCATCTCTTTATCTCTTTTAAGTCTCTCAGCTTTGTGGAGGTACAAATCGCATCCACCTCAAACCAATAAAGATAGCTTTCTGAGGACTGAATTAGGTTCATATCTTACATACCTAGCAAATCAAAATGGGCAAGGCTGAAGGAGTAAGTGGTAGAGCCAGTCCTTGTCCATGTAGCTAACTATGGCTAACTCATTTTTTTCCCTGGAAAGAGCCCAGTCTCACTCATACTTTCCACTGGAAACATTCTCTGGACTATGCTATCACCTGAACAGTGCCAAAGCATGATCTAAAAGAGTGACAGGCAAAAACCGTACCAGAGAATACACTAGTAACAAAACACTACAGATGCCACAAGCACACCAGTTCTTCTGTCCATCCTTGGCCCTCCTCAATTTGCTGTATTCAAACCACAAAGATAGCCCTACCCTGAAAAAAATTTCTTCCCAACCCATCACTGGCAGGACTGAGGACAAAGATCCAATGAAGTGAGACTGAGCAAAAGCAAATTTATTACTTCCCTCAAAGCTTGTGGATGTAGAGAGAGGAATGTGGAGTTCTCCTCTACAGCATATACATGTGCTGCTTCTACCCAGCCAATTATCTCAGAGAAATGTGCCCTTGTATTCTCATGAGAAAAAGGTGCAGACATATTCAAAGAAGATTTAAATTTCTAGGAGAAGCATTACTTATAGGAGGAGCAATATAAAGAAGATGATGCACGAGTGTGATGTAAATTCCTTATGTACAAGTATGACATGCTGGCCAATTTCTTAATTGTCATAGGAAAATGTAAGGAAGAACCAAGAACAAGACTACAGTATGCAAACACAATGATTTTATTTAATGAGTTGTTATTAAATAAATAACATAAAATAAATAATAAATATAAGACCCAACCCTGATATATCTTCAGGTACTGGCCATCATTACTGATCCTGAAAGACATGACAATTCTTACCTTCATTCTTTTTTATATTGTAGATATGTACAGCTGAGCTAGTCATGCCATAACTTTATTTGTAATGAAAGAAGAAAAACAGGAATGTTCAAGTTTTTTTTTTTCTTGCATCAGACCAATTAGATTCTGTGTGCCATTGACTGTACTGACTAAATGAATCCAACACAGAAATCTTTTATGTGATCTACCCCCTAGAGACTCATTATTTTGAGTACTGGCATTTTGGAAAAGGAAAACTAAAGAAAAATGAAATCATAACAGGAACCACAAGCTTTCCTGAGAGGGAAACTTTGTATGCTCAAGGCCAAGCAAGCTGCAAACTATGCGTAGGGGGAAATTATTTAACTCAATTTCTGAGAGTGCAAAAACCTCTAGTTAAACATTTCTGAGTCACAGCCCTCAGATGGGACAGAATCAAGTCTTATGGGGAAGAAATTTTCTTGTAGGTCTTTCGGCAAAATCTGTAAGCAACAGAGCACTAGCATTTACCTCAGAATTTCATTTATTTATTTACTTATTTAATGGGTTGTGTTACCCATTAACTACCACAGGAAAGCAGGAGGGCCATGAATCTCTAGGTTTAAATATAAAATTATTTTGATATCTATGTAAAACATGCCAACATCAACCTACGTGCTTCCACAGACATATTTGCCCTATGGAAGGAGAACTGTTGAACACTCATGTATGTATATACATGCACACTTCCATTTACACTAACTTTGGATGAAAGCCTTATATCGTTTTCCTCTAAGGAGACTTAACCCCTAAGAATGCCAAATCTAGGTTGATGTTCTCTAGATGGACATCTCTCTCCCCCCCCCCTCCTGCTTTTCCACTGACTACAGGGGTACCTAGGGAGACTGTAGCCTAAAGTTTGAAACAGTGGATTCTTCAGTGTGTTCCCTGAATGCTAAATTGAGAAACACATGTAAGTAACTGCACAATCTAAACCAGCACAAATATAAGAAACAACAATCCCTTCAGATTCTTGTGAGCTGAAGTGTTTCCTGTTTCACAAATAATATTTGACAGGCTAATAATAAGAATTAAATATCAACAAAAAAGAAAATCAACTTTGGATGTGATAACTACTACTGGGAAATCTTTTCTCTTGTTTCCTCTTTTCTTTATTCTCCCTTCCCTCCCTTTTTTCCTTCTTTCCTTTTCTACTATAAATGACTGTTCCCCACCAGAAGAGATTAAATATATAAATACAAAAAAATCTTATGGCTCTCAAAGGTTTATTAAATGACTGCTTTTAGATAGTTGATGAAAAACATATTTCAAATAACACATCTAGCTAAAATCATAACCCAAACAAATAATTAAAGAAGACATCAATTTGTTAGGTGCTTAACATCTCATCATGAAAAATCCATGACAAAAATAATATGGAATATTAGTGCTAGGCTTTTATACCAAGTTAGCACAAGTGTGGTGGTACCAGATAATTATCACTTTTCCTGTGATTCATAAATACCAGAAGAAAAATCTAGGAACCTCCCCCAGGAAGAGACCAATGGGACAAAGAACATTTATCTTGCAAAATGCCTGAATGTGCATCAATTTATCAGATCTGAAGGAAAACTGTAAAAAAAAAAAAAAAAAAAAAAAAAAAAATTACTATCCTGACATTTACAATGAAAAAAAAAAATGTAATTCCAAGTGAAAATACATACCTTGTTTGAGTTGTGTCTAACAAACCAACCATTACTAGATTAATAGATGATAAAAAGCTACCTATTATTTTTTATCATAAAGCTTATGGAGAAGATACTTTTTTTTTCTAGTTATGATATTGTATAGTGTTCGTCTGTTGTTGCTCTTATTTTTCTAGGAGCCATTACAAAATTACAGAATATTACAATGTGAGAAAAGGATCCAACATCTTTTTTTATCATTTAAAATAATAATAATAATAATAATAAAAAATAATTCAAACACTAGGGTTCTTATTTTATTTTATTTGGAGACAACTGCACAACAGTTAGTGTAATGCACAATTGCATTCTAAGAACTAAGCTTTATAACACAGCATTAGCCGAATGAGGTGAGAAAATTCTTGCTGTAAATACCAACAAAAAATAACTAGATGAAAACTAATGTAGCATTAGGACTGATCTAAACCCAGGAACTCATGAACAGAAACTACATAAAAAACATCTCCGTATTAAGATTTATTTACACCCAAGAGAGCAGGAATAAGAATCAGTATAAGCATGCCACAAAGCACAATCAGGGAGCAAGCTTACATTTTGGGATTATAAGGTTTTGCTTACTTGTTCAAAATTTCCTTTATTTTAAAGACAATTGTGATTGCCTTTCTCCCACAACGTTTCAAACCCAGTAAAAATCCCTGAACTTAAAGTAGTTGGGCTGGAGAACATAAAACCATCAGTTTCTTCTTAAACATGGATAATTCCACTTATATTCATAACAGCTAGTTTTTAGTGATGAACATGGTGAACAGCTCACCATTTACACATATTCACCCTTTTCCTGTAATTTAATTGATTATAAAAAGGTTTTAATTCTCCCAGATTCATTGTCTGGAAAACAGTTGAATAATTCTTGCATGTTGATAACTTTGAAGGCTTCAGGCACATTACACATTTTAGATTCTGATCACTCTGGTCTTTGTTTGCTGATGCAGAAATTACAAAATATATTTCAATATTGAAACTAATAATTTCAATTATTTTTGTGTGTGCGCAGAATACAATGCTTACCTGAAGATATCTTGAAAGTGATTGTTTCCCTACTTTTTATTTATTTATATTTATTATTATTATTCACTCTCCCAGGGAAATATAATTGTCAAAAATGAAAATGGGAAACAAGTCCATCACAAAATCCTTATAACAATGTTGATGGAAAAAATCTCCAGTGTTGTTCTGACCAACAAGAAGACTCAACATTTATGTACAGACTGACTAAATACCAGAGTAACTGATGACACAAGCAGATGAAAAAGATTGACAATACACATGCCAAACTTAACAAATACCTGCTTTTAATAGCAGCCACTTGCCAGTTTAGGGGAGCCAGGAAGGGTCAACAAGTATTCAAATGTGACTGGCTAAACCTAATCTGTTGTGTTTTAAATGATTGATTTGCGTAACAAATAATTAAGTTATTGACCACTGTGGCCGAGAACATTTTGCTGAAGTCACTAAGCCAGAAATTGCTGGAAGTCAGCCAGGCTTTCTTGGAAGAATCTCTGCATAGTTGTTGCCTTTTCATACTTGTCCTGAACTTTCTGTTCAAAAAAATACATAACTGGCGGTATATGATTCTGAGCTGAACCATACAGCTGTTTTTCTATGTTCTTAAGCTTTAAACATATATATCTTAAATTTATTAAATTATATATTTAAATAAATATGCACTTCTCTATTTAATTATTTCTCCAATATGAATAAAAAAAAATTATACAATCATATTTTAGTATAATATTTGCCATTAAGAGGCCATGAATTTCGTCTGAGATTCATTATTAAGGAAGTAATAAAACAACACTCCTATTTACACTGGCTGCTAAATCCACAGCTCTTGATGCAAATATTCACCAGCAAATCAAATAAAATAGAAGCAGAAAGTAAGCAAAGGTGAATGCATAAAGTGATCCAGCCTTTTCTGCATTGTTAGTTTATTCTTAGAACTGCTCTTCAGGCAGATATACAAATTCTGAAGAGATAAATGATTACATCCCTGAGTACAGGTCTGGCCTGGGAACATCCTCAGATCTTTTCTTGGAAACATCACCACCTTAATTCAGGTTGAAATGATCAGGTGATTAGTAGGTTATTTCTGCAGCCTCCAATTACAAAGGATATAGCTATCACTTGTAAATACAATTCTCATTCAAGAACAACGAAAACAGCTCCTGTGGCCTCTGTTAATTAATAGATGGCAGCAAGCTTTGTATCAAGGACTGAAATGTTTCCTCCTAATGCAGGGTTTGTTGTTATTATTGTTTCTCCTCCTGGCAGTAGAGGGCTTATTATAGCGGAAAAGCAACTGAGGTAGAATCACTGTAATTAAAAAGACATTTCATGAAACACGAAGCAGCAACAGGAAGACTGTCCTCTTTTTTGTCAGCTAAATGTGAAACTACTCTGGCCTTAAGAGTCTGAGGAGCTGGTGGTGTTGGTCCAAGTGTGTGTGGTGTGCCAGCTACAACGGTGATTTAAAAAGAGATTTATGCAGCAGAGAGTTCAAGAATCTATGTGAAAAAAGAAGGCAAAAATAACTGGTGACCTTTAAAAGAGATGGTTATAGAGGCAGCCCATACAGAATCCCCTGATGCTACTCATGGTGCTACCCCTGTACATTGTCTTCTGCAGTGCAAGCTGACAAGCAGGTGGGTTGGCATCGCCTCTCATTAGCAGTTTTGTGCTGGTTTGTACTCATCTGCCTGTACAGAGACAAAGGTCTTGCCTCTGACAGGGCACTGACGCCTGAATTTCTTACTGAAGTGAGCAAGTTGAGGTGGGAAGGGAAGGGAAGGGAAGGGAAGGGAAGGGAAGGGAAGGGAAGGGAAGGGAAGGGAAGGGAAGGGAAGGGAAGGGAAGGGAAGGGAAGGGAAGGGAAGGGAAGGGAAGGGAAGGGAAGGGAAGGGAAGGGAAGGGAAGGGAAGGGAAGGGAAGGGAAGGGAAGGGAAGGGAAGGGAAGGGAAGGGAAGGGAAGGGAAGGGGTGTGTGTGTGTGTCAGGGAAATGAAATGGAAATTTTGAAGCAGAGGAACTGGAATAATTGTTGGTTTGTTTTTTTTTTCAGCTTCTTTTTAATTCTTATAGCTAGAGAAGATGTTCAGGTTGTCCTGTCATTTTTTGTTGTTGTTGGTTGGTTGGTTTTGTTTTGTTTTGTTTCCCCTTTCAAGTATACTGGTGAAACAAAAAATACAGCTTTAAAAGATCAGAACAAGTAGCAATGGTTTGCTTAGGTTTTATTAATTCTCTCTCTCTCTCTCCCTCTTTTTTTTTTTTTTTTAAGTAAAGTTCTTGGAAAATCACAAGAACAGGTTTCTGTAGGTTTATTTTGGGAAACAAATGACACTGGAATATGTTGGCAATAAGAGATACTGAAATGGAAAAATTCGCTTTCTGAAAATGCCATGGCTGACATGAATCTGTGTTTCCCAGTGAACATTTTCATGCCTAAAATGTTTCATTCTTATCTGCTCTAACTGGTTGCCAGCTTTTGTTTTTAACCTTGATCAGATAACTTAAAAACCTAATCTTGGACTTTGTAAAAATTTATGTGTAAATGTCTAAGATGGATGCCAAAATTTGTATGATAAGTATAAAGGTACAATGAATGGAAAGCCATGCAAAGATCCTGCTTAATTTATTTATCACCTTAGTTTATCATATTTCTGCAAAGTTAGAGCAAGAACATGTTAATAAGTTACATAGTATAAGATGTTAGAATGTAAGTGATATGCATATGTGCAGCACTGAGATAACTTAAGCACTTGGAATGGTTATTTGAGCTTGGAAAGGTTCAAGAAAATAATTAACTGGTTTATTAACACTCACTCAGAAATCACATGGACTAATTAAAAAACAAACAAACAACAACAACAACAACAAAAACAATAAAGAACAATCCTTATTATGTAACTTACTACATAATGTTTACCTATACCAGTAAAAATGCACGAAGAAGGAACATCTGTGTCATGCACATCTATAAACCTGGTCATCACCGGTACAAGGCCAAATCTTGAATGATTGCTGGCGCATAAATATTAATCACAGTCCTGTGACAAAGGAGCAAAGAACAGACAAAAGTGTCAGAGAGAGAGTCACACACTGGTTTTGTTGTTTTTGTTGTTGATTGAGCAGAATCAATTGATCTGATAACAAAAGATCTGATAACAAAAGATCACTAGATCTTACTGTCCTCTTGGCAGTGGCTATTGTGAAAGGGTGCCCCATCTATGGAAAGCTCTTACGCACACTTTGAACCCTGCATTTGCAACCAGAATAAAAAGGTGATATCTGGGGAGACAGTCTATGGACTACATATTGCTCAAAACTGTACTTCAAAGTATGCAATTGTTTCTAAGGCAGTATCTGAAACTGCATCTGAAGTCAGTGGAGATTGTTGCCTTCAGTGAAAAAAATTACCAGAAAGTCATCACAGCACAGCAGCAAGATATTTTGTCTGTAATGTAATGGTGTCCCTTCTTCACCCCACTTCCAAAACAACCCAAAGACAAAAACTGTGCTTTAAAAGTGAATTATAAATTCTACAACTAAATATATCATCCTTCTTTTATTATCATTTGACTGTGGTGTGCATTTTTTTTGTTTCTTTCAGGAGAAAAAAGTTTAAGTGCTGGTTTAAATGTTTCATTAAAACCCCCAAGTCAAAAGCAAAAAGGAAGTATTCCCACAACAAATATAAAAAAATATATATATATATATTTTTTTCCTTTTTCTTTTCCAGTCAAGTATGTAAAGAGCAATTCAAGTGCCTATTGATGGACGTCTGTCTCTATCTGAGTCACCCAAGGGTATACTGCCTGGTCTCCAGCTCTTGCTCCAAAAGGACACAAACTCCTCACTACGGTGCCACATCTGTCTGCCTTGTGGAGACCTCAGAGATAGGTCTGGATGTTTTCAGTTACATTAGACATCCATATTTTTGTGCCTGAACTCTCCCCTACTCTAAAAAAACAATGACAAGGAAAACAGTTTTGATTAGCTCTGAGAAAAATAAAATGAAATCTATACTTGAAGAAGTAAAAATCAGCCCTTCTAATAACTTCCAGATGCTGGAACAAAATCCATGAGGTGATAGCAAAATGCAGTGCTGAAATCAGTTGTATGTTGTTTCTTAAAATAAAATCACTCTGGAGTCACTTCAGTGGTTTCATGGAAAATGACTCGTATGATCCCTGTCTACACATGTGCTCTTGACTATTTTCCCCAAAAAGCTTTTAAATCCAATGCCCCACTCCAGCTATCTTTGACAAAGTAAGACAAATAGAGGCTGAATAGCATTACTTTTAAAGCAGTTTAATAAAAATCGTGAATCATATAGCTGAACATGACATCGTTAATTCTCTCTGTTGAAGGAAAAAGAGAAAGGAACAGCATATGAGACCAAACCTTATTAAAAATCACAGAAGCCACATGAGTGTTCAACCTTTCACCTCATATTCATTAAAAAAAAAAAAAAATCCTTCATGATTTCCACAATTCGCAGAACCGCCTGCGTTATTTAAGACCTAAAAGATCTAAAGAACTACTCTTGGCATAGAAAATTTCACTAAATACATCAGTTGTTTTGGGGCGGTCAAGGGTGTAGAAAGGAGGAATTGACCCAAGAGATCAAGATTGTTTTGAAGCTGTTAATTGGGGTAAGAAAAAAAAAAAAAAAAAAGGAAAAAAAAAAAAAAAGTGCTGGTGTCTTTATATTAATGTGTGGTATTATCTGAGATGAATGGACATTTATTTGAAAAATGAAATTCAAATTGAATGATGGGGTGAAATGTTGCTAAGTTCATTGAGTTATTTCAGCTGAATAAATACAAATTAAAAGTAAAACACTGTCTCCCTCATTTTAAAATACCGAAGAAATTTCTTTAAAACTCAGAGTAACAAATTGATATAAAAATTATTTTCATTTTACTTTGTCTTTTAAAATCTTTGGAAATTTTTGAGTCTTTAGATTTGGAGAGCAAGAAGAGCTCTAAATCTAAATGAAACTTCATACAGCCTTTCAAATGTGATAAATAAATAAATAAATAAATAAAATCAAACTGATACACTCACATTTGACTTTGACTCTAAAACTTAAACTTTTCCTAATTTCCCAGTAATGAAAACTAAGCACAAAATCAGTTACTTACTTGGCTGTGTATGTACACACTAAATGAATACCACTTGACATAAAATCAATTTTGCTTCTCAAATCCTGAGTATAGTACAGCTGACCTCTGTCTATACAGGTCTTACAAGGAAATTTTTGTACATCTGTCATAATCATTTGAAATAACCTCATATTTGGCTCACACTGAGCTCAGCAATTTTTTTCTTCTCTGTGTAAAGTCACTGCTTCAGAGAATGGAAGGAGTGCCCCAACAGAGGCCAGGGCACAGCCAGGGACAAAACAGCTTCACTGGAAAAGGTCAGTTTGAGAACAGACAGATTTAGGAGGCAGCTGTGCTGGGTTACCTCCCCAGATGCCTAAGTGCTATAAAAACAGCTGGAAACAGCTATTTGTTCAAAAGGAGACCTGAACTACTGCCTCCCCTCTGCATCCTGCATCATTAGGTGGCCTCTGGGAACATCTATAGCCCACTGGAAATCTCTGAGAAGGAAGCTAAAGAGAAGCCAAAGAGCTGTCATGCTTGGGATCTGGATTATCTGAGGAAGGTTAAAACTCCCTCAACACATGAAGGCTGTGTTTCTAGGAACCAGAAGAATAATTGAAAAACAAGACAAAACAGAAACTGTTATGTATGGAAACTTGGCCTATTCTGTACAGAGATTTTTAGAACTGTAGTTTGGCCTTGGGTATCTATATTTTTATGGTTGTGCTTTAAAATGTAGCTCTGCGGAAGGTACCAAGATACTAAAGTCTGGAGAAGGAGATCCAAGTACTCAGCCTTGCCCTCATTGACTTCTCATGCTATGCTCTCCACTAAAGGACCAAAGCTTTGCCCTTGGCTCAGAAATGCTCAGCCCCAGCAGCACTGTCAACAAATCACTTGGCATTCTTGAAGACATCAATTATAGTTTGAAAAACAATACAAAGCTGATGAAGGGCTTGGAACACAAGTCCTGTGAGGAGTGGCTGAGAGCATTGGGGTAGTTTGGTCTGGAGAAGAGGAGGCTCAGGGGAGACCTTATTGTTCTCTATAACTACCTGAAAGGAAGGTGTGGGGAGCTGGGTGTCAGCCTCTTCTCGCAGGTAACTAGTGATAGGATGAGAGGGAATGGCCCCAATATGCACCAGGGGAGATTCAGGTTGGAAATGAGGAGACATTTCTGCTCAGAAAGAGCAGTCAGGCATTGGGACGGGTTGCCCAGGGAGGTGGTAGCATCACCGTCCCTGGGGGTGTTCGAGGAGAGGTTGAGCGTGGTGCTTGGGACATGGTTTAGTGGTGACATTGGTGGTAGGGGGATGGTTGGATCAGATGAGCTTGGAGGGCTTTTCCAACCTTAATGATTCTGTAATTCTATGAAAAGCTGTGTATTCTTGATACATTCACATTCCTTCGTCATTTTTCTATCTGCCACTAGATGGAGCTCCGGATCCGCTGAAGGATCCGGGGCTCTATCCCTCTTTCTGTCCGCAGAGGGCACCCAAGCTCTTCGCAGTTCTGGTCGTGTTAGTCCAACCGAGGGAGCATGGAAAGGTGACTCCAGTCCTGTGAAATATTAGCCAGGGATTTAGAGGGGTTGCATGGGCAGCAAGTTTGGCTGAGTCTCTCTGAATAATGCTGACTTTTTAAAATTGTTTTTCAAACTGAACTATTATGATTTTTTGAATCAAGCAGAGATGGGAATGGTCAACAAAGTGCACAGCAATGGGTTTGTGAATGGGATGCTTTCTGAAGTTCAACAAGATGGTGAAGCAAAGATGGATTTGTTAAAAATGGCCTTTTAGGAGTTGGATCTTCGCAGAAGCACAGGAGGCAGCTGGATATTACCTCCCTGCTTCCCAACTTCAGCAGGTGTCATGGCTGGTGGAAAAAGATTCCCATTCTGATGCCTCTGATGTTCCCAGCCTCTCTCTTTTCTGTCACTGCCCACTGAGCTAAAGAGCCAGCTTGTACAGCTCTGATCTCACATTTACCCACAGCTCCTTGACATATCACATGGTCTCCAGAAATCCCAGGCGCTCTCCCAGTCAAATAATGAGTCATCCCAAAGATCCTTGGCTTCTAAAAGCAGATGTGTTTACTCAATAGTGGCTGTTTATCACTCAGAACCATTTTTGGGGCCCCTCACTACAAGAAGGACATCAAGGCGCTGGAACATGTCCAAAGAAGAGCAACGTAGCTGGTGAATTGTTTGGAGAACAAGTCTTATGAAGAGTGGCTAAGGGAACAGAACTTGTTTAGCCTGGATAAAAGGAGACTCAGGGGAGAACTTATTGTCCTCTACAATTACCTTAAAGGAGGCTTTAGTGAGAAGGTGTTTGTGTATTATTATAATCATAATATGTCATCATTACATGTCTTAATAACAACCTGAATGATTATAATAATATACATATATATTCCCCATTTCCAAAGCAAATTAGATAGAGGTACTTTCCTTATGGACAAAGTACCTCTAAAAAGACCATGGAAAGATGGTCACCATGTCTTATAAAAACACCATGTCTTATAAAAACTCCATGGAAAGATTTAACTGTGATGATCCCGTTAAATCAAATAATTTATATAAATAATTACAGAGTATATGAACTATATAAAGTATATATGTCTTTACATTTATATACAAGTATGTGCATGACTGTACATGTTTACCTTTCATTGAAGATAAACATTTCCATGTTTACAGCTCATTCAGTCTAGAAACAACTGTCACTAATTAGAAGGTATGTTTGTGGGAGAGAATTAATTTAATTTGCGGCTCTGTATCATAAAACTAAAGCTAGGCAAACATAAGATCTGTTGGGTAAAGGGGAAGAAGTTGGGTTTTGTTTGTTTGTTTGCTTGCTTTTTCCTTTTTCTTTTTGCTTTTTGTTGCACTGTCATTCCAAGTTAGTTTTGGAATAATGTGTAGGAATCTTCCATTTGTAGCAGCCATGAAATATTTTCCACTGACTTCATATGCAACCCGCCTCTGCCTTAATGAGATCCAATGGGACTGTCATGTTTTGAAAAAGGCATATTTGTGAGTAACCTTGACTCACATGTCCATAATCTGCTTTGTGTATGATGGTTACATTAAAAAGCCAACATTGCTCCCAGCAAGTCAACAGCAAGATTGCTTCCAGCTTTAACGAAGCAAAATCTGAAAACGGAGGTGATATCTTTCATTAGAATGGCAGACACCACTGGAAAAAGCAAAGGTTTTGAGCAAACTCTATTTTCTTCAAGTCTAAAACAATGCTCAGTCTAAATGGAGTTTGAGGACAATTGATCCCTGTTTAACTTAGTTGTGCTATTTCTGCCACCACAAAAGCAAGAGCAGATGCTAGAAAAATAGAAAAATCATGATTCTCTGTGTAAATCTGTAGGTAATTATTTACACATTTGTTGGTAAACTAGATACCTGGGAAGATTTTTTTTCCCCCTGAAATCTTCTCTTCTCTTCTCTTCTCTTCTCTTCTCTTCTCTTCTCTTCTCTTCTCTTCTCTTCTCTTCTCTTCTCTTCTCTTCTCTTCTCTTCTCTTCTCTTCTCTTCTCTTCTCTTCTCTTCTCTTCTCTTCTCTTCTCTTCTCTTCTCTTCTCTTCTCTTCTCTTCTCTTCTCTTCTCTTCTCTTCTCTTCTCTTCTCTTCTCTTTTTTCCTTTTCAATGACATCATTATTCTTTTTTAATCAATCCAACCTTGGACTCCAAGCCAGGTTTGTTGGTTTATACCACCCAAAGTAGTATTTACCTTTCCATTATGTAAAGTCCTTCAGACAAGGAAACAATGAGTCATAGAAAGAAAGTTTCTCTAGAAAAGGGGAAAGAAAAAAAAAATATTAATAATGGCCAAATGCCTTTCAGTGGGGACTCTTAGAAACTATTAGCCTGGTTTACTCTCTTTAACTTCTGCACTGCTCCAATGTATCACAGAAAAGCCACATGTGTTGCTGAAGGCCCCTCAGTGCTGTGACCAAAATTGGGTGTTTTGTCAGGCTCCTAAGTTCTAAAGCCTGGTAACTTGTTCTAGGTGAATGTGGTGTAAGATGACTATGTAATATGGTGAGAGAAATTCAGAAAACCTTTACTAATTATTATTATTATTATTGATTCTATAGCTCCTGGAGAATAGGGAAGGTGCTTAAGAGGAGATGTAGAAGCAGCTGTTGACACATACCATTTTCCTGCAGAAAGGCTGGTCCTCTGCTTATAGTTTTTGCCCCCCTGGGGCAAAGCAGATGGCAGAGCCTCATTTTTTGTTTTTGTTGTTTTGTTTTGTTGTTTGTTTTGTTGTTTGTTTTGTTTTGTTTTGTTTTGTCTGTAGGGTGTTTTTTTTGTTTTGGTTTGGTTTGGTTTGTGTTTTTTTTTTTTTGGGGGGGGGGGAATATGTTGTTTGTCTTCAGGATGCTTCATCTGTTACTCTTGCAAAATAAGCTTGGCTTCTATTTGAAGACTGATTGATCTTCCTTACAGTTCAGGGATTTTTCCCCCAGTGAACAGTTTCATTCTTGTAACTGGCTGAACATAAAATAAATAAATAAATAGATAGATAGATAAACAAATAAATAAATAAATGGAATCCAGTTCTGTCCAGGAAGCCCTACTGTGAGTTCATGCTATAAAGTTACTAAAGTTACTCTGAGGAACGTTTTAATAAGCTTACATGGATATGCTCAAAGCACTAGGACACTAGAGACTTTGAGGAGAAGAGCCCATCAAAGAAGTTAAGCATCAGGGAATGTCTTGGCTTGTTATAGCTCTGATGGGTACATTACAGCCGTGAATGCTGTGTGAACTGCCTCTGTTCTTTAAGTCTTTTGTCTGACTGCTCTGAATATCTTTAATGCACCTGCTTGCTGGTGAAGAATAAAAATGCCTTGTAAGAGTATTTGCTTACATTAAAAAGTCATCTATGCCCTAATCTAGGATGACCACTAATGACAGAAATGTGAAATTAAGGCTGTAATTAGAAGAACCCCATGCTGTGCAGGCACTGATCTGGCTTGCAAGAAAGTCTCCAAGAGATCATTTATGTTTTCAGTGAGTCTACAGGTGATTAAAGGCAGAAGAAGAGAGGAAGAAAAGATTAGGGTGATGAGCTAAATCCATAAATTAACACAACTGATTAAAACAAGGCCTTTGAGGAGATATTTTAATTGACTGATTGATTGATTTGGTAGAATTTGCTATTGAATGTTTCTACCCAGAGATTATTATTTCTATGAATCTTTTTGCAAGTGCAAGCAATTTTTCAATCTTGCTTATTTATTTATATATTTATTTATTTATCTTCCTTCACATCTAATCGGTACTTTCAAGAAGGTGATATTTTTATGGAGAGGTAATATATTTTACTCTACATGTTGATATTAAGGGTAAAAAGCCCTTCAGTCATATCCCAACACCTCTGTCATATCTCAACACCTTCATAGCTACAGCATAGTACAAAAATGGATTGTCACAACATCTGTCTCCTTTGTAACTGAAGTCCCATTCAAGGTATTGCCTGTATATTGCTAGAGCTTAAGTTCCCATTGACACTGGAGGGGGAATCACAAATCTTTACCTTCTCATTGCAAGAGGACACCTTCTTTGAATATTCTTCTGTCTTTGGTACTACCTTCATACGTGCTGTCTATGTTGTGGACATTATTGCATTGGTCTAACATAATTTTGATGTTGGTATACCTTGAAAGGTCATTCATACCAATTCTATCATGTGAAGCGACATCAATAGCTGTGAGGTGTTGTTCCAAAACAAGATATTAATTCCTTCAGTCCTGGAGAGTCACCATCAAAAAAAAAGACAGAAAGCTGCGTTGGATTTGTAATTAAAATAATACAGATGCTTCCCACACAGGAAAGCTAGGCAGGGATGGAGGAATGAATACCAATGAATGTCTTTTTTATTTTTGGAATGTTTTTATTTGTTTGCATGTCAATTTCATATAAAATTAGAATTAGGGGGAAATAGATATTTTTCATCCAAAATTCACCAGGGAAAAATGTCATCCCTAACTACTCTCACATAAATGGAATGAGTGAGGAATACTGAAAGACATATTTCAGCTTTTTGTTTTACACAATAATAACAATTCTGTAGCAGGGATAATATCTATCAGGGATTCAGGTAGACAAGGTCTTTAGGAAAAAGTAGTACTGTTTATTATGTCATCTGAAGTGAAGATAGATAGAAGCTTATCCACTTTTTTTCCAGCTCTATTAGCTGTATATAGTCAATGCTGAAAGATACCTTGTCTAATTCTTTTTTTCCTTTGCTTATCTATTAGAAAAAGACTACTGTGTTAAATGAAACCTTTGCCTGACCACAGCACAGCTATTTTATGTTCTTAAATGCACCTTACACATCTTATTTTAAATGTGCACTACCAAATTCTGCAGATGCACAAATCCTGGCATCTCTGAAAGGAAGCATGTGTCTAAGATAATCCAATAGCCCAGTGTGCCGAACACCCTTGCATATCTCCATTTTGAAACCTAACCGTTGAGATTCTTCTCATTGTTCTGTCACATCCGAGCAGTACTGTCTGGAGAGGATTATTGCAGCAATAATTCTGGATTTGCTAGAGGACAGTGAGGTCTGTCTCTATCAAATTGATAGACCAATTTGGTTAGATCTCTTTCTGCGTGTTACTTTTCTCTTGTGCTAGCCACAGATTGCACACATCAGCCAAGACCAGCAACTCAGCATACTACAAAGGGATGTATCCTGTCCCTGACTGGGGGGGTTGGGAAGGTTTTCCTGGCCACCCCCAAGCAGCTCAGGCTGAACATGAACATTGCTGTACCTTAGGAGAAAGTCAGAAGGTCCCAAGCTCCTTCTGTCCTACAGTTCTTTTCATGAGATGAGAGTAAAATATACTGTTTAACTTTGTGTCTTCAGTCTTCAGTCCTCTTTGAAGAAAAAGGAAGAAAAGGATCAGTAAGATCTTTTGGGGCTGATAAAGATGATCAACATCTGGGTTAGTTCTCTTATAGCGTGTCTGCATAGAAAACCTCAGTGGGCTATTTTGCTGGCTTCCCCCAAGGCTGCAGAGGGGGACACTCATCTTGGGCTGAGTGTGAAAAGGGGCACCTAGGAGAAAATTACAAGATTATTTAAAAAGTAGTGGCTGCTTATAGATTACGGCTTCTAAAAACTAAATATTCCTGTCCTTTTACTAATGCCTTAATGATAACTAACCTGTATTATTTCTGTTTCATACAATGTTGTTCTCTTAAATGTCTGTTGCATTATATGAACCCATACATCTACTACAGATTTTTCAGTTCCAATCATGACTAGCTAAAAAGAGTAAGAGCTACTGATAATGGCTATGTCCTTTTGTTTTGCTCTTATTCAGATAATTCCTGCTACTGTTCCTTTTGCTTTATAGCATCCCATCTGGTGACCCACATTATCTGGCTTTCTCCCAGGTTTATCTCACTTCTGCTTCACTTACCTAAAATATCCATTTATACTCTGGGCACCCTCTCTTCAGCTGTACATGCAGAGTAAGCTTTTGCTGAGGGCTGCAAGAACTTTCCAGAATTAGCCATATTTTTCTCCCCAGATAAATCTAGAAGCACTTTTCAAACTAAGTCTTCTTATCTAACTACGAACAGTAAAAAGTGAGGAATAACCATCAGAAATAACCACTGATTCAAGGCTCTACACTCATAAACCACTTCGGTTACACTCCTCAGTATAGGAGTAAAAAACTGGCTGAGTCTATCCTAAGAGCTAAATGCCTGCCTCAGGATGAAATATACCAGCATGACAAAACCTGTTAATGGCCTATTAATACTCTGTCAACCTACTAGCACTGTAAGAAAATGCCAGGGGGAGTCTGAATCCCTGGCTCCAGGGATGGGTTAGCGCAGTCAGACAGCTAGCACAGGTTGCTTGGTTGCTGGCAGGGACACACAAGGAATAAATAAATAAATAAACAAAATTACAGTCAGTGTATGACTACTCTTACAGGCATATGACCTCTGAGACAAAATCAAGAAAGAATCCTATGGTGGGGCTACTAAAGAGAGAAATAAAAGCTTACTGGGACTGGTTAAGACTCTTGGCAGTATGTCAGTGCAGTAAAAATATTTTTCACTAATCTCCAAAGTGCTTTAGAATATAAATAAGGATATTAAGAAACCATTAGGACTGATAGACTGTGCCTGAGTGAGATGAAGGGAAGACTGGTAATGATTTACACCCTACTATTGCAATGTGGACACTTTCTTTAATTCAGTAGATGTCTTTGAAACAACCAGACTTAAGCAGATGTCCACTATTCCATTACATGCTGAAATTCAGTCCCTCCACATCCATCTTTTGACATTTAGATCCCAGCCTGTGCCTGCTGTGTTCTACCATTAATATTTCTTTAACCTTACCATCCTTCTTGCCACCTACTGGCCACCCACTCACAGCCACTAATGGGAATTTCAGCTACGGGGGGACAGAGGGGGTGATTTATCAGGCTATTAGACTTATCGTAGTGAAGCTCCCTCATCTGTGGGATCTGTTTTGTTTAGTGAATTCTCTCAGGGCTTTTGGTCATACTGGTTTAAGGCACCCAATATATTAGGGAGGGGAGGAACACGCTGAGCTAGGAGGCATGTAATTATGGCTATCAACTTACAAAACGTTGCTTGAGGGGAGGAGTGGGACCCATCAGCTACATATTGTCATTATCATGATTTCTTTAGCTAGCTTGTTTAGCCAATGAAGTAGTCTTTGCTGTTCAGGGAATCTTAATAACATATTTAATAGCTGTTGCTTTTTTTTTTTTTTTTTTTTTTTTTTTTTTTTTTTTTTTCCATTAACTTGCTCCATTTCCAGCTCTTCATAATGTTTCTTTCCCTCAGTTCCAAGTAATTTTTGCATCCCTGGCCCAGAATCTTCCACTTGAATCTCTCCTTTCTGATCTCCAAAGCTCACACTCTGCCCTAGCAAGTTTAATTCCTTTCAGGTTTGGCTATAGTTTAAAGCTGCTTAGCACATTGCGGATACAAAAAATTAATTAATTGTCATATTTAGTCCTTCATGTCTTGAAGAATAGTATAAAGCTTGTCTATAGACAAACATTTACTGCAGTCAGGCTTTGAGGGGTTTGCTTCTCTCTGTTGCTTGGGGGATTTTTTTATTTTTTTTTTCCTCTGGAGTATCTGCCAGCCTGAACCCTGAATATGAAGGCAACATCTATATGTGTCTCAGGAAGATCCCTAAGGACAGAGAGGGCACTGATCTCGTCCAGGAGTGAGAGGAACCAGTCAGAGACTTTGACTTAATTTTGGCATCCCACTTAAAGGATTTTTCTTTGTCTGAGTTCGTGATCAGTTCACAGCACAATATTAAGTTACTTTATCCCAGATTTTTTTTTGTGCTTTTGGAGAAGAGAATTTATTTTTCTGGAATGAAAACAACAGTGATTGCAGGACTTAAATGTTGATAATAATAACTATTTCAGATGAAGTGTTCTACCATTGTCATAGGGCACAAACAAGAAAGAGTGAGCAATGTGTTATTTTCAGCAAATTGTGTTGTCTTGTCAACTTCTGTAGAGAAAATATATATATATATATATTTAAAAAAAAAAAATGTAACAAGCTTTTCTGATGCTGAGACCAATTAGTAAGGAATAAAGAGCTAGCATTAAATTCTCTAGAATGATAGGCACTTATTCCTGCCCACTGGAATATAAAATGACTTTTCTTGCACTATAATTTGGCCCCCAAGTGTGGGCCTTACTTGACCTTCTAGTCCTGGTGGCTTGCCTCTGCAATGGTTCCTCTGAATTTTATGTTGTTCATTTATATTTTATGTTATTTTTATTTATTTTATTTATCTGAATTTTATTCTACACTTTTGTTTCTCTCCTGAGATGATGACCTGACTGGGAAAGGGTTCAAAAGTCTCCGTTCAGCACTTTCGTTATTCACTTCTCATTAAATATCCCTTACTATTCCCTTTAATTAGTGAATTTGAACTAGCTTGCAATATGCTTGGCTTCTTGTTCAGCCTCTAGAAATAGCTTAAGATTTTCACAGATATGTGGACCACAGGTCGAAAATCATTTTTGCATGTACTTATAGCTTGGACAGTTTCCTTGCACTGGAACGCAAATGTTGAAACATGCACACACAAAAATAAATCCACTAATTATTAATGAATATTGCAATAGAATTGCGAGTGCTGAGCAAAAGTTCTGTGATAACATCCCTGCAGACTGCTTTCATCTATGCCCAAACTCAAAGAAGATGTAAGCAAATACTAACCAATATAAGGAGTAGAGTTTCATGGTTTACATGGCAATGTTTTGTTTATGGGGGGTGCTGAAGGGGTGGCCTCTGTGAGCAGAGCTTAGCAGCTGCCCCATGTCTCATCAGAGCCAGCTCCAAATGACTCCAAAAGGGACCTGCTGTTGGTCAGAGCCGAGCCATGAGTGATATTACAGAATCACAGAATCACAGAATTTCTAGGTTGGAAGAGACCTCAAGATCATCGAGTCCAACCTCTGACCTAACACTAACAGTCCCCACTAAACCATATCCGTAAGCTCTACATCTAAACGTCTCTTAAAGACTTCCAGGGATGGTGACTCCACCACTTCCCTGGGCAGCCTGTTCTAATGCCTAACAACCCTTTCAGTAAAGAAGTTCTTCCTAACATCCAACCTAAAACTCCCCTGGCGCAACTTAAGCCCATTCCCCCTCGTCCTGTCACCAGGCACGTGGGAGAACAGGCCAACCCCCACCTCGGTACAGCCTCCTTTAAGGTATCTGTAGAGAGCAATAAGGTCACCCCTGAGCCTCCTTTTCTCCAGGCTGAACAAGCCCAGCTCCCTCAGCTGCTCCTCGTAGGACTTGTTCTCCAGGCCCCTCACCAGCTTCGTCACCCTTCTCTGGACCCGCTCAAGCACCTCAATGTCCTTCTTGTAGCGAGGGGTCCAAAACTGAACACAGTACTCGAGGTGCGGCCTCACCAGAGCTGAGTACAGGGGGACGATCACTTCCCTAGCCCTGCTGGCCACACTGTTTCTTATGCAAGTTAGGATGCTGTTGGCCTTCTTGGCCACCTGAGCACACTGCTGGCTCATGTTCAGCCGACTATCAACCATCACTCCCATGTCCTTCTCTGCCTGGCAGTTTTCCAACCACTCATCTCCCAGCCTGTAGCTCTGCTTGGGGTTATTGCGCCCCAGGTGCAGGACCCGGCACTTGACCTTATTGAACTTCATACAGTTGACCTCAGCCCATCAGTCCAGCCTATCCAGATCCTCCTGCAGAGCCTTCCTACTCTCGAGCAGATCGACACACGCACCTAACTTGGTGTCATCTGCAAACTTACTGAGGGTGCACTCAATGCCCTCATCCAGATCAATGAAGATATTAAAGAGGACCAGCCCCAGCACCGAGCCCTAGGGAATGCCACTAGTAACCGGCCTCCAACTGGATTTGACTCCATTTACCACGACTCTTTGGGCCTGGCTATCCAGCCAGTTTCTAACCCAACGAAGCGTGCGCCAGTCCAAGCCAAGAGCAGCCAGTTTCTTGAGGAGAATGCTGTGGGAAACGGTGTCAAAAGCCTTGCTGAAGTCAAGGTAGACCACATCCACAGCCTTTCCCTCATCCACCCAGCGCTTCACTTTGTCATAGAAGGAGATCAGGTTCATCAAGCAAGACCTGCCTTTTATAAATCCATGCTGACTGGGCCTGATCGCCTGCTTGCCCTGCAAATGCCGCATGATGACTCTCAAGATAATCTGCTCCATGAGCTTCCCTGGCACTGAGGTCAAACTGACAGGCCTATAGTTCCCCAGGTCTGCCCTCTGGCCCTTCTTGTAGATGGGCATCACGTTTACTAGCCGCCAGTTGACTGGGACCTCCCCTGATAGCCAGGACTGTTGATAAATGATGGAAAGCGGCTTGGCCAGCTCCTCCACCAGTTCTCTCAGTATCCTCGGTTGGATCCCATCTGGCCCCATTGACTTGCATACATCCAAGTGCCGTAGCAGGTCACCAACCATTTCCTCATGGAGAGTGAGTGCCACATTCTGATCTCCATCCCCTTCCACCAGTTCAGGGTACTGGGTATCCAGAGAGCAACTGTTTTTTCCACTAAAGACTGAGGCAAAGAAGGCGTTAAGCACCTCCGCCTTTTCCTCATCTTTTGTAACAAGGTTTCCCCCTGCATCCAGTAAAGGATGGAGATTCTCCTTAGTCCTCCATTTTGCATTGATGTATTTGTAAAAAGATTTTTTGTTGTCTTTAATGGCAGTAGCCAGATTGAGCTCCAGATGAGCTTTGGCCTTTCTAATTTTGTCCCTGCATAGCCTCGTTACCTCCTTATAGTCCTCCTCAGTGCCCCGCCCTTTTTACCAAAGATTATAAACCCTCTATTTTTCTCCTAAACTCAAGCTCAACTCTCTGTTGAGCCAGGCTGGTCTTCTTCCACGCCGTCTCATCTTTGGGCACGTGGGGACAGACCGCTCCTGCGCCCTTAAGATTTCCCTCTTGAAGAACACCCAGCCTTCCTGGACTCTTCTGCCCTTCAGAACCGCCTCCCAAGGGACTCTACCAACCAGTGTCCTGAGCAGCACAAAGTCAGCTCTCCGGAAGTCCAATACAGCGATTTTACTTGTCCCAAATTGTTTGTCCCATATTGTTTGGGTCTCTGGGAGAGCAGATTTAAGAAAGGGGAAAAAAAAATGCTGTGCTACAGCAGCCAGGAGAGAGGAGTGAGAAATGCAAGATAAGCAGCCCTGAAGCCCCCAAGGTGAGTGCAGCAGGAGGGCAGGAGGTGCTCCAGGCATGCAGCACAAGTTCCCCTGCAGCCTGTGGAGAGGCCCCTGGTGGAGCAGGCTGTCCCCCTGCACCCATGGGTCCCACATGGAGCAGATCTCCACACTGCAGCCCGTGAAGAGGAGCCCACACAGGAGCAGGAGGTCTGGGGGAAGCTGCCGCTCGTGCGGGACCTGTGCTGGAGCAGTTTGCTCCTGGGGGATAGACCCCGTGGGCTGGAGCCATGTGGGAGCAGTTCTTGAAGAGCTGCTGCCTGTGGGCAGCCCCTGCAGGCTCAGTTTGGGAAGGACAGCATCCTGTGGGAGGGACCCCGTGTGGAGCAGGGGCAGGGAGGGGCTTTGAGGGAGCCAGCAGCAACTGACCGCAGCCCCCATTCCCTGTTCCCCTGCACTGCGCAGGGGGAAGAAGGGATAAATGGGTGGATGGGGAAGGAGATGGTTTTTGTTTGCCTTTAGTTCTTACTGCTCTAGTGTGTTAACAGGCAGTAAATCACATTAATCTCCCTTATGTTGAGTCTTTTTTTGCCCATGATAGTAATAGGTTGTGGGTCTCCCTGTCCTTATCTCAACCCATAACCTGTTTTTATTATATTTTCTTTCCCTGTCCTTTGAGGAAGAGGAGAGAGAGAGTGGTGTGGTGGTGCTTAGCTGTCCATTGTTTTTAAACCACAAATGCTTATAGAAGATTTAGGTGCCTAAGCACTATGGGAATCAATTGAGCTAAACACTAAGCATGTATGTTAGTCTGAGATGTATCTAATGATGACCTTACTACACATCTATATGCATGATTAGGTGCATAAATGCTTTTGAAAAATCTGGTAATTGGTGACCAGCTTCAAAATTACATCACTGACGAACAGAAAAGATAGAAAAAATATTTAGAGGTCATAATGACAATGGTCTTGTAGCTGTGATGTTCTACAGAGAAAAAAAAAAAAAAAAAAAAAAAAAAGTTTGTAGGCAAGCTTAGTTTAGATAGTAGTGAAATTTTATTAGACCAGATAGTATAAAAAGGAAAAAGAAAGGAGCTTTTCAGGACTTCAGAATGCTTTGCGCTAATGAAAAAATATTAACTTTAACAAACTGTTCTTGCATTAGAAGTCATTGTTTCTGACTCTGCTTTAATTACAAGTTTTGTTTGTTTGTTTGTTTGTTTTTGTTTGTTTTTATTATTATTATTCTATTATATTCCATTCTTACTATCCAATATCAAGGTGTGTTATGTCATCAAAGACTGAAGAGGACATCTTCAGTATGATTACAGGCATGAAATGATTTTATGCACAAACTTAGAACTTGGACACAAGGGTTCATTTTGTGACCTTGGCCAACCTGATCTACTGGTTGGCATCCATGCCTATGTGGCAAGGGGGTTGGAGTTAGATGGTCTTTAAGGTCCCTTCCTACGCAAGCCATTCTATGATTTTTTTTTCTATGATTTTTTTCCCACAGCTGGTTTCTGCCCCAGAAGACTATTTGAATCTCCAGGTGATTGGATGTGTGGGGCATTTTTTCTCCCACTGAACCCAAGTAGGGAGAAGTGTTAGGCAGCAAGAAACTTGATCATGAAATTTGATACAGGTTTCCAAGTCCCATGTACTCCATTATGTTTAGAAATATTTATTGAGTTGCTTCTTTCATGTATCAGTGAAGGCACAAAGATGGAATTTAAACCACGTATAGTAAGTCTGTCAGCAAACTGGGCCTAAACTTTTAAAGTAAGATAAAAAAAGAAACCTTACTTGTGTGAAAGAATCTATGGTATTGAGCAATTAACATGTCTTTTGATTTGCTTGTCCCTAAGCAGCTATAAGCATCTGTAAGACAATTACATTCCTTCCTGCTGGTGATTTATATCTAGTCAGCCATCCCTAATTAGTACTTTGTGGAAAACACCAGTAGCCTTGTGCATATAATACAGTTTTCTTGCTTCTGTCATAAGCAGCATAGCAAAAAAAAAATGAACATCACTGCTAGGGAGCCATTTCAGCCCCTGACCGATGCAAATTAAAGACAACAGGATTGATTGTGCTCCCAGACATAACTGTAAAGATCAAAGGGTCTTTCAGATACTTGTGCTGACTGACTTGAATAAATCCAGTATTGCAGTTCTGACTGCATTTACAGGGGGAATATTACACATATATCTTATGCAAGGAAATGTTTGGACAGAGATGTATTCACTTTTTATCAGACCATCTAAGATATCTGGAGGGTACAATCAAGGTGTTTTACACTTGTGCCTTTCTCTGACTCTGAGCAGCAGCAAGCTTCAAACTAAGAGCAATTGCTCTGAGTTTAGGTCAAATAAGTCAGTCAATGAGACATTTTTAGAGGAGAGTGGTTGATATCTGAGGGGCAAAGGGATGTCACCAGAGGGACACTTAGAAAAAGAGGGGACAGAGAGAGCTAAATAATTGTAATCTCCATAAAAGCATCACTGTACACTTTCTTCTATGAAAGGTAAGAAAGGCCAGTTCCATGAAGGGTTGAATTTATACCCCACAGAAATAAAGTGGTGTATAAATTGTTTGTGGTCATGTGAACAATACCTGGGTAGCACCTGGGTGCCCACTTTTAAAAGTGTCATCCTGAAAACACCTGTACAGTTGCCACGTAACCTTAATCTACTTTTCAATGCTGAAATGCCACAGGCACCTACATTTATGGGCTGCCCGTCTCTGAGCATCTCAGTCTTGATAGTGCTACGGAGAACAGGACCTATCTGATACCTCCTCCCTTTTTCTTCTGTCAAGATTCATCTGATAAGCTCTCACTGGAAATTCATATTTTGCAGATCGTCTGAAACCTGAAAGTTTCTCTATTAAATATTCTTCTAAAACAGGTCTTTGGCTACATTAATTTTCTCATTTTTTCCCCCCTCATATGAAAGATTTCATATGGGCCCTGCAGAGAAGGACTTAGGGGTTCTGGTGGATGAGAAACTAAACATGAGCCAGCAGTGTGCTTTTACAGCTCAGAGAACCAACTTCATCCTGGGCTCCATTAAAAGAAGCGTGGCCAGCAGGGTGAGGGATTGTCCCACTCTGCTCCACCCTGTGAGGCCTACCTGCAGACTGCAGCCAGATCTGAGGCCCCCAGCCCAAGAAAGACATGGTCCTGTTAAAGCAGATCAAAAGGAGGGCCACAGAAATGATCAGAGGGCTGATCAGAGGGCTGGAGCACCTCTCTTATGAAGAACAGGACTGGATCTATGGATAAAAGAGAGGATGAGGGATCCTTTCAGTAACCAGAATGTCCCATGAATTATTCAGTGCTCCTTGACGTAATTGTTCTTCCACATGGAAAAGTGTTCCCTTTCTGGTAACCTTGGATGGACATATGTCAAAAACAACTGTTGTTTTCTGTTATACAGAAGCAGTCCTTGGGCCAGCTGCCCAATGCTATAATTCCATTGATTCCAATGGGACAGAGATCTTAGCTCAAAGCTCGTGTTGTTTTGCAATGCAAATCCCTTCTACTTTTTTTTTCCAGTACTGAGAACAAGAGCAAATTGCTGTGTGGCTCTGCTAATCTACACAGACATGCTGTAAAGCTAGCAAAGTGGCTTACTATAAGTCAAAAGTTTCAGCCTTAGTCTTAGGGTACAGCCCTGAAACTTGTGGTTCCTCTCCACTGTGTTGCCATGAGGCTAAATCCTGATAAGACGTGGTTCTTAGTTTAATTACTTTCTTGACTTCTTATATTTTTTACTTTTTTTACTTTTTTACTTCATATATCTCACTGTTTGCCTAAAATATTTTACTGTCTAAAAACTGAGTTAATGAAACACGGTTTCTCATGAATTTCCCTCTTAACCCTAGCTATCTACACTCTCTAAAAAATCAAGTTAATGAAACCCAGTTTCTCGTGATTTTCCTTCTTGACCCTAGCTATCTACAGATGCAATAATACCCATTAATCCTCCCTGTAAGCCTTTATCTATGCCTTCCAGCCTCTGCTGGCTAAACACTAGGAAAACACAATCTTTATTGTGGTTAATTTCAAGTTACAGATGTACTGATCGGCTTGCTGGCACTTGCATAATTGTTTGATAAAAATGAGTGAAGTAAATAACAGCTGATCTCACAGGGGATTTGTTTTGGTTTTGTTTTCTTGGCTGTAGAGGCTGACTCTATTCTTTATCCAGTTTTTATTTTTGCTGTTTGTAGCACTGTTTTTAATTCCAAGACTGGGAAGATTTATAAGTTTTCTTCTAGTGGATTTAGTGTCATTTGGGAGGTGACAGTGTATTAATATAGATTTCTGAGTATGGTTTGTAATCATTCTTGGTCTAAAAGAACTGTGTAGGTATTATGGTCTTTATATTCTATAAAGCTTAGCCTATACATTGCAGTTTTGGGTATTGGTTGAGGCTTGTAGAAACTGGTATGACTTAAACATTTTGGATGAAGGTATTACTAACTTTCAGTAAGGTTTCAGTATGGAACTTCAGGTTCATAGCGTAGCCAAGGCTCCTAGATACAGCTAGTACAATCAATTACTAGCACTACTACACCCTTCTTCCCCACCCCCACCCCAAAATTGACAGAAATATTTACATATTATTTATTATTTGACCTTTTTGACACTCTGAATGGAAATACTGACCCTCACAGGTGTGAGATTGCTGTCAGTGAAGAGAACTAAATGAACTTAATGGTACAGAAGGTTCAGAACTCTGAGTGTGGCTCTTCTTCTTGCAGGACTTAGTTTATTGTCATTACTATCCGATTCCCTGCTGTCTCCATTGGGCTAACAGCTTCAAAAATTTCTTATATTATTGCACTCTCACTGGTATCAAATGCTCTTTCTTTAGAACTAGAAAGTTAACATAATTGAATTGGACACACTGCACAGCTGCACTATTCTCAGCATCTGTTAGGCTTGAAATGTGTTCTGTTTTGTTTTCTCTTTAATTTTAACGTTATAACTGACGTTGGCACTTAGACGAAGTGACCTAAACTCAGTTTGATCTTGGTAGATTGATTTCTCTATTTATTGAAAGTAACACTGGGAAAATATTTTTATAGTTTAAATGGGTCTGTGAGGACATGCTGGAATATCCATAAAATCTTCATATATTTTATCAACATTGTCACTTCTTCTTATCTAGTTCTGACACATACGTGACCCCATTATTGAGAGATCTGAGCATTTCACAGTCTTTTTTTTTTATCTTGACAGCTCTCTTAAAAGATAGGGACATAATATCATCCCACTCTTACAGTTAGCTGAATCGCAGAAGATAAAGCCCAGATTTATTAATTTCTTTACAGTAATGTTCAAGCTACTGTGTTTCACTGACTCAGCAGTTCAATCATTCAGGGACCACAGTCAAATAAGAAGCAGATTCTTAAAAGTAAGTAGACATGTAAGGATAGTAGTGAAATATATATGTGGAGTTATTGGAAATTAGACTAAATCATGCGCTGTTGTTTTTGTTTGTTTTTTTGTTTGTTTGTTTTTGTTTTTGTTTTTTTATGAAACTTATGTGGGAAGTGGCTATTCCTTTATATACATATATATTCATTTATATACATATATATATAGTTGAACTTCTGCTGAATTTAATATTGCATCAAGATTAAGCAGGGCTACCTGTTCCAGTGCTCTGTCACCCCCTCAGTAAAGAAGTGCCCCCTCATATTGAGCTGGAACCTCCTGTGATTCAGTTTGTGCCCATTGCCTCTCAGCCTGTCACTGGGCACATCTGAAAAGAGACCGGCTACATCCTCTTGGCACCCTCCCCTCAAATATTTGTAGACATTGCTTAGGTCTCCATTCAGTCTTCTCTTTTCCAGGCCAACCAGGCCCAGCTCCTTCAGCCTGTCCTTGTACAACAGGTGCTTCAGTCCTCTAATCATCTTCGTAGCCCTCCTCTGAACTTGCTCCAGTAGCTCCATGTCCCTCTTGTACTGGGGAGCCCAGAACTGGACACAATACTCCAGGTGTGGCCTCATCAGGGCTGAGCAGAGGGGAAGGATCGCTTCCCTTGACCTGCTGGCAACCCTCTTCCCAGTTCAGCCCAGGATATCATTGGCCTTCTGGGCTACAAGGGTACATTGCAGACTCATGGTCAGCCTCCTGTCCACCAGGACTCCCAAGTCTCTCTCTGCAGAGCTGTTCTCCAGAAGGTCAGCCCCCAGTCTGCACTGGTGGAAAAGATTTTCCCATTTTATAGAAAAAAGAACTCCCGAGAGTGATAGATTCCAGCTAACAAGGCTCAGACTGTAACTGAAAGTCACCCTACCTTGATTCCAGACAACTGGTTTAGCCTTTACCTTCCTATTCTAAGTACTACCCTAATTAAAAATGGAACAAATACTGTATACAGACATCCACAGTAAAAAAAATGGATCATGTTTGTTGTTGGTGCAGCTGTTTTTTATCTCACAAATTTTAATGAAACTTCAGTTTCTGTTCCATTAAAAACTATTCAAAATTATCATAACACCTGAAATGCAATGATTAGATGCCCTCTCCTGAATACACAACATTTTTATTTAAAAAGAAAAAGAAAAAGAAAAAGAAAAAGAAAAGAAAAAGAAAAAGAAAAAGAAAAAGAAAAAGAAAAAGAAAAAGAAAAAGAAAAAGAAGAAAAAGAAAAAGAAAAAGAAAAAGAAAAAGAAAAAGAAAAAGAAAAAGGAAAAGAAAAAGAAAAAGAAAAAGAAGAAAAAGAAAAAGAAAAAGAAAAGAAAAAGAAAAAGAAAAAGAAAAAGAAAAAGAAAAAGAAAAAGAAAAAGAAAAAGAAAAAGAAAAAGAAAAAGAAAAAGAAAAAGAAAAAGAAAAAGAAAAAGAAAAAAAGAAAGAAAGAAAAGCAACTCACTTGACATATTCCCCTAATCTATGTAATTTAGTATACATAAGACTCTATTAATATATAAAAACAATTAAATTATATATTATTATATTTAATATATTGTGTTAATATATATTAAATTACACATAAATATGTATATATATTCTGTGGCTCAGAAAAAAAAGCCTTTATTACCACTTCTATTTTCAGATGTGAACATATAACCCTGCTTTCTGTGCCCATATGCAAACATGGCTGTTCAGTGAGTCGGGATAAAGAACAAGGTTTACCAGCTACATCTGATTCTCACTGAAACAGTAGTTATTAACTATTTAAAGCTGTTGATCTGACGACCACGGTCAGTACATGTTGTACATGTTCTATCCACAATCTTGTTTCAAGTAGTGTCTTTAGGCTGCATGCTTCTGATGTAAGAAATGCTTGTTTGCAGTACTTTGCACAGTGGAGTCTGAATTTAGATTAGATACCTCCTGCAAATCATCATCATTGTGGGGTTAACAGTAGAGGTTTGATTGGATCTTTTATTCCTGATAAGAAACTTTGTTTTCTACGTGTTATTTTTTTTCACTCTCTTACAAAAAGTACTTAAACCCAACCTTATAATTTTGAGAAAATCAAGACTATGCAGCTGTGGGAGCTGACAGTGTCTGACAAATACTTTTCCTTTGGGGTTATGTCAATTAGGTTGTTACAGAGCATGCTGAGCCTGGATTCATCTTGTCTTTATTTTATATATATATTATTTTTCCACATGTAACTAGGAGTTGTCATTTTCAATGATGGATGAAATGGTTACATTCTCGCAGTGCTTTCTAAAGAAAATTGTCCTGCCTGCAGAAAGATGTGTTTAATTGCAGGTTGGAACCATTAGGATTTTTTTTTTTTTTTCATTAATCAATCTGGTAGTTTAATAAATATTCCTTTTAAAAGTTTATACCTCTTCAGGTAGCTGCACTAAATAAAGATTCAGGAAGTTGCAACATCCTCTTTCCACCCTGAAACTATATAGAAGTTCTTGGGTTTGTGTCTTTGGTGGTGGTTGTTGTTTTGCTTTTTCCTGGTTTTTATGACTTCTAGTCTGGATTTCTGTAACTGATAGTATTTTGAGATAAATTCACAGGGCTTGGTCCAATGCCTTATGATTTCATTGAGCTTCCTTTTTTTTGTTTGTTTGTTTGTTTGTTTGTTTAGTATGTGTGTATGTTGCTGTTGTTGCTTTTTTTGGGGGGTGTGGAGGGATAAATTCAGAAACATCCAATATTTTTTAAAAAATCATGTGTCTGCCTAGTAAATTAATGGCATGGGCTAGATTAATTACCCACACTGTTGACTTTTTATTACGGTTTCTGGCATGGCTTTGGACATACATTCCAAGCAATTTCCAGATTTGTTCAGATTAAGTAATCAGACTATTGGTTATTTTCAAAGCAGTTTGGATGAAGCCGTACATCTTGAAGAGGGAAAGGATTTTGCCTCCCTCCTTGAATGGCTGTGATACATGCTATGCCAACATTTTTGAATGGCTCCTGCCACATTTTAGATAAAGTACAGCTGGAACAATAAAGTCTAAAATACAGTAGCTCAATATGGTCTCAAGTTGCTAAATTTTTGTACTAAAGTGTTTAAGGTACAAGATTATTTTCTTCTGCCTTTAGACATTTGCAGGTGTTTCTGCCAAGGCTTGTTATGTTGACTTTGTGGTCGATGGAGAGAAATCAGTGCTTTTAGGCTGTACTTTGCTTGACCTATTTTAGAATTCTACACTAGGATGAGAGAAACCACGCATTAAAGGCTTTATAGCTCAGATGTGAGTCAAATGTGACCCATGAGAGATGCTGTAACTCCTTAATGAGGATCTGTTTCTGCTTGGATGACACATATTGCACCCTTAGAGTTTATCTCAACACCATTTAAGATAAACTTCGGGAAGCAAATGGGATGACAGTCCCTGATGCTGCCTTCTGTTTGGAATTTGAGCAATGGACTTTAAGGAAGACTTCCTTAAAGATAACAGGTTAGCTATTTCATTCAAAAGATTCCTGATTCTGTATTTGGAAAAAGTGCGCCTACCTTTGCTATAAAGGAGTCTGAGCCTGTGCATTCACTTTAGAGCCTATCTTAAATATTTTTCTTTCTGGGTCTCTAATATCATTCTGTTAAAAGCTTAGCACTGTATTCCAGGCCACCAGAGTTAAAGCAATTCATCAACACATCCAGTGAAAGGGAAAGAACAATTCTTGCAAAATATGTGGTGTTGGAGTCAATAATAACACTGCAGTTATTAGTCAACTCCATATGTAGTATGTTTAAAATTTCCTCAGGCAGTGCCATTTGAAATTCCTGCTGAAGTCCAAAACATTGAATCAAACAAACACACACGCACGCAAAAAAAAAAAAAAAAAAAAAAGAAAAAAAGTCAAATGAATAAATTCCATGCATTTTTCTAATCAGAAGTTATGAGAATTCTTTGACTTTTCATGAAGTTTCCCAGAATACTATTTGATATCTCAATCTGATCTCTTCTATTTGCTTGTTCACTTGCTTTGTGACCGCATTATGACATTTAACCTTACTTAGAACACTAAAAGAGTAGAAAGGAGAATGGCTCTACTTTCATGTTTGCTTTGGTAACGTTACAGTGGTTCCTGATCTAAACAGATGTCATGATCATTTTTGATATGTAACTTTTCACTCCTTGGTCCTTTAAGACAAAATATCAAAATGTAGTGCTCCTGCTGACAATTAATATTTGGAATGGTACAACATCTGTGAGAACACTGCATTTTCCATCCATCTCTAATTCAGTCAAACAGACAAACCTAGTTGCTTTAAAAAAGCAGAATTTGTGGATCCTGTTTTGGTGGAGAGAGGAACTTCTATCCTTAAAGTAATATATTGGGATTCTTAAGAAATCTCATAGCCATTTTTCTCAGTTTACACTAGTTTATGCTACAGTATTTATCTTTCATCAGTCCTGTGACACTTGACATATTGCTAGCATTTTAAGCCTGACTCACTCTTTTCGTTCTATTTTTACACCACCTTCTTCATCAGGAAAGCCTTTTAACACAGACTACTCCAGTTCCTCTATGCTACCTTAACAGGAATACCAGCTTCATAATAAATGCACTAAACGTTTCATGAAGGTCTCCATCCCACTGTAGATCAAGATAAAAAATTAGGAATGTATAACTATGGCAGAACAATACAAGTCCTTAATCATCTATACATTTACAGTTCTGATCTCTGGGGACACCCATAAAGGCAAGTTTATTAAGGCTGGAATATTCACTAAAGCTTGCAAATAGTGATACATATAGCCTTTATCATTGAGCTTGGATAGACATCTGTTTGAGGCCTAAAATAAGCAAAGACAGAATAGGAAGGCAAGTGATTCTTCTCAGGGTAGATTTTTCTATAAAAATGAAATCAAGTGAAATCTAAGCAAGAAGTGTGCTGTTCAGTGTAGATGACTTACAACTTTTTGGTAGCCAGTCAGGAAATGAATGTGGTTCAGGCTGACTGATATGGTATGTATTTAAACATTATCCCGAAGCTGGGATAACTGTTCGAGTAGAACTGTATGGTTACCTCTGCCACACAGCATGCAGAAGTCCTCAAATGGTCTATGAGGTTACAAGTCTGCATTGGGAATTTGCCCGTGACAAACTACTGATTGCTTCCTAGGATCAAAGCCTGTGCAAGATAATTCCAAGTGCAAGTGAAGAAAACTTCAATCTCCAAGCTTGCCCTAATAAGGTTAAGAGTTAAAGTTCCTACTTCTCCTCAAGAAAGGTTGTCCTCATTAAATCCCAGGAGATGTTCATGAACTGCTTCATTCCACCAGCAATCTTTGTTCTTGTTACTGTCCTTGGGATTTTAGGATGTGGTGGTTGGACAGTAATGTACTATATAAACGCCCATCATGTATAGCTACAGTAAGGAAAACTCTTTGATAAAGTAAACTTTGAGACTTAAATGTTGTGGGTAAGATTCATCTCATTTAGCTTTTTACATCCGCAATTGATAGCTCACCTGGTCTCCCTGCAAAGCTCTCACAATCAGCAGAAAGAAAAGAGTGATTCCATAGCGATTCATCATATTTTCTAGATGTTAACAAGAGTTAAGTGAATTGTGACATAAGTTTAACTGATGGTGTTGATTAGATCTCCCATGAAAAGAGCTCAAGGTCATCAGAAGTTAACTTTATGTAGCCATTTGTGTTTAGTTAAATGCTTTTACATTTTGATTTTTCATGAGTAATAAAAATAGAACATAGCCGTGAACAGGGAATACAATATTATTTCAGTGTGTTGGGTCATTAACCTCTGAATTCAGGGGCTCAATTTTTGTTTCATTCAGATTCAATTTTACCTCACAGTTAAATGCTATGGTTATTAAGTTATAGACTGTTCTTAGGAGTGAGCTTTCAAAGAGAAAAATACATCTTGCAAGCCAAAAATTCTTTACAAAAGTGTTTTTGGCACAGAAAGAGTTCTATACAAGTCTGCCTTTAGCAAAATATGCCTATGGAGGGGATGGGGGAGGATTTAGTTGGGTACTTTTATAAAGTGCCCGATAGATATTGAATATAGATGTTCATTAGCACTGGTGTGTATTTGGGCACAACAGGCAAAAACAAACAAACAAAACTATAGTTGAGCCATTCAAGTTTTTTAATTTTACTTCAGTCTTGGAAGGGACTCAGACTATGGGCTGTTGGAGACCTTGACATTTATTGCTTCACAGTACAGAAACAATGAGCGTTTGTGAATGATGAAGATCCTCATCTGAGCCTACCAGTTTCTACTTCGTTTGCAGCTTTTTTTCTGTTTATGTTGGAACATCTTGTTATAGTCCACCTATGGAAAATTCCAATGACTGATAGAAACCCACACTTATAACTGTGTTGATATTTGTTAAGCTGATATTTGCTCTGTAGGAAGCTTAGAGCCAGACCTTTAGTAAGCACAAATCTACATATCTCCATTTCATTTTTATTTCTCTTTGCAAATTGATATGATGATTGAATCTGTTCCAGTGTTAATTGATTCTTTCCTACACCAGTTACTGCTTAAACAAATGTTTTCTTAGCATCATCAAGGCAACCAAGCTTCATGTATATCTGGCATGCTTGCTTAACAGAAGGTCTATGGTTTTCCAGACTGATATTTTGTATATTTAAAGAAATATCCCCATGTGGTATTGAGGGGAAAGATTAGTTCTCCGTCATGAATTTCATCCACCTAACCTGACTTAGAAAACTTGTCACAGGAAAAGAGATGCATTTGTGTTCCATTGAACAGACAAATTAATTCCTACAAATGCAATAGATGGTGACACAGAAGCCTGTTTTCCTAAAGCATCTTTGAAAGCATTGTTTTGCTTAGATTTAAGGCAATGACTGCCCAATTAACTAACGGACACCCCAAATTAATCACTGCAAGTAATTTATTCAGTGGCGAGTAGACTTTTTGGATAATCCAAATAAGCCTCCTTAGCAGAGAACTAATAATTCAGTGTTTGGGGCTGAACAAGGGGACAGAGGAAATCAGATATTTGTTAGTACTTATCAAGCTTGCAGACACATTTTTCTGATCAGAAGATGATGTTTCAATTGATTAGTTTCCTCTTTCTGCTCTGTGGTGGTTTTACTCAGGTGGGCAGCCAAGCTCCACCACAACCGCTCTCTCACTCCCCCTCTATAATATATAACATATAAAACACAGAGAACTCGAGGTTTGAGATGAGAAATGTTTAATTAAAGGGAAAGGGAATGTTGAGAAAAAGAAACAAAAGAAATAATAAGTCCACGTGGAAGCACAGAGAGAGAGGAAAAAAAAATTTTCTACTTCCCATCAACGAGTGACGTTCGGCCACGTCCTGGGAAGCAGGGCCTCAAAACGCGTAGTGGTTGTTCAGAAGGAACAGCCCCCTCCCCCATGAAAGCCCCCATTTTATTGCTTTTTTTTATCACTTTTTATGAGTGTGACATCAGGTGTTATGGAATATCCCTTTGGTTGGTTTAGGTCAGCTGCCCTGATGATGTACCCTCCCCATCACTTGCCCACCCCCAGCCTGCTAGCTCTTGGAGGCTTGGAAGGAGTCCTGATGCTGTGCCAGCACTATGCAGCAATAGACACAACACTTGAGTGATATCAGTGCTGTTCCAGCTACGAGTGCAGAGCACAGCACTGTGTGGGCTTCTGCAGGGAAAAGGTGACTCCAGCTCAGACAGACCCAACACATGCTCCTAAATATATGCTGGATATTAGAAGCTTGTAATGCACTTCTGAGTAGCTGAGACTAGAAAAAAATCCCAAGTTATGTGTTTTTTTTGGTTTTGGTTTGGTTTGGTTTGGTTTGGTTTGGTTTGGTTTGGTTTGGTTTGGTTTGGTTTTTGTTTTTTCTCACTGCTGATACCAAGAAAAGAACAGAGGTTCAGCCAAAAGCTGTGGATACTTAATAAGCAGTTGTGCTAATTTTATGTAATGGGCCATGATCTATATTGTGTCCATGTTTGCTAATTTTACAGGATATGTTATAATGAATGAGCACTGGGACTGTTATTTTTCACATGCCGCATATATATATACATATATTGGACTAACACAGACTAGACTTATTCATTTACCTTCTTACCTTCTATTTACCTTCTTACCTATATTACCTTCTTACCACCATCTTCACAGGTGGCTTATTTCAAATCCCACTCATCCCATTAATGCCTAGAGCAAAGAGGAAATAGGATGTCATGAGACAACCCAAGGTGTCCACAACCCTGCCTAGCCCAACATAGACAAATGGCTGTAAGGTGTAATTAACTCTGTCTCCCATATGTTGTTGAATCTGAAGCAAGTATACATCCCTTACCTGGGAATCCCAAGCAGGATGTAACTCTTCAACTCACCCATTTGAGTGAAAGTGGTTCAAAACACATTAGTGAGGATTTCAGGACTCTTGGCTCCTTTGGCATTGTACTTACAGTGTGTCAAATGAGCCATTTCCAATCTGCTATACAATCTACCTGAAGAAAAGGGAAGAAAAAATAAAAAGAAATCCTCCATTAGGGATAAGCTACCTCCTGATTTCTCCAAGCTGCCCCATGATAAAAACAAACTTAGAAATTGCCTAGCATTAAAGACAGATTGCTAGTCAGTGTTGTCAAGTAAAAGACAACATCGTTTTCTAAACAATGGAACACCTTCACTCATGGGATGTTGGAATGAAGCTGTGTAGCCAACTTAAAGCTTGCACAGCTCTATCAGCCTACACACTATTGTTCCTTTCACTGCTGGCTGGAGCGAGCATTATAGACTTGTCACTCCTGCAAGTACCTGGAGGGATTATATTAATTCTTGAGCTGCTGCCAGGCTTCCCATTGCAGATTCCTACTGACCTAGCAAAACAAAACCAAGTTCACTTTTTATCTTTCTTCAGCAACTGTAGTGGTAGATTCTGTTATCACTAAAGACAATGTCCTTGTCCAATGGTCCCACATGTGATACTTCTGTTAGGAAAGCTGCAGCAGGGACTGGATTCTAATTTAAAATACAGAGTCTGGTCCTCACCCAGACCTCAGAAAGTTAGTTCTTTTGCAGCTGCCTGAACTTCTAAATTAAGGCTTTATGGTCTTTCCATTTAGGAAGTTATAAGTTGTACAGATCTGTTCGTGGTGCTTGTTACTAAAGTTTTTCCCACTCCTCCAGCTCTTCCTGTTGGTCATATTTCACACTGCTTCTTTTTCTCATTTACTTCTATTTCTTGTCATTTCCTTTTTATGCTCAACATCTCTTAGCTCTCTGTTCTGATAGCTACTGTAAATTCAGAAACTTTGCTATGGTAACCATTAGTATCTTAGGTAATAGAAAAAAAATAATCTCTTGGGTCACAAGAAACCCTTAAATCACTTTTTCCTGTCCTTCTACTTACCTTAAAAAACAGCTGCTCACAATTCAATCTGGTTTTATTCCATATCATGTCCATATCTTCAAAATTAGCCTTTATATCTCTGTTGGAAGTAAAGCCTTACAGGACATGAGTAACTTGTCATCATGTAGATGGTCGTAACTGCTCTAAACTTCTGAGTGTTATAAAAAATGTGTAAGGATTCGATTATTTTAACAGAAATACCTTTTAAAACTAATAACACTGCACATGAAAAAATAAAATAAAATGTGTTTTAGGCCTGGACATTGTGCTTTCCCTACTTCTTTCATTGCACCAAAATACCACTTTTTTGTAAGCTCCTCACTTGTAGCTCTCTTTTGCCTTTAGGCATCAGGTTTGCAGATGATTATCTGCTCAAATATATACATATTTGCAAGAGAGGTTAGGTGTACCTTTGAATCAACTTCTAATACAAGAAGGCCATGGGAAAAATCTGTCTTCTTTATGCCTGATCTCTAAAATTGCCTTGATTTTAACACTTGGTCCCCAAAACCAGTGAAAGGATTGGAGAATAGGGGATGGAGGAAGAGTTCATGCTGATCCAAGTAGGACTATATGTGGGGAGAAGGGCAGTAAGATTTATTAGTATTCATCTATGAAGATGTGAGCAAAAAATCTCTTTCACTGGGAATTCAAAAAGTCTTGGGAACTTGAAAGAAGCCTGGCAAAATGTATTAATATGCAATATAAATGACTTAAAATATTGCAATTGGCACACTGGTGGTTTTATTTCTTGATCCTTATTAAAGATTTCTTCCCATGAAAATGACGTGCTTGGATGAGTATAGTAACTTTTCAGAGTGAATGTAAATTATAGTGACACCTATAGGAAGACTTTGTACGGTTGGGATGAGGAGATGACCCCAGATTGTGGTTTAAGAGCAAGAGAATGAAATGAAAACTAAAGTTGTTTTTGTTGTTGTTGTTGTTTGTTTGTTTGATCTTCAAGAAAGGCATTTCATAAACTGATTATTTTCAATATTATTGTACATTTATGCTAGGTGTAGAGTATGGCTGCATTCTCCAGCTGCTCTGGCCCTGGACTGCTCCTGCCTGGCTGCTGTGGCCCAGCCTGGTGTTTCGGGATGTGGGATCTCTGTCCAGGCTGGAGGGTGTAGCTGCTGCTTTCTCTTTTGCAGGTTCAACCAGTAGCAAACCTAAGCACATATCCCAGAGCCATGCAAGTATAATGACAGGTCCTGTTTTACATGTGACTAGTCCTTTTTTACCCTTTTCTACCTATTCTCCCTCTCTGTCTTCCTTCACCCCCTGCAAAAAAAAAAAAAAAAAAAAACACAAAAAAAAAAAAAAAAAACAGTATGTTTGCAGAGCTCAGCAGTTTCTGCAACCTCCCAGTCCAGATAAGTTCACATCTTATCAGCTGCAAAGTCCAGGCTGATCTTCCTGGAAGCAGTACATGCAGTTGGATTGCCCACCAACTGATGAGAGTGGGAGGTTTGTTTCTTGTTATTGTCTCAGTTTTTGCCTTGCTAGGTCTGTGTCACACCATTTTGCTTACTGTTCCCCTGACTTAACTCATCATCCTGATGCAGAAATCTTCACTCCAACAACATTGCTTGAATCAATATTCCCACATTCTCTCTCTTGCCTGACCAGGTTTGGTTCCCATCACTGCCTCCATGTTTAATTATCCCTTTGTTGCACTGGAAAACGTCATTGACCAGATGCCCTTAATGGAGCAAATATTCTGCTTCTATGTACACAGAAGCACTTTTTTTTTTTTTTTTTTTTTTCTAAAGTATTTCACTCCTCTTTTTCATTTGCCTGTTGAACTAGGACTGGCAATGAGTGAAAATGGTCACAAACACAATAGTTTGATACTGGCAGAATGTGTGTTCTTTAAAAAGATATTTTAGACCCTGTAATATCCATACTCTGTCCCCAATACAATGCTATTTTAAAATAGTTTAATGGAACTTTATAGTGCAGCAACAAAAAATTATTACCACTACCCAATTACTTTAATTAATGCTGAGCTTAGAAGCTTAATGAAAAGTGCTTGAATCAAAATTTTAGCAGCTGATCCTATGATTTCAGTGCGATTGTATAGAGATGCTGTCAATTGTCTAGCAAGTGTAATTCAATATCATTCAGAGCACAGGCAAAGGTGACTAGTTCAGATGAAGACCGCAGGTCTGATGACCCCAGCCTAGATGAATGTTTACTTTTGCACACAGCTGACCGAAATTCTTTTTTATTTGGATGATTAGCAATCCAATTGGAGTCATTTTTTTTTTCAGCTCTAGATAGGTAGAATGTAGCCATTTCTCCTGAGGTACCACTTTATTCCACAATTGGTCATATTTCTAAACTGGAATTACAATTTCTTAGTGGTGAAAATCAATACAATGTCAGTCCAATAAGCAGAACTCCAGATCTGTATCAGTTTAGTATGTGGCTACTTTCTCTCTAAGCCTTTACAATTGTATTCTCCCTCATTCAGACCAATTTAAACCAGTGCCAATCTGTCAGTGTTAATGGAGTAGTGCCTGATTTATAGTGTTGTGACACTAAAATTAAACTAAAAACCTATAAAACTTTAATTAATCATTTTAACATGCAGTAATCAATGTAACCTACTTTCATGCCAATTCTTTTACTTAGAGAAATAGATCATCATGAATTAATTCTGTATTTCTTCAAGATAAAAATGACTGCAAGCAACTTACTATGTGCCCGTGGCACTGCAGGACTCTGCAATATTGCTGCATATTTATCTGTTACAATTGCTTGTTTTCAGACTTTTTGTACTCTCCATAACTGACAGCAATTTATTAAAAATAATGTCACTAACCTGAGTAATTCAAACAGCATGTTTCAGCTTGTCTGGCACTGACCTTTCGGCCTTGAGGCTAACTGCCATTTCTGGCATCCACTCTATGACAATAGAGATACCTGCCTGACTGAAAATGTTTGAGGAGGATAGTAACCATTTGGGATCAAATAGGGCAACATAAGGAATTGTGTTTGGACTTTGTTGTTCATCCTTGATATCCTTCTGATCTTTTGTTAGACAAGCTCCATCCAAGTGATAGGAATCAATGAGGACTGTCAGCAAACTGTGTCTCTTTCTAGCTGTTCCCAGAAGGGTGATTAAGTACCCTGAATTTTGGCCGGTTCAGAATACACTACTACAAGGCAATTGTAGGAAGGTGGTTGCCATCATTTGGGCTTCCCAGATATACACATACAGTGGGACATTGCACTGAGAGTACATCTTTCCTCTACTACTCCTCAGCTTCTGAAATGGATTCTTAAATCACAGAAATAATCCAGATAAATTCAGAGACTTGGTAAATATTACATTAAAGGTTAATTCTTTTTTTCAGTCTACACACACACACTTTTTCCTTGCTAAGATGACAGTATTTCTTCACCTAAACTAGTGAATTAAAAGAAGTCATGGTGAGCAACTATATATTCCAACAATGGATTTGAGAGAAATGTGGATTATTAAATTGCAACAACTAGACACACTCTCTAACTCCGTTAGGAAGAAGGGCCAAGAAAGACATGAATCCTTATCTCTTCTTCACAGTTGCTGTTACACTGGATTTTCCTTTCTTGAAGGACAGAAATTTCCAAGTCACCTTGCCATATCTGAATTGCTGCTGTTAGAGTGACTGCTGTATTTTTGCTCCATTAATTCCACTTCACGATTCCCTGCTGTAATTTTTCTTATTGCTGTAATCCTTTTCACCAGAAGACAATGCACTTTTATTTTCTGCTTGCATAGACTGTGGGGAAATGCCAACAGTTGTTCTGGTGAGTCTTCTCAGGCCATGACACTTCATAAATGTCATTGAAGATCGTCCTGTTTCTAACATTTGTCTGAGAGAAAAGATACTGAGGTAATAAGCTAAAAGGAACTCTGCTTATCACACTGAACATACCTAAAGCCACACGATGCCTTGTCTGACTCTCACATTTCCCATGTATCTAGAACTCCACTTCCAGGTGAATGTCACAGTGCTTGCACTACTGAAAAGCTAAATGTTCTTCTGCTTCAAATGCAACAATAGCCTAATCCCCTTATTATGCATAAAGCACATCTAAAACTTACCTTTCAAAACTGGACTGCCTGCAAAGTAATCTATGACTACGTTATTGTAAAGAGCGCTCAGACTAACACAAGTGATTACAGCTTAATGGCTAGCAGAAATTATTAAGAAGGGGAAAGATAAAAGCTCAAGTCTCTCCTTGCTCTGAGGCAGATTTATGCCAGTTTTTATGCTAATACTAAGATAGAGTCTTCCTCACCTGTCTGGGCAGAGCCCCAGTCATGCTGCCCCTTAGCAGTGGCTAAGCAGTGCCCCTTAGCAGTGCCACCTTGAACCTTTTCAAGGTGGCAGGATCACCTGCTGATAGCTGAAGGATTTGCTACAAAGTAGGTTGTGGTTTTGTATTTGGGATAAGATAAGATGCTTGTTTGTAAAAATGTAGAGGAGCACAGAGGAACAAGAATAAGCTGAGGAACCCCAATAACTGATCACAGAAACAAGACCTCGCTGCTGGGCTTGAGACCCATCACAGCAAGTCCATGGGAGAGGGTCTGTGGATCACCCTACATACTGAGTGGGTTTGCAGTTCTGGGTAATGGGATGCAGGGGAATAACATCTTGGAAAGTTAAAAACAATATGAAATGCTTAGGAGAGTGACCAGAGGCAGGGAAAAGGCAGAACTGAAGTGAGTAGGCAAGGAATGAGCATGAAAAAATTGCATGTAAGCAGTAGGTCTTTGGTACTGTTGTCTGGCTGTGCCCTACTGATAGACTGATCAGCACAGTCTATCCTGTCCCCTTATTAAGCTCCTCTTCTAACTATTTTCCTGGGTGACAGGCTGTCTCTATTCTGTGTGCACGTGTATCTGTGGAGGTCTGAGTGCCAGCAACCAGGATCACACCATGGGTTCAAGGGTCTGGGTGTCTGTGGTGCCAGCAGACGGAGAGACTGGAATGTGCATGTTGTGTCAGTCTGTGCTCATTACTGAATGTCAAGCCAAATGTGGTGAGGGGAGCCATGTATTGGGATAGCCATAGGTGGGACAGATACAGGAGAGGCATGAGGTTGGCAGCTGGACAGCTGGAGGGATGAGGAGGTCCAATCCAGCGACTGGAGAGGCAGCTAGGTGTGGAGAGGCCATCTATGCCCACCTGCATGTTGTGTCTGGGTGTGAAGATATTAAGGGATCCAGAGACAGAAACTATTTAGACTGAGTGTCTCAGACCAGTTAGTGGAGGGTCCCGTAGTGTTTGTGTGTGTGGTGGTGTGTGCAGGGGTGTCCAGCACCTGAAGTGGGTCTGTAGGCTTAAAGGGCCCCTATGCCCAGGTGCTGGCTGCTGAGGAGACTGGGGATCTGGGCTTTGTTTATGGGTAAAGTGTATATATGGCCAGTTAACAGAGGGATCCATATTGTGTATATGTATTTATTTTCCACAAATAAGTCAGAGAGGGAACAGCATGAGGCCATTGGTGTTGTCTGTGCTTGTCTGTGCTGTTTTCTCTCTGTGTTGACCTGTATGGATGTCATATGCTTTTTATATATAAAGTGTGTGTGTGTATTGGAAATATAAGACCAGCCTTGCTGGACCTGAAGGTGTGAAGCAACAGCAGCTTCCTTTATGAGCTACCAGACGTAGCAGCTCCCTGGCAGATAATACAGTTGCAATCAATTGCACATCTCCTGTAGTGGCCCACAGGAGGCTCATACATATAGTAGTAGAGGTGTAGCTGGCACAAGAAATTTTAATCTGGACCAGAATATTAAATTTAAAGGATATAACTGCTGAGCTGTAGAAATGTAAATGAGGCTTTGATATATTCCCTTACCATTCTGTGCCACCTGGTACTTTTTTTTCTTGGGGAAACACTCATAAAATTTTGTATTTCTGTAAGTAATAAAAGGTCATTTCATAATTATTATGATCATTGTCATTTAAATGCCCCCATCTAAACAATCCTGATGTGATTGCTCCCAAATGAATTACCTTTTCTAAATTAGTTCTGCCAAAAGCTAAATAGACTCTCATAAAGCCAGAATTAAAATTAATATTAGAAGAGATTTTTGTATGGCTTGCATCCTGTTGTGATCAGGAGATTCAAAACAATGTGTCCCATTTGCATCTGTAATGTAATTGTAAATAGAATTTGTATTAACAAAGGTAAACAACTGGCAGTCCAGGGAAGCACTTCTCAATCATCTTCTCAAATCCAGCCCTTTATAATATGTAGTGCTGGTCTGCATTAGTTTACACCTTACTGGGAGAGGAAGAAGAAAAGATGCACAAATGGCAAACTTGTAAGTGGGAATATTCTTGCACAATGCAGCAAAATTCTAAAGCTACAGAGAACACAAAGCAATAAATCTACAAACCATATGGGAACAAAGAATCAGGAACCACAATGAAAGTCCTGTTGTTATTATTTTTTAGCAGTAAGAGATCACTGGTATTTACAATTTAAGCTAGAGGAAACATTTACAAGCTTATGCACAGTAAATGTGGTTTATTCCCTGTATTTCAGAAGTAATTTTCCCTCATGCATGCATTCTTTGAAAGTATTTATATACTTTATATAAATACTATAAGGTGAATATTGCAGTTATACATGGTGAACAGAAACCTAGTCTAACAATAGGCAATTTACAAAAAGAAATATTTTTTCTAGTGAATTTACAAAATGTTTTTAAACAAATTCCCCATCATCTAGTCTAGTTAGTGGGGAATTCCCATATAAATACTGGTTTTCAGTAACACTAGTGGTCTACTCTGAAGCCAATTAATCTTTTGGCTCCTTCTGCTTTCTTCCTGTGTTCTTTGGGGTACCTCTTCTACTCTTGGCTAGGATGGCATCACTGGGGTTGGTGGCCTAGAGTAGTTAACTAGTAGTGATCTCAGCTAGCACATTTTCTGCTATGCCTGCTCTTCAGCACTTTTTCAGGTTCCCCAGGAAAGGTACAAGGGCATGGAGATTCATGTGAAGATCTTTCTAAGGAAAGAAAACTCCCTGATCAGTATCTCCACTTAACTCATTTTTTTTTTAAAGGAAAATAAAAATCTCGCAGACTTTATTTACCTAGAACTTTTCATCCTGAAAGCAGAATCTGCAACACTAAAAGGTGATCGTTGCCTCATGTAAGGCTGAGATGTTTTGCCTATATAATAAATGTGATTATAACTGTTAAGGTTCCCTCATCTTTACATACATCTTCTATATAGAAATGTTGGAAAGTATTTAAAAAGAAATAAACAAATAACAGGGACCAACATATTCTAGTCTGGGTCCATTCCTGTGAACAGTCTACCTTATTCAAATTGCCAGCAAAGGGCATGTGGAGAGGTGAATTCTCTTATATATTTTGACACCATTAGGTTTATATTAGTTATTCTTGTTACAGTGGTTATAAGTTTTTTTCTCTGGTAGTTATCATGAGTGTAGCTCATACTTCTCAGTCTACACAACTTTTTAATTCCATTCCAGTTTTTTATGACAGATACTATTGTGAACTTAATCCTTGACTACTGAATTTTTTAATTCTGAGGAGATGTGGCCAAGTTATTAACTTCTGTACTTCCATGACGCCCACTGTTATATTCCTCTTCTGCCAGAAGGCAAACCCATTGCCATGCATTGGTTCCAAATATTTGCACTGGTTATATAAAGATGATGTGCTGGACCATGACAGATGTTAGCTTTCTTCAGGGACTTTTTGCTATATATTGCCAATGACCTGATTGTCACATATTCAAAAATATTACACGACCCTTCAACTTTTGCAGGAGAAATTGTTCTCACTAGTCTTTCTCTCTGCTAACAAGGCTCTGAGAACTCAGATGGGTAGGAGAAGTAAACAACATTTGAACAGTCCTTTCCTGAGAACCCCTGTGTATGAGTAGCTGGAGAAGCAGAGAAATTTCAAACATTCTTAGTTTCTGCCTCAGTGTGATAGAAAAACAACTTGTGGTCTCAGAATACACCTTTATTAGATAGGGTTTATTGTAGCTATGGATTCCTTCTGGGAGCGGAGTGGGGAGAAGATTTTCTATAGTGAGAAAACCAATACTAGTAGTGCCAAGATACCCTGGGAAGATCAAGATATTCCACGTCAGGCAGCCTTTCCTTAAAACTTTGATGCCTCTGCTCTAACAAGAAGACCAAAGACATCAGATTGACATTTACAGAGATTGATGTGTAAGAAGGGAAGAATGAAATGAGCCTGAAGGATGTCCAAAAGGAATCTTAGGAAGCAGATCTCTCTGCTGAAGGTAGATATTCATAAAACAACAACAACAACAACAAATGTTGAAATAGGCTTTAATTTTTACTTAGCAGTACAGTGATAAGAGTATTTTGTCTATTTAATTTAAAGCCATAGATGAGTGTGCTCTCTACATTCTAAGTGAAAGGAAGGGAGACTTCCATTATAGCCATGCTGCCAATTTAATACTATTGACATATTTTTGCAGGCACGTACATTTCTAGTCCTGGAAGTCTTCTGTTTTTGAAACAGCTGTTCCAGCAGTAAGAATGAGAGAGAATGAAGTGGGTTAAAATCTTGCATGTTTCATAACTACAGTTAAATTCTACAAATATACCCAATTGATATTCTACAGTTTCCTTTGTGTTATGATTTCTCATTTGCTTTAATTGATTCTATATCATCTACAGGTTGTATTTTTTTGTTTGTGTGTTTTAATTTATTATAATACTAGTGTGTCTGTGTCCTTTTCAAAGGGTAATTCTATTCAAAACATATTTTGTTCATTTGATTTGCTCAATTGGAGGAGTCTTTTCAGGTCTAATCAGTTTCTATCAAACACTATAAAAACAGTTAGGGATGCATACTCTTGTAGGAGATTTTTTTTCCAAAAAAAAAAAAAATAAATAAATACAGAAGCAGCAAGATTTCATTTGAATCCTAAAGAACACAATAAATAATTATAGTAACGTGAAATTTGTATTGCACTTTTCATTTTCAAAGCATTTGCCAAATGTTATAACTCATTATATTCATAATACTCCTGTGGAGTTAGGAAGTAAGCATTGTTGGTAAGTAAACACCTAAGTGTACATGAAGAAAAGATTAGGGGAATGCCACTGGAAGATGGCTAAGCCCCAAGCCTGAACTCACAGAACTGACATGTCCTTCGTTGTCCCAGATGTCAATCAAACAAGACACATGAAAAATGTCTCATATTTCAGTGTATAGTGCCCAATTAGCCTAGATAATAACTGCATTTCATTAGAAGTGTGTGGTAGAAGCCAAAAAGACCCCATTAGAAGGGGAAAATTGAATTATGTCAGGGTTCTTACACCAGCCAGAGCAAATTCCTTTGATGATAGCTCAAGAAGCCAAAGGCCTCAAGGTGGTGTCAGAGCTCAGTGCTTGATGTTGTGATAAGGGCCTGCTCTGAGCATCAATCTGATAGTGGTGAAGGGTAGAAAAATCATTCAGAATCACAGATAATATTTATCTTAGAAAAGTTAAGGTGAATATTTGATCTTTAATTTAGCAAGAATGAAAGTAGGATTGCTAAGTAACAGCTACAGATATTTCTTGGACACTGCTCTTACTCAGGATATGCTCATTTTGACCAAACTCCACCACCACCACCACCCATGTACAGTTGCAATCTGTAACTTACAAACATCCCAGTAATACTTTCTCATTGACACAGGTGTTGTGCTGAAGCCAAAAGAAAAGTGATAAAAAAAGTGATCCTTTCAGAAAACTGTCATGACAAGCAAAGAGATGGTTGTTTGGTATTTTTGAGCAGTCACTAGCTGGCTAATGAGTTAAGCCCAGTCAGTACAATTTTATTTATTTATTTATTTTTACAAAGAGAGTTTAAGTAATTGATGGTCTTCTGATTAACTTGTTGAGACAAAACCTGAAAAAAAAGTTGCTGCTGCCCTCCACTGATATAAAAAGTATTGCCTACCAGTAGTGCAGAGAGCTCCATGAATAACAGATTTCCTAGCAATCAGCCTAAAAGAATTGTGCCTTAAAAAAAAAAATCTCTTTTTTTTTTTTTTTTTTTTTCAGCTGAAAAAATACATAATGCTCCCTAGTGTTTTGATTTACCTAGGCTGTAAACCAACTTGTTTGAAAAAGAAGCATGACTTTGGGGGGATAATGTGCTGAACCTCATCCTTTCCGTATCAAAATCAATCCTCTGCAGGTTTAGTTCACTTTGCAGTAATGCTCTATAATAATTAGTGTAGTAGATATAGATACTATGTTCACAGAGAAGCAATTCTTTGCTTTCTTTTGAGTTTGCTAATTGTCCAATAGCTCATGAATAGCTCTTCATCCAGTTTATCTTTTTTTTTTCCCTTCCCTCCTTTCTTTCCTTTTCCCCAGCAAAACAGAATTTTGCAGTCAGAATAGTAGGATGACTGCAGCTCATCAGGTTGGCTCTCCTTGCAGCTGGATGTCAGCCTCTTTCAACAGACATTCAGTAAGAGGCTGCAAATTAGTTCTTAAGTTATTATAATGTTAAGCAAACTGTTTACTGAAACCACTTGAGGTGGTGGAGTCAACAAGACCATTGTTTGCAATGCATGACAATAGTGTACACAAAGTTATTGTGCAGCTTCAGGCAACTATTATCATGTGAGTGCTGGCCATGACCTCAAATATGCTTATTTTCTTGACTTTTTCTGAGTATACATATTTGAGCACAGTAGACACTTACTACCTTTCTTCATTACAACTATGATGATTTACAGGCTAAATTAGGCCAGTAGTAATTACTGTCTGTGTTAAGTGCCAAACACTCTTGAGAACAACATCTCAATAGCACTCAAGCTAATGAGTTCGCAATCTAAAACTAAATAAAGACTGGGAACATAAGAGATTTTGTTAGGAAACTCCATGTTTTGTCTTCCCTATTCAAATTCTTCATGACTTTCTTTGATCAGCAAGGCTTTAGGAACCAAAGATCAGGTGCTCAAAGGTATTTAGGTGTATCAAGGGCAGGTGTCCAAGAATATTCAAAACTGTTTCAAAAATAGGTTAGCAGTCAAAATCTTTTCTATGAGATGAAATTGATAACAAAATTTTATGTGGATTTAGAAAGTGAATGGACAATTTCATGCAAATGCTATTAAATACAGAGTTACTGCCAGGGCTCAGTAAATCTGAGTCACAAATTGCTGGGGGTTGGAGAAATACTCTGGGAATGTAGCACTGCATGATTTTTCAGTTTTGATATTTTTTCTGTAGATATCCACTATAGACTGGATGACACAAAGACTAAAAGGCTATTTTCCTTATTTCTAAGAGATGTGTTGACTACAGCTGTTGTACCAAATGTCTGAAATATATTGCTCAGCTGGAAAAACAGATATTGGAGCAATAGACTAGCAGCTCCACATACTAAATTCACAGTGTTAGTTCTTGTAAGCTGGTGTAAGGATCTGACCCTTTGTACAGAATATATAAACCGATGTCTCCTATTTTACTGTAGCCTGCCCAGACATAAAAACGTACACAAGGCTGAGTAGGAGGACACAGAGAGTGTGTTATCTGCACAGGGGGGCTCATTGAGGAACACTAGTCCCATTCTGACCACTGTCCTGCTCAGAGATAGTCCTTTCCCAAACTTCAGCTAAATCGTCCAATTTACCAACATAAATTCATGCATGCTTAATGTCCATGTCAACCAGCCTAGCCCCTTCTTGTAAACTCTGACAGTACTGAGAATTGATATTACTGAGTTTGTACATTCTGGGGATATTACTGAAACTGAGCCCTTTGCAATGGTCTGCTAAAGTGGTACTGATATAGCAGGGTTATAGGTGAAATAGGCTTCTTGTTCCTTATTGGGTAAAAATGAGTAAGTTAAAAATTATCTGATCTCCTTAAATTATCTCCTTAAAAATTATCTGATGTAACAGAGAGAAACTGGGAGAGATGCTGGGAGAGAAACTCCCAGATTAGATAAAAGCCAAATCTGCATGAGAAACCTCTTTTGTTCCCCCAAGGTACCTACAAAGAAAATGTAAAGTTTCCTGTGAAAGGTTCCATAATCCTTTTGTGTGCATTAATGGGTCACCTAATCCATTAATGGAATAATAATAGATTAATTAATTGATGGCCAATATTGGATAATGGATCTATCTAATGGATCTATCATCATCAGTTCAGTGAGACCTACAGGTACAGACTGATGAAAGGAACTTCCATATAGGGATTTAGATGGAACTGGGACACTAAGACCCATCTATGAGGAGCGGCTGAGGGAGCTGGGCTTGTTCAGCCTGGAGAAGAGAAGGCCCAGGGGCGACCTTATCGCTCTCTATAGGTACCTCAAGGGAGGCTGTAGCGAGGTGAGGGTTGGTCTGTTCTCCCACGTGCCTGGTGACAGGACGAGGGGGAATGGGCTTAAGTTGAGCCAGGGGAGTTTTAGGTTAGATGTTAGGAAGAACTTCTTCACTGAAAGGGTTGTGAGGCATTGGAACAGGCTGCCCAGGGAAGTGGTGGAGTCACCATCCCTGGAAGTCTTCAAAAGACGTTTAGATGTAGAGCTTAGGGATATGGTTTAGTGGGGACTGCTAGCGTTAGGTCAGAGGTTGGACTCGATGATCTTGAGGTCTCTTCCAACCTAGAAATTCTGTGATTCTGTGATTCTGTGATCTCTGACCTTAAAGTCTTTGAAGTATTTAAACTCGTATCTCTGTAGAGTCCCAGAATGATCTTTGCATTCGTTGCCTTGAGCAATCAAATTCTGGTGACAGTGTTTGTTTTCTGCTTACTTGAAACAACCTAACAGGAACCCCAAGTGGAAGCAAGCTGGACTCTCTCTGGAAGCCTTAATATGTTTATATGTATGATGAAACACAGGAATCCTTTCCTGGTTGCTTTATTCAGTCTCAGCAGTTGGTGCATCTTAAGAAGGGGTTAAAAAAAATCATTGTGTACACAGGCCACAGATCATTTTGTTGCCAATGGGAAGCTTAGTGCTTATTCATGTAAACTGGAACAGAGGATGCCTCCTTTCCCCTCTACTATTTTGCCTTAGCTTGTTGCACAGTTTGCATAGGACATTGTGTTTGTTTAGTCTCTGTCCACCTTACATACCTTCCATGCTTTACCTGTAAGAGCACACAAAGGTATCCTTTGGTTGTCCATGGAGAAAAAATAAAATAAATTCACACACAAAACAAAGAAAACCTCCAGGCAAAAATAAATATCCCAAGACAATTTATGCTATGTTTATTCATTTGGAGTGGAAACATGGTACCTACTTTGAATACTGAGACCTTCTGCCTTAAAATGACTGCAGTGAGCTGGAGATACCCTTGCTCATTTATTTAAAGAAAATAACTGGATTAACATAGTTGATTGGGGTGGTCTTTAAGAATGTATAAATGCTGTGACAGCAGCTCTACCAAAATGCTTTCCTGATTTGTCCTTTCTAACTTTTATTTTTAATCCAATAGATAAAGAAAGGAAGAGAAATATTTAGGAATTTTTGTATCATGGCCTAAGGCTCTCTGGGTTTTGGAGAATGTTTTTTTTTTTTTTTTTTTTTTTTAATTATGATTTTTTTTCATCTTTGTTGCAAATCATCTGAATAACATAAATATTGAAAGAAGCTAGCCTAAAATGAATAGTCTATAATCAAAGCTAAAAGCAGAGGGTCATAAATGTTACATCTTCCTACATTCCACTTTGGACTCTGTTACTCTGTTTTATATGTTCAAAACCGATTTATCAAACTGAACATTTTGACCTTTTCTGATTGACAGGCTTCTCAGGACTGGCTTTTATTGCTGCTCATATTTTCATATTATGAGCATTATAATAACACCAAGACAGGAAGACAAAACAAAACAAAACAAAACAAAACAAAAGCCTTTTAGTTATGGCTCAGCACTTCTGAATCATAGCAGCCAAGGCCATCTATCCAAGGAGGAGCAAGAATCAATTTGAAGTTTATCTGTGTGAGTGCAGTTCATAAATCACTGAGTTATAAGAAATGCTGTATCAGCTTCAAAAACATTGCTTCATTATCAGCAGCTTCCATTTTGTCAGTGAAAGCCACTGAAAATGTATTGGGTGTAAAAAACAATTATTGGGAGGGAGCTTTTGTAAATAAATAATGGGATTCTTGTGCTTAATACTCCCCTATTAAGCCTTTCTTTACAATATTAAAGATGAAAGTGTACTTCCTAACCCAGTGGTTTGCAGCAAGAGTTTGCAGCAGGTAAGTGATGTAATGCAATGTCCTGTATTGCAGGATGTTCTGCAGACTTTACGTGATCCTTGACTTCAGAGGACCCTTCACAATATCAGTTATTTTCCATGCAGTATCAATCCCTTCCTGATGTGGCCTCATATTCCAGTTCTACAGCTCCTTTCCAAATTTACCTTTAACAATCATTAAGCTCCCTGCTAAAGCATAATCCTATGGAAACTTTAGTTCACCACACGGAACGCTTTTAGCCCTCTATGTAAACTTTCCTTGTATCTCAGGATATTCTGTGATTCTGTGATATTCCACTAATAGAAACTAAAATGATGCAAACCCTGCAAACTAAAATGGGAGTAATTTCGTGTGAGTTTCCTTACTGAATAAAGTTCCAGAACCGTCAAAAAAATGTTAAGTTTATAGTAATACATTTAAGGGACCTTATGCTGTTTTATTTTAAATCAGTTTTGAAGCAAATCCTTCCCAAGATCTGGTTTATTTGGATCAGATCATTATGGTGTCCCTGCCCAGGTGGAGGAAAAAGCTGGAGATGGGGAATCTTCTTACACATTTAAGAAATATGTCTGCTGGCATATTAGACCTTCAAATAGTTCAAGGCTGATTTTCCAAGCTCTTTAAACCCTTTCTTTATCAGGTATTTACACAGCATGGAGAAACAAAATAAATTTTCAAGAACTATGATGCTCTGAAATATATTTATGTTCATTTAGTGTTGAATTGTTGTCATTGGAAAAGTAGAGAGAAACATTGGCAAAGATTTACATCACTCAATGAAGCTTGATATGTATTAATAATCATGTCTTTTAGGTACAGAGGACAAGGAACTTCAGAACTGAAGACATAACTGTATATTGGTTTGCAATTTGATTTAATCCTATTTTATTCAAATTTGTAACTGATGCAGTGAGCTTAACAATATTAAAATAGAGTGCTTGGTGTCTGAAAAACTATAGCCTACTACCTTTTCATTTAGTAATATAAATTAATCTACAAGTGACTGATATCACCACACACACTCACAGAGGCTGTGTGAAGATATTTCTATTTTAAGTAGTACTAAATGCCATCTGATTTTTCAGCTTGCATATTAACATAGAACTCCTCATGGCCGTGTTTCATGCACTAAGGTGTAAGCAACATTCACCAAAAATATTTTGATAAGCAAATAGCAAAAATGAAATATAGTATACTCAAATGTTAAAGTTTGCCTAATTTCTGGTTCAAACAGTAACCAACTCTTGAAGTTCTCACTGTATCCATAAAAAGGATCATTTTTTTTCTTTCAATTAGGATTCCTTTTATAAATCCTGTATTAGGCATGAATACATATTTCAATGCAATGAAAATATGAAGCACAAGGTCAACTACAAATTATGTCATCAAAGGATAGACAGCTAAATAAGCTGTGGATGTGTATGTGGACAGTTTTCTTTTCATCATTCTGTCCTTGCTTGACTGTTGTTGCAGGTGCTCTTTACCTGACATCAAATGCAAAGTTTTTTTCCTCTTGGTGAAAGAAAAGTTACTTTTCACTGAACCCAAATCAAAAGTCAGCAGATCCCTGATGCCAACTAGTTTATGAGTATGAGTTCTAAATTCATATTTGAAGTGTTTCTGTGAAATGGGAGGGAGGTTGAAGGGGGGACAGATTTCCATATTATTGGTACAATTGAGAGCATTGCCTTTCACTACAGTTCTGGATAATGATTTCAGTAGAATTATGAGTAATGATAAAAAGAAAAAAGAAAAAAAATGCATCAACATCTCTAATGTCAGTATGATGTTAAGCATTATCACAAGGTTTTCTTTTTCTGTTTTAAAGCCATAATTTACTCTGAGATGATGCCATCATGACAGCTAAGGCCAAGAGGGGAGCTTTCCACTTTCCATGGTATTACTCCTGTATTGCATTACAGGTACTTGGAAAAACCTCCTATGTTTTAAGCAGACAACACGAGGTGAGCTGCCTCTGTGAAGTGAACAATCTGCACTTACCTCCTCCATAACACGACTTAGCCTTTGCCCACAGAGATGATGTACATTGTGTAAGCCTTTTTTCATTTCTCAATCATGGGGTGACAAAGCTGACATACTCAGTGTCACACTCACAAGTTTTCTTCCAGTTCAATCACAAAGGTGATGTAAGAAAGACAAATCATACTGTAAGAAAGTGAGATCCCCTAAGTGTTAAATGGAATTACTTTAGATCATGCCCTTCTCTTCTTTGTACAGATTATACTTACCCAATCATGAAAGTGGGACTGAAAATGAGACATGAAAATCATAGAAAGTGACTGAGCAAGCTGAAAATATTTCATTGAAATCACACTGTGGAAAATTGCTTTTATTCAGTGATACTGTATCATTCAAAAAAAAAAAAAAAAAAAAAAAGTGGGGGGAAATGGAGGAATACTTGTCTGTCTTCAGTAATAAAACTTTGCACTTTATCCAAGAAGAAAAATCTGAAAAATAGGCAATTTCTGTTACAGTTTCAGTGGTTATTGGGTAAAGCAAAACAGTAAGGAGAAATTAGTTTTACTCTGAGGGAGCCTGACCTGATTCAGCTCCGGTCCTTGCAGCCTTGTTAGTTGGGCTTCAGCTGAGCTAATACATGCCGTCTTGGAAGCATTTATAACATTGTAATAGTGAGACTCCAAGACCTTTGAATTATCATGGTCAGAGACTTTTGCTGCATCCTCACTTTTTAAGAAGGAAGACTTGTGGAAGATGCAACTGGCAGATTTTTTTTTTTTTCTCTTGCAACATACTAGAAGTTTTAATTGAATCCCAATTTAGCTCTCAGGAAATACTTTAATTTGATATTTTTTTAATAAGATTTTTTTTTTAAATAAGTCTGTGATTTCTCTTCTGAGGAAATTTCTTATCAGCTATTTCCATGAAAAATACATCCACAAGCAAAGTCACTGATTACTGAGGGATACATTTAGCCAGCACACACCATCTTTTGAGCAAGTTGTCTTTTGGAAGACATTGGGAAGGTGGGACCTTGACAGGCTTGAGAGGTGGGCCTATGCAAACCTCATGAGGCTCAACAGGCAAGCACAAGGTCCTGCATCTGGGCTGGTGTAATCCTAAGCACAAACACAGGCTGGGCAGGGAGTGGATTGAGAGCAGCCCTCAGGAGAAGGAGCTGGGGGTGCTGGTGGATGAGAAATTGAGCTGGCAATGAGCTGGCAATGTGCACCTGCAGCCCAGAAAGCCAACCGCATCCTGGGCTGTACCAACAGCAGAGTGGGCAACAGGGGAGGGAGGGGATTGTCCCCCTCTGCTCTGCTCTCGTGAGACCCCACCTGGAGCCCTGTGCTCAGGTCTGGGCCTCAGCACCAGAAGGACAGGGACCTGTTGGAGTGAGTCCAGAGGCCACGAGGATGCTCAGAGCCTGGAGCACCTCGGCTGTGGAGCCAGGCTGAGGGAGTTGGGGTTGTTCAGCCTGGAGAGGAGAAGGCTTCGGGGAGACCTCACAGTGGCCTGCCAGGGCCTAAAGGGGGCTGCAGGAGAGCTGGGGAGGGACTCTTGGTCAGGGGGTGTGGGGATAGGACAAGGGGTAATGGCTTTAAACTGAAAGAGGGTAAGTTTAGATTAGACATAAGAGGAAATTCTTCACTCAGAGGATGGTGAGGCACTAGAAGAGGTTACCCAGAAAACTGTGTATGCCACATCCCTGGAATTAAGGCAAGGCTAGATGATGCTTTGAGCAACCTGATCTGGTGGGAGGTGTCCCTGCCCATGGCAGAGGGGTTGGAATTTGATGGTCTTTAAGGTCCCTTCCAACCCAACCTATTCTGAGATTCTCTGATCCTATATTTCATTAACTGTCTGAACTTTTTGAGAGATCAAATGAATCAAGATCATGAATTATTCAAATGAATCCACACTATGTCCAAGAAAAAAGAAATTTTAAAAAGAGAGAGAGAAAAGGAGAAGATAAGGATCATGATATTTTCTCATCTTAGGTGGTTCCTAGATTCTGTACAGAAAAAAAATTTGACCGTTTTTGATTAATTTTTAAACCAGCAAATTTATGCCTTACAATTATACTATGACTTTTACACCAGGTTTCTTCCTGCCTTTTATATTTTGATTCTAATATGACAGAATTAATTTTATATATATAATATATATTATTTTCTTTTTCCTCTGCTCACCAATTTTCTTTTCATTATCAGACTGTCATCAAATGTTACAGTCCTTCAGCAGATATTTTTCCTTTCAACAGATGTGCAAGTTTGCTCTCATCTTGCTCACATTCCTCTTATTATAGCATTAAATTTATATACCCTATATTTCAGCAAACCAAAAAGCTTTTACTATTTTTTTATACCTGAATAAACTTATCTTCCTGTATTCTTTATTATTCATTTTATTTATTCAGAACTGTATTTCAAACTAGTTATTTTTATCACACTCAAATATGCATGCATTTAAACTTTAAAAAGAGTAATTATTGTTCAAGTTCATGTCTCAAAAAAGTGTGTGTGTTGTTTTTTTTTTTCACATATTGCACAGCTTAGTTTTGACAGATTAGTTTTCTCTTTGCAAAATCAAAATGCTACTTACATTAACTGTTGACTGTTTCTCATTTTTCTTTCTTTAATACATTTTTCATTCCTATCAATAAATCTCTACTCACTTTCATTAGAGATGGGCCATCCAATATACTGGTAATTCAGCTAATATTTTCACTAGTAATTTGACTAGAAAAAGGATGATGTGCTAGCAAAAAAAAAAAAAAAAAAAAAATACAGCTGCAAAAGAATGCTATTGCTTAATGTTACACAGACAGGATTACTGAGATTCTTTGTTAAGACCAAATAAATAAAAAATAATGGAAATAAAGGGAATAAAGGGTGTTATTCAAAAACAAATAATGTCCATGAGGTGTGTTATATTGGGAAAAAGACAACTTTGTTTTTAATCTCCACATGAATATGATTTCTGTCCTGCAGATCTCCAAAATTCAAGTTAGGCCTCATACCTAATATTTTGTGGTGTCATAAATTCAAGCAGTATGCAGTGTTCGAGTATGCAGTTTAGCTTAGGGATATGGTTTAGTGGAGGGCTGTTAGCGTTAAGTCGGAGGTTGGACTTGATGACCTTGAGGTCTCTTCTAACCTAGAAATTCTGTGATTCTGTGATTCAGTTGCAAGCCAAGCTAGAACATCTGATAGCAGAGATGTCCAGGTTGGTCAGGGGCAGCTCGTCATGAGTTAGACAGAATGTAACAAACAGCACAATGTGTTCAGCCTTGAAAAATTAAAGTTGAGCAGGAATGGATTGGGTGAAAGCAGAGAAGTGTAATTTACCTTAAAAAACAGTGAAGTTCAGGATAAAACAAGAAGAAAGAAAATATGAATTCATGCCTGATAGAACTTACAAGGTTTTCAGTTTTCAGGGCAACCTGTGATCAATTTTGTAACAGCCTCACTCTTGTTAAAAACAAACAAACAAACCAAAAAAAGTCTTAACTGTTATGGAAATGTAAGCGGCTAACCAACCATGGCATATATCAGATGATTATGTGTACTCATTACTGGATGTGAGCATATAGTTCATATTCACAGTATAAAAAGTGGAAAGCTAAAACTAGTGATGACATAGAGTAGAGGAGCAGAGGAGCTCAACTTTACAAGATTTCTTCAAAACTGTCTCCAAAGAAGAGGACTGATAATGGCCACATTTCCACATTATTTTTATTATGAAGGTTTTTAAGGATCTATTGTTAGGTTTCAAAGCAAAACATTGGAACCTATAATATGTATTGAACTGTGAATATAGAAGTGAAGAAGAATTAAAGAAAAAAAAAAAGATGTCAATATAAGAAGGGTCTTATTTTCAGCACTCAAGAAACCTTTGAACAGATGTGTTTTAATAATCCTTTGGCACATTTTATCCTGAATTTTTTAGTGAAGACTAAGTTGTCTACCACATAATGATATTCAACGATAGTGTATTTTGATGTAACATCTCTCATCTAACAACTGGATAACATTTTATAGGTAGTTAATTGGGACTCACCATATGTCTTAGAAGTGCAAAAATATTCCCATCCTGTTTTTAAAATGTGGGATTTCATGGGTATATCCTTTGTATTTAAATAAAAGCTGAGTCACAAAAGTGATGAGAAAGGTTCAGCCACAGCATTGTTACTGAGTGTAACTTTAATCTGTGAGCATATAAAATCTCACTGAATCAACGCCCAGCGTGAATATGCGCCCAGCAGAATATGGTACAAGTTTCCCAATTCATAAATCACAAACAAACAGCAGGTAACACAGGGAGAGTTGGCTTCCCATAGCTCCTGTACACAAACTGCAATACAAATGTAATTATCATAAAGTCCTGCTGTTTATAGGAAATGGAAATATTTCAGTTAGAAGGGTGCCTGCCTTTATCATGTCCCCATTCTTCTTGATAGGTCAAAGCACCCATGAAAATCCCTGACCCATGAAAATCTTTTGTAATGGAGAAGTTATATTCCTGAGAAAACATTGAAAGCCAAGATACACTGCAGGAAGAAAAATGAGGAAGAATATAATCTTTAGTGGATAATAATACCTTGAGGTGTTAGATCTAGACATTCTAAATTTGTTGGATGTGAAGTAAATATTTAAAATAAAAAATATTCATGATTTTTTAACTAGAAGTCCTTATTTTGTTTCTAGCACACAATTTCAAAGGAAGACAGATATGCATGTAGATATAAACTTTCTCTAGATAGATTTATAGATAGATTTATGGTCCTACAAATGAATTTTCATTTTGTTTCTGGGTGGAATGTTCTTCTAAGAACAAAGGAAAAGAGACTTAAATATTATAAATTGTCCCCTACCAGTTCTTGTTGCATATTCATCTTTTCCAATACAAATTAAGTGTTGTCACAGTAAATGTACTTCATCTGAAAACAGCTCAGAGCAAATCTGGGTCACTGTTTTGTGGAAAGATCTGTTTAGTCTCTTTGGGGTTTTGATATTTTTATAAATAACCATGACTATAATATTGAAAATTGTATATTTCAAGATAATAGATGAAAGTTTCAGAGATCAGGAGTAGACAGATTAAAAAAAAAAAAAAAAACAGGGACTGTTTAAATACAGGATCAATACTATAAGTAGAATTGGAATCTAATTCAGATAAATATTCAACTGTGGAGCAAACTGATAAAGAGCATATATTAAATGAAAGAAGATACCGGGAAAAAATAAAAAATAAAAAGAGAACACTGCAGATACAAAAGAAAATAGAACAAAATAAAACAAGGCACTGCATGGACGACTGAAGAAAAGGAAAAAAAAAAAAAAAAAAAAAGCAGAAAGGAGAAAGTAAATAAACTTCTGTATGAAAAGAACTGAGATGGGAAATTATAAAATTTGATAGCACTAAATCCACTTCCTTCAAAGTCAAAGTCAAACCTACCATTGATCAGGCCAAGTATAAACTATAAAAATCACTGGCTATTTATAAAAAATTTATATGCTCAATAAATATAGAGTAATTTCAAGAGGAGTTTTGATGAGAGATGAGGGAGTTGTGTAGGAGTATATTATTTAATTAAAGACTGTAAGAATCCCTACTATATCAATCACTTTTGTAACAAAACATTTTGCTGCCAGCACTGACTTTTAGCTATTTTAGTTTAGACTAAAAATATCACTGTGAAACAATATTCGTTATTGCTCTGATGTATGTGGTTTGAAGTTGTTAGACATTTGTTTTCTGTATATTAAATATTTGAAGTTGCTATGAACTCTGCACAGAAAGGTGCTGTTTTGCTTTGAGGCTGCTGCAGCCTGTCATAAGAGCAGACACACTTGTACATGTGCATGCTTCTTTTCTTTTCTTTTTTCTTATTTCTATTTTTTTTAACCTCACTTAATACTTAATTTGTATCATTCTCTATTGGACTCAGTTTTATTTAGATCATCACCCACAACTCTTGTTCACACATTTGTATGGATATACTATAAATAAAAGCCCTGATTCGGGTGAGTTTGCCATATAATGTACAAAGGGGTACAAAAGAGGACATGGAAAGTTTTCCTTTTATCATCATAAGTAATATCTTGGTGCTCAACACATATTAAAACTACCATGGATTTTTTTCAGTCTGATAGGGCCTCACCCATTATCAAGACATTAATAGTACTCTCTCCATTTTGTTTGTGGGTAAAGTGAGGCAAGCCCGGTTAAGTGATTTTGTGATTTAAGTGACATCTTTCTTTGCAGAAGATGTCTCTAAAGTTGAGAAACTCAAAAAATGGTTCCAATCTCTTGGATTTAGGTGCATTCCACAGGTGCATCCTTCCTTTATATTTGTGTCTTGGTGCTCATCCCTGCCTCCAGTTCCACTCCCTTCTCAGAAGAAGATAGATAAAATAGATAAAAAATAGAAAATAGATAAAAATACCAGAAGGAAATCAGGGGATGCCAGGATCACCAGTCATAGAACAGGTAATACAGCTCCTTCTGTTTTTCACTTTTTATTTCTCACTTTTATCGCCATATCCTTTGCTTTTCATAGCAGGCATTTAGAAACTGAAGCACAGAGAAAATTGAGCTTGTGGTAGCACAGTTTTGATCCCTATCTGAGACCAAATGTCTGTGCACAGTTTGCCAGATTAAGCCTAGCTGCCCAGAATTTGGAGTTACTCTAGGTTTGCAGAGTTTAAGGGGGTAAGGAACTCACAAGGAATCTGGCAAAGTAAGTCAAGCTATTGTCTCGTGTGCATAAGAACTGAGAGTCTGCCTAAAGCAATATTCTGTTCTGACAGGGATTGGGAAAAGATGCTTAATATATGAAGCAGAACTGTTTGGATCAAAAGCTATAGAGAGGAGAAACAACAAGGTGTTTTCTCCTACATTTGTTTGCTTCATCTCTTGTGGAAGGAAATTTTTTTTATTATTATTTTTTTTTTCTGTACAGACACCTTTGTCTGTACATGCACAGATGCTGACACACAGATGTTGGTGCCAGGAGATGCATGTCAAATTACTGAGAATAAGAGATGTGAATGCAGAACAAATTCTGGTATTTTCAATAATATATTGAGGGCAGTAATTTGCTGATGATTGTTAATGAAACCTTACAAAATGAGTCTGTTTTGACATTGACTGCTACTTTGACTTCAGCAGTGCCAGATAGGCCTGGTATAGTCATGTAAATCTATCCTAGATAGGATCCTACATGAGAAGAAATCAGGCTGGTGTTAATACCAAAAAGCTCACTAGAGTTAAGAGTCTGTAAGTACAAAAGGGCAAATGAGTGTGCATCATCTCTGCTGTCTTGTGGCATCTAAAACATGCATGTTGTCTACAAACAGACAGCATTTTCAGATGGCAAGCACTGGATTTAGGCCTCAGTCTGAGAGAAGTGAACTTATCTGAGGGGTGCTGTACTGAGGAAGGCAAGAAAACTTACATCCAGAGGCTGCTCCACTCTCCCCTTTACTCCCTCCCAACCATGATCTCTGCTTAGTTAGGTGCAATGCTCTTCTGCATGGTGGAGGATAGACAAATTGCTCACTTCAGTCTAAGTATTAGCACCTTATCACCCGCACAACACCATCATAAGAATGTCTGGCACAAATGGCTCTCCTGAGTTACATTTTTTATTTTTCTGACTGTTTTAGTTTGAAAGGGGCCTCTGAAGATCATTCAGTCCAACATCACACTCAAAGCATGGCCAAGCCTCAGGTTTAGATCGTTGCAGGGCCCAGGATGAAGGTTTCTTACAAAAGCACAGAGAAACAGAAATAATAAACTAACCTACTAGACAAAGGTCCAGTCAACCTTGAGCTGTGAGGAAGAGTTGCTTTTCCTGTCTGCAATGCAGAAAAGGGCATCCAAGAACCAGGGTAACAACATTACCTCCATACATATTCTCTTGTGAATGCCATAAGATACAGAATTTCATGGACTGAGCTGAAGGCCACTGATTGGGACTGTCAAAGAAGTGAACTAGTCCCAAACAGCAGATAAAGGATCTCTCCCTCAGTCTAGCATGAGCTTCTTAAACCACCTGCCTGCCCAAATCCTGTCCAGCAGGATTTGCTCTTACACAGTTTCACAGGTCGAGACAGCTTTGCCTTTGCTATCTTGGAGCAGAACCTATTCCACAAATAGCTCCTTTTGTTTCAGTGGGGTCACTCAAGGAGTAAGTTGTCACTCAGTTTGCAAAGGGTGTCGAATTCTGGCTCAGGCTCTGCAAAGAAAACATCTGAAGACAAGGAGATCCATTATCTGAGAGTCTCCATGCAAGCCTTGTGCAAGACCTTCTGCCTTTATGCAACACTGGTGCATTATGTGTGCAGCTAGGAACAGTACCCTGCTTTACTTTGACTCGAGTGAGAGATGACATGAAAGTTCAAGCTGAAGGTGAAACTCATTTAAGCATGAAGAATAAAATAAAGAGGTGTGTCTCTGTACTTTGAAAAGTAAAATGGCTTAAACACACACACAGAAATAGAATGAAAAGTTCTGACAAACAAAGTAGCCTAAAAAGAGACTAGCTCTTTCTGATCAATGCACTGAGGAGGGTTTTAACTTCTTAGAAGTTTAAGTGAACTTTAAATTTTGTATCAAACAACAAAGACAATGGGAGGGGAGGCAGTATACCAGTGCTTCATGTTCCTCCTTAGATTTGAATTCAGTGATGATTCATTCAATTTGCAGACTGGAATAATTTTCTTCAAGGATTAAAAGAGCTTGAAGCAAATGGTAGCATTAAAAGTGAGTCTGATGTTATGTAAAGTGGACTGGATCAGGATGCTCTTAAGACTTAAGTAATTCTGAGAAATAGAAGAGGGATAATCCAATTGTATTATCAATGATCCCTTCTTTACCTTCATGGATATTTGCTCTATTTCTAGCAGGCCATTTTGTTCCAGTCCCTAAAAGGTGTGTAAACACTTGCTTCTTGTTGGAATACACTTTATCTATCTTGAAGATCTAGGACTTTCCTCCACCTGAACTGAAGGAAGGTAACTCAGCTTCACTGAGACATGCCAGAACTTGCAATGGTCTGGAGTGTCAGGGGGACTGGTGTTTTGCAGAATAGTAGGTTGATGGATGGACAGCATACAGACAAATGTGTGGATTGTATGAAATACTTCGAGAGAGAATAGGGTGTCCATCAGTGTATGTGTGTGACCAGTATTTGCTACTCCAAGATTTTGCCCGGAGATAACAATTGAAAGTGAGGTGCTTTCCTTTTCCAATGGGGCTGCTTTCTTTTTCAGGCAGGTCACACTTGTATAAAAGCACCTTTATTAGAATAAAAGTCCTTAAATAACACTTACCTTCATAAATACAACACCCTCATCTGATTATCTATGAAGCTAACATACAGATGGTCAAATCAGAAACAGAGATGTTGAAAGTGAGAGAGCAAACTGAGGAAACAGATGCATGTTGCTGAGGGATAAAAGTTCACTGTATGTATATATATATTTATATGTGCCCATGTATGTGTGTGCGTATAATTATATGCTTGTGTATAGATTTTATATATATATTAATGGCATATTTGTGTTTATATAATGTAGTTATAGATATATAAGCTGCAATACTGCTAAATCATAGCTTTTCTTGCAAACGAGTTCTGCAAGAAAACAGACACTTTAATATCATAATTTCACTTGTATGAATTTAGTATTTACAATTCGGTAACTATGTGGTCAAACCTCCTGCTCTAGGTAATACCAACCACAGGGACAGGTCAGGCTGATCAAGGTTTTGTCCAGTTCAGCCTAAAAACCTTACAGAATGGAGACCACACAGCTTCTCTCGCCAGCCTCTTCCCTGCTTGACTATTCTCATGGGAGAGAAAAAAAAAAAAAAAAATCTTCTTATACCCCGTTGGAAACCCTCTTGTCTCAATTTAAGCATTTTTTGTGCTTTTTGTCCTCTTGAGTTACAGAAGGTTTCTGTCAATCAATTCCTCTAGCACGCCCATATCCCTTTGAAGGAGAGCCCTGCCCTTAAGAATATCAACTGGACCCCTCAATTTGTTGTCATCTACAAATTCGATTTCAGAAATTCAGTTTTAAAAATAAGCCACGTCTATAGCAGGTTTGCGTCATGTAACCTGAAGAAACATAGCCTTGCATAATCCTTTTATTGTGCAGACCTTCTTCAGAGGAATGGGTCAAATCCTAAAATAGTGCAATATGTTCATATTTTTGCCTCAAGCAAGCCTTTACCTGCAACAATCTATTTATCTGAAGTTTAGAGGACCTTGAGTTTTTGTGGTTACTGTTTTTTTCCTTTTGTGTTATTTTTGAGATGAATCCACTCCCTCACACACGCACATTTTCCAAACAAAGAAACAAATGAACAACAACAACAAAAATGCACCAATAAGTCAACATATGCTCCTAGTGCCTAACTTCAACAAAATTCTCAATAAATTAAATCTTTAACATGCCTATGAGAGAATGGAGAGAAAATTTCATCCCTATCTAATGCCATTTGTCTGGGTAAGGAAGAGCCATATTTTAATGATGATAGGTGTTACAGAGACACTCTATATGGCCCAGAGCCAAACTGATTTGTAGAGAATACAAAATAACTGACAACACTCTTCTCTCTGACCTAGTTTCACTTACAAATTAAAACATGCATCTTTGTGGGGAAAAATAAATAAATAAATACATAAAAGAAGAAGAAAGAACACTTTTTTTGGAAGCACTTCAACCTCTGTTAACACATTGACTCTTTAGCTGAGTCAATGAGGCATCATATTTAGGTGCTATGCAGGTACATTGCAAAGAGAGTAACTCTTCTAACAATGTTATAAAATTTCAGTGTTAAGCCTAAGAGATAATTCTTTTATTTCCTTTCAGTCCTTGGAAAGAAATATCTCCACACAGCAGGATAGGCCAGGGGCCAACAAGCTGGAAAGTAATTTAGCAGAGAAGTCCTGGGGATTGCTGGTGAGCTGACCATGAGGAAAAAATGTGTACTCATGGAAAAAAAAAGGACAACAGCATGCTTGGCTACCCTAGGATGAGGTGATCGTTACCCTCAGCTCAACTCTTGTAAGAGATATCTGGCATGCTGTGTCCAGTTCTGGGCTCCCAGTACAAGAGAGACAGACGTCCTGGAAAGAATCCAGTGAAGGACTGTTAGATGACAAAGGAGCATCTCTTCTACAGGGGCAGGCTGGTTCCAATGAGACTACAGCCTGGACTGTTCAGCCTGGGGGGGAATCTATCAATATGTACAAATATCTGATAGGGGGAGTAAAGACAGCGTCAACATCTTCTCAGTTGTGCCAGGTGACAGGAGAAAATCTAATGGGCAAAAATACAGGAAATTGAGTTTAAGAATAAAAAAAAAAATCATCTTTAGTGTGAGAATGATCAAACAGTTGTGGAATCTCTGTCCTTGGAGGCATTCAAAAGCCAATTAGATGTAGCTCTGCTCTGGTTGATTCCTGTTCAAAACAGACTAGGGATTTTGGACTAGATATCCCTGTCAAACTCAGAAACTCTACACAATTATGATTGAAATTACACATGAATTACCACTCTGAAAAAGCCCAACTCTCTGCTAGACATAGAATTTGACGTGTCTATATCTTAGAGAAATGAATCCTCCTCAGTGGTAATGAAAACAATCCTCTTCCATAGGATATATTTTCTAGACAAAGAAGGTACAGTAGGGGACCATGAACAAACAAAATTACCATAAGCAGGACTGGTCTAGCGTAGAAAGCAGTGGTTATCACATAGCAATTTTTCAATATCATTAAGTATTTTTTCAGTCCTCTGTGACTGTATCCCAACAATTCATGTGATCTTTCTTTAAAATCACATATGCACATACACATACTTTTTATTGCATTACAGAAAACAGTAGCACCATCTCCCTGAAAAAAAAAAAAAAAAAAAAAAAAAGAAAGAAAATAAAAAAGGAAAAATAAAAGGAGGGGAAAGGTGTTCAAAATGTGTTTGGCTATTTGCTTGAACATTTTCAGCCAATAAAGTAACCAAAAGTAACATGAAAGGACTAAGAGTTTTAAATGACACAAAATATCTTGCAGCACTACTCAACATCCAATGACAAATTCTTGTTGATAAAATTGACTTAATTAGATTTCCATCCTAATTTTGCAGAACTGTATATGATCATAAAAAGTTTCAAACTGTTGGGATATTTTTGAACCCTTTCCACACAAGTCAACTGGAAACAATTTTTCATCAGTATAAATTCTTTTTAAGATCCTACAAATTGATCGAACTGGAGTTGCTGTAGATACACAGATCCGATGATGTCGGACTCTCTAGTCCTCATCATTACACCTACAGACACCTCAAGTAGGGGTAGGCAAATGCCACCTTATGTTATTCTTCAGGGGCAGAACCATGGCTGCTGCTATAACCACTGACATTTCTCAGGTCATCAGTAAAAGAATGCACTGATGAGTCAAAATGCCAGAAAGAGAGATTCTAGGGAGAAAATTATTAAGAAGAGAATGGAATTATTTATTTATTTATTAAAAGAACTCTTAGAAAGGTCAGCAGGAAAAGTCTTCTTGGTCATTTATTTTCTTCAGACTGAATCAAGGTATTGTTTGCCATCCACTGAAATTGGACTACACCGCTTGGTATAGATGAAAGCCCATTCACCTTCTTACCTTTGCACTCAACAGCTAACCATATACTTTCTCAGCACAAGGAACACAGAAAATACTAAAATTAATCACACTGATACCTCCAATGATAAAACTGAAAAGTTGAGAAATACAAGCACTATTCTCTGTATCCCTCTTGGCTGTCCAACAACACTATTTTTTGTGCAATGCATTGGTGTGTGAAGCTTTACATTCCAGAAAAAGATGAATCTTTGATTTTAAATCACCTACTCTTCCTGTATACTCACAGAAAAGAAACAGATACCTCTTGCAGTGCTACAGTCATCCATTTTCAGGGATGAAACACTCTCAGGAGATATTTATCGTACTTTGTTAGCCATTTTAGCCATTAATAAAAATTGCTAATGAGTGTCTCTGAAAAGTGGGCATCATAGGGATATGGAGGGATATAAGAAAAGTTCCGAGTCTATGATTTTTCAACTTGAATCAAAAAACAGATATCTGCTGTACACACCTTCCACAGGGCAATGCATTATGAGAGAGAAAAGAGAGGAAATGGCCATGGAGGGGGTCCATAAAGGACACTGTGAACCCTGATAGGGGGACCAGGTGGAACTTTCTGCAGACACAGACTTGAATAAATACTCAACTATTAGAAAATCCTTCTCTTTCCATTTAAACGGGATACCAACATCCCTGGAAAGTACCTTGTAAAACAATATTTCATCGAAAGATAAAAGTTGAATCAAATATAAACATTTCATGAAACCACACAGACTCGGAAAAAAAAAAAAAAAAAAAAAAAAGAGAAAATGGCAAAAGCAATCATTTTGAATCAACTGTTTCTGTAATGTCAAAACATTTATGCTTCATTTTAACAGTTACCTTTCGGTTCTTCTTTTATATATAAACTTATATACTGTATACATTTTATATACATATTATTTCATGTATTATGTTATATTATATACAAAACTTTCAAAAATTTTATTAGTTCTGGATCAAAATGTTATAAAATTTTTGCTCAATTTAAAATCTTTTATAGTTTCTGTTTTCTAAGTCAAATATATATATATATTGTTCATAGAAATTACAAAGAAAATACATTTGTTTCCACCCAGTCCGTATGTAAAATCTCAACTATGACTCAAGAGTGCCAAGTACTTGAAAACACAGACAAAATGGATTACATGGCATTTCATTCCATTACTGCTGGAGTAAAACCTTTATTTTTAGCAACCACAGAGACATTCCCACATCCCTAACAAGCACTAAAAGCAGCTGTGATAGAAGACAGTTAGGCTGAAGGCATTTTAACCTGAATATAAGAGTCTTACCTTTATTTCTCTAAGATACTTGCTTTTTTCCACGTAAAAAAAAAAGGGGGGGGGGGGAGTGGGAGGGAGGGGATTTTTGTAAAGTTGAACAAACGATAGATTCTTCTGTTGAAAAAAAAAAAAAAAAACCTGCCTATTTTTGAATCCTGTTTTTATCTGCTCTTGTTCAGTTGCCTATTTTACTCTCCTCATTTAGGGTAGAAAGTCTGTCTCCCTTCGGTTTTGTCAAAAAAGAGCATCAGTGGACAGTGCATGGACTCAGGATGTCACAGATAACAAAAGAGAGTTGTTCAATATTGGTTGAAGGCATATGAAGGTATATGCACTCATAAAGTATAACATTCTAACTAAAGAGATGTATGCTTATTTAACTCCTGAAGAATCATTTTTATTTGTTTTATGAATTTAAATGGCTTTATTAAAAAGAAGAAGAAAAAAATATATCTGAAATGTTTTTTTTTGTTATTATTTCAACATCTATCTTTCCTTTTCACCTTTTCCCTTCCTATCACCTAGCATTTTGGAAGTTCAAATTCTTGCTTATTTAATATAAGTTTTTCAGTAATTCCCATTCCAGAATGAATCAGTAGGGAAAAAAAAAAAAAAAAAAAAAAAAAAAAAAAAAAAAAAGTTTAATCTTCATTTTTTCAACAGTTAAAGATAACAAGAAAATATTTCTAAGCACACAGCTTGCATTTAGGCAGACATAGGTTTCTTATTTTCATTATAAAATCATTGAGAGTAAACAGATCAAGTATGCATTATTAGTATAGCTGCAGCAAAGTAGTGACTCATTCTCAAATTAATTTTCCATGTCACTTTTAGTTTTCTATGCCTAAGTTTTGAAGTTGTGGTAGAAGAGTGAGGAGTTTGTTGACTCCAGAAGTGTATATGTTCAGAAGAAATGTCATCCTTAGGTTAAAAGTCTTCACTTGCTTTTCTTGTGGCTTGACAAGTTGTTGATATGTTGACATATGTTGATATGTTGGTAGGTCTGCTATTCCTACCTTATATCATAGTGTTATGTTGTGTGATGAAAGGCTCATCCCCATGGTCATGGGTGAGCCCAGAGGCACAAAGGCAAGTGGAGGGACCTCAGTCAACCAGACAGTGAATGCCAGGGAAGCCCCTGCCTGGCTGCTCCTAGGAGTGTTGCAGGATGGTCACCCTGTTCTCCAGAGTGGTTCCCATCACCATGAGTCAGGGAGAGGTTCCCTAGACCACCCTCCCAAGCTGAGGGGAGCTGCCGGGGCTCATTCTGGGATGCAGGGGATGAGTGTCTTGGGAAAGTATAAGACATTATCAGATGTTTAAGTTTAAGGGGGGAACAACAGTGGGGAGAGGCAGAGATGAAGGTAGCTTGAGGAGGTGCTGAGGTGGAACTACTGTTTGTTGTTTGTTTGTTTGTTTAGGTGTTTCCTTCATGTCAGAGTGCAGCATTGTGACTCACCAGAGATGTTTACAGCAGAGAACTAAGGGCATATTTTATTCCCTGCAGGCAGGGTTGTGTGTGGCATAACAAGTGTTTAAATGAACAGATCTTGCTGGGATAGTGTTAGAGAACTGCTTCCAATGAGGTGGAGCAAAATTACAAATGGTTCACATCTGTAATTAGTCTGGAGTCAGGTTTATCTTGCCAATAGCTTCTGGATTTTTTCCTGAAGGGAACTTGTTCAGGCATTGAGCCCAGGAACATGTGAATTGTGAAGGTGAGCCTGTGACTCAGACCCACAAGGAATTGAAGCAAAATGGGAGTGTCAACCAGTCAACATAATTTCATGGAGGTCCACTGGAAATAATCCTGAAAGGGAAATTGAATGGGGAGGAAAACAGGATGTATGCAGTTGTAATAACCACCGAAAAGCCTTATTATTTACTGTGGATGTCTGAACTGATTCTAAATCACAGTTCTAATCACTTCCCATATAAACGATTTACTGCAATGTGACAGAGCTCTATATTAAGTCATGACTAGAGGATCTTTATTTCTCCTTTATTTTATTTAGAAGGCAGAGAAGTGCAGAATTCAAGATTTATTACTAACTTATATACAACTTTCTTATTTATCGACTTTCCTGGATATTCAGACCACTGAACAGTCTCTGGAAATGGCTTTGGTGCTAAACTGGAGATGCCAGATTTTTGAAAGGAAAGCCTAGCTAATGTTGAGCAGACGAAATGTTTCTCTGACTGTCTGACCTTCCCTAGGATCTGGTTATGAATTAAGTTCTAGGAAAGAGTTCAAACCTGACTTAAGGTTGTGAATAATGTATCTCTGTAGCCAAGGCTTGGTTTGGTGACTTCTGTGAAAAGAACTGATGAGGTCAATGGGGACCTATTCAATGACACACTGGGGAAAGACCCACAATATGAATGAATCCATATGAATTTTACCCCATTATGGTGTAGCTAATATATATTTTTGTCTCTCCCAAAGAAGATGTTATGGAATTAAGACTTGTACAGGCTAAGATCTCCCTTGTATTTACAGTGAAAACCCCAATACAGGTGTGTCCAGATATTTTCAGATTTCTGAAAGCCAGCCTCATAAATCAGAATTCCAAGCACAAAGGCTATAGCAAGTCCTTCAATAACAAATACAGTAAGTTTGTCAGTGAACAAGGGAGCTAAAACCACATTCTTCCAGGTGATTACTGGATGAGACTCTCATTCACAATGTCCGCATCACTGAAGGAATGTGTCTTAAAAGAGTGAATTGAAAGAGATTATAGAAAAAAGTGAGAAAGAAAAGAGAAACTTTGCTGGAGTCACTGGGATAAAGGAATGTACTTTGCAGATCTATGGGGAAGACAAGCAGCTAGGCAAACACATTGCCATAAGAAAATCTGGAGTCCTGGATGAAACAGGGACAAGAGAAAGGCTCTTCTTTCTTTCTGCAGAGATCAAGGTTTGAAGTACATCCTCAAGTTTGTTTGAAGAGCACTTACACGGGGAAATTCTGACTTTGTGAAGTCATCAGTAAAATTTTGTTTGACTATAATATAAGAGGGTCTCCTCTCAGCATTTATTTTTTTGAGGGTTTGTTCAAGGACTTCGAGAGTCAAGAGTCATTGATCTGCCAACACTATAATCACATAGAATTAAAAAAAAAAAAAAAAAAAAAAAAGTTGTGATTTTGTTCTCTCTGAAAACAAATGCAACAAAGAAGCAGAATATTAAGACATCAGTGAATGATTGCCTCTTGACCTCTATTTTTTTTTTTTTTTTAATTGACTGTATGAAAACTTGTTTTAGTATCTGAGAAATACAAATACTCAAGAGGCTGTACTGGAACAGATAGTACCCAATGCATGGTATATTACTTGTTCCTCCTCTGAAATGAGCAAATCAAGCAAACAAACAAACAAAACTTGTCTCTTTTAGAATATTGATAATGAAGTGTATGAGAAGTCATAAGGAAATCTTGCTGTATGATACCTCCTTACCATCATGGACGGGAAATCTTCTGGTCATAAATCAAAATGCGTTTCAGGAAAATACGGTGAGCACAGGGTGTTTCTATTTAAAAATCCTCAACAACAATCTTATTTCATGGACATGTTTCATAAGTCCACAGGACCTGATGAGATACATCCACAGGCATTGAGGGAACTGGCAGATGAAGTTACTAAGACACTGTCCATCACACTTGAGAAGTTGTGGCAGTCAGGTGAAGTTCCTGATGACTGGAATAGGGGAAACATAACCCACATTTTTAAAAAGGGAAAAAGGAAGGAAAAATTATGGAGCAACTAGAAGAGGATATACTACTATATATACTAATATACTAAGAAAATATACTAAGAGAATATACTTTCCTTGGGATCTTGAGGCCATGGAAATGGAAATGATTGTATAAATATGGAATAGAAAAGAGAAAATCCTTAGAAAAAAGGTTTTCAAACCTTGGTAAGGAAAGATACATTCGTTGAGAGTTTTTTTTCCATGAAGACTGATGTGACAAATTTTGGTTAAAGATGGAGAGAAATACACTTTTTGCAGTAAATTTGGTTAAAACTCCTCAATCCTACGTGTGCTCCTGAAGAGCTGAGTGTCTGCATCTGGATTTGAGCCAACTCTGGAAAGTTAAACTACTTATTACAACATCTAACCCATGCTTTGATCATTTCTTTGGTATGAATCAATCTTCATCGAGTCCAACACCATTTCCAGTCCTGTTTGGCAAAGAAACAGGAGCACATTCCTGAGCACTTCTCCTTATATGTTACTGTACTGTGGTCTCCCAAGAATGGCCCCAAGCAGATGTAGATTGTCTCCACTGAGCTCCATTGCTCTCTAATAGATGAAGGTCTGGTACTGTCTTCTCATTACAAGAGTGTTAATTTCAGTCTGAAACACAATTGCTTATATCCTGGTATCCTCTGATCCTTATATCCTCTGATGCTTTAATCTGATGAAATATAAATAGGCTTTTGCAGTGGAGTTATTGCATGTGCCTAGTGCCGCTTTTCACAGTTTTCATTCACCACTTGTGCTATTCAACAAGTTATGTTTGCCTTGTTATAATTGCAGAATCTCAGTAAATCAATAGAATGAACTGGGGAATGGCAGGGAGCCTGAGTAAGGTCCCCTTCTTAAGAAACTATGAAGGGGAACTAATTTGCTTCTATCACGGAGACGTCTAGACAATTCCACATGTCTTGATCCAATTATGGAAGAAAAATGAGAACTAAATCAACATTTATTCAGAATCAGAGACATGTGCTCTAATGCTGTCAAGTGCCTTTTGACGGTTAGAGAAATTACTGCAGTTTGTTCACTTTTATGTTGGATGGCACTCAGTTCTTCTCTAGAAGAATGTTGTACTGTTCTATTGGGTAAAATTCTGAAGTTTTTAGGAAATGGAAGAGTTCCTGGCTGTGTGTCTCCCACTGGTGTCCCACACTAAATGGTCAATTGGGTATCCCCATCTTGTTAATAGAGATGTGAAGGGGAAGAAAATATTTTGTCAAACATATATCTAGATGTCTGCATATGCTTGATTATATTCTAAATGCAGCCTGCACATGAATTGTTTGTTTTTTTATCCTTGCAGACTTCCCAGACATCAGAATGCTTTTCCTAGTCAAGTTAAACTAATTTTTCTAGAAGCAAACAGGGAACATATTTTTCTCTCTGACATCAAGACATGGGAAGTAGGATATTAGTTTAATATATTTTGAATGTGTTTAATTGAAAATGAGAAGATTAGTATGCAAATGTCATTAAGTTTGACCTTTCTTAATAGGCAAAATAGTAAATGTCTTTTGCATACTTATGCTGTTTAATTTTCTAAATTATATTCACTTCTCTGTCACCTGAGTATTGGCTCATTGCTTATTGTTGCAATACCCAGAATTCATTTTATCTGCTTTGTCAATAACACCACATTTACTAGAATTAATGTTTCTTTCATTATTCAGACTACTTTGGATGATAAAGAAATGTTAACAATAAAGAAATAACGGGTCACTTTGCACAAATTCCTGGGCAAGTTTTTGTCTAGTTATTTCTAGTGGCATTCCTTCATCTCTATAACATAAATATCTGTCTGTATCTGAATTCTCTGAGAGACAATTAAAAATTTTTTTTCACCTCCTCCTTAAGTTAATGTCTACCATACATCTAATTAAAGATTTCCTGAAAGTGCCCATTTCTGCCCAGCTGTAGATGCCTAGAGTTTGTGTATTGATTCCCACAGGGCAGGAACTTAGCCAGTACATGGTGGGTACTTATGTCTGGTCTTAATGATTTCATTTCAGCAAAAGTTTGCTGAAATTGATATATTTAATGCAGATTCATTTACATTTGTCCTGTGTCACTCAGCTCTCCATGTTCCAGGCAAGCTTCATAAATATTGCAGGAGTTCATGGACTCCACTTTTATTGAGTTCTACAGACAAGTTCAGAAATGATGAACTTAGACAGACTCAGCTTGGATGTCTCTGCATGGATAACACCATTAACCTACCATCTGGATAACCAGTGCACAGGTAATGAAGAAATGAATGCAGAATACTTTGTTTTAGATCACATGGCCTGTAAAAACAAACTTCTATTAATTTGCAAGGACATAGTGTTCTTTATCAAAAGAAGGAATAAAACAAAATGAGCAAGATCGTATTAAAATTAGCAACTCCTAGCTTCCTCTGCATTATTTGGATGTGCACCTGGCTCTGGGATCAAACTTAAAATAGATTATAGAGAAGAAAAAGGCAGTATTTAAAGAAAAATCTTTTAAGAAGAGTTTGCAACTCAAAGAGTTAACTTTGTTGAACTTGTGGATATTCCAGTCTTCATCCATCTAAGTCCTGGGGGAGAGGAAGAATTAAAAAAAATTACCTGATCAATGTTCATTACTCATGCTTTGTTTTGTTTAAAGTGACAACATTCATTACTGCTTCCCTTATAAATCGCCTTATGCATTAACATTGAATGACCAAATTACTGCTCATTCTCTCTGAGAATCATTAGTAACTCTCTAAATCTCAGACAATTATATCTTGCTCTTTTTTTTTTTTTTTTTAACAACACCTGTGTCACTTTCAAATCATTCTAGAATCTGTTAGAGGAAAACAACAACAATAACAACAAAACCACAACTTTTCAGCTCCTATTACATATGATTCATGTAAATAATTTTTTCTCCAAGAACTCAATTGAAATGTAGAAAGACAATGTCTTAACTCACAAGGACTTATTGGAACTTTCCTTCCAATTGTGGGAGTAATAGCATAACCATTTTGCATTCCTGAATATTAAGGTTTTCTTTCCACCACCCTGTGTTTTGGTTTGGTTTGTTTAAATGTTGGCAGTGGAAAGTCATCTTTCTCTTTTAAAGAGATCTTGGCTTTTAAACTACACTTCTTAAATCTGGCTTCTGCATCTGAAAACTTTGAAAAAATCTTTAGAACGCCTTTGGCTACTGAGCTTATACAGTAAAATATAAACATGTATCTAATTACCAGCACATGTAAATGGCATTAGGTCATCTTCTAGATTCCTGGCTGGCTTTGATCAACTAAATTATGAACATACCTATGTTCTGTTTGTAGCTTACTCCAGAGAATACTGTACTTATTTCCCTATCACTGTAACTCTTTGTAGAATGTTCAGCCCTTCACAGTCAAAATGAATCAGATTGGAAAAGAAGCCTTATTAACGGTAATGACATCAGTTTTAATTAAACTGGTTAAAGAACAATTGCATGAGCAATGAGAAAGGGCAAAAGTTTTTGGCCATGGGGGCTGAGTTACAGCTGGAATTGGGCTGGGGAAAAGAACATGAAAGAGGAGAAGCATATCTGATTTCAACATCATTTTATCTTCTGCTAATCCAAGAATCTATAAAATAGACTTCAAATTAATATGCATCTAAAACAATCGTATTTCAACGGGTTTACATAAAAAGTGTTTATTCTCATTCTGGTGAATTTGTCTGCAGGTATACCATATACCCCATTAAACTCACACATAAATGTAAAAGAAAATATTATTAAAAATATATATTTAATGAAAATGTTTCATTTCAATTTATCTTTTCCCTCAGGTAGAAACAAAATAAAACATACATTCTTTCCATTCTAGCTGTTTTTTACCACTTACATTATGATGGGAAAATTGTACTGACATGCACAGCTATAAAAAATAACTTAGAAAGCTTTGATCAATATCTATGAAATGTTTTGAAACATTTGATGAAAGGTGTTATAAAACTAAAAAGTATTATTGTTACTTGTACCCTGACACTAATATTTACCTTTAAGTTTGGACTTTTGGCAGAGTTTGCAGACTCTGTTCCCATTTAAGGAAAGCAATTACACAACTTTCTATCTGGCAAGAAACAGAGCAAATATGCTCCATTTACCATTCTTGTTAGTTATATATTGTTCTCTATTAACATCTTGACTGTCTCGAGAGCCACAGGGATATTATGCATCAGAATAACATTTGATATGCTGTCATACAATTAAGCTCATTATAAGGAGGGATAAATAATACTTCTGAAAGAGAAAAAGCAGGTGCTTAAATAACATAGACCCAAATATGCTAAAAATTTCTTTTTGTCCCTTTCAACCCATTCACAGAAAGAAAAAAAAAAAAAAAAGAAAAAAAAAAGAAAAAAAAAAAGTGGGGGGAATATTTTATACACGTACATAATGGACAAGTAAAAATAAATACAAGAATATTTACAGCCATCAGTCACTCCTGAGTATGAAGATGAAAAGGGTATAGTAGCAAGAACAAATAGTTCAACTAGGATTTCAGATTACTGCTAGTGTTTTCTTAGAGAATTATTTAACTTCTCTGTGCTACAGCTTTCCCATCTGAACAACAGTGAAATCAGTCTGCACCCTCCTGGCAACAGTTTTATGAGTCTGATTTGGCATTTGCAATGTGCCCATGTATGGGAGGTTGTTTAAATGCAAAATATATCTTCTCTTGTTTCTGACTCATTTTGTTAATGCATTAGTGTTTCACCTCTGAATTCTGTGGTTTAACTAGAATAACCTTGCATCAATTTGCAGTCCAATATGGTTTTAGTTACGCTAGTTTTCAAGCTGCTTGAAGTATGCATGTGGGTTTATCAGGATTCAAAATTAATCTACTAAGAGACAAACTGAACTCCTTTGTGGTTTAGGATGACTGTCACAGTTAAACATAATCTTGTCAAAGCTCCTATTTTTTTGCCCTCGACTGTCACACGGACAGTGCTAAGATCAGTCCCTCCTGTATTAATCTGCCATTTCACAGAGATACATGCCAAACTCCACTGCTTTTTCCTGCCTCAAAATTTCTAAAATCCATCCATCACTACAGTCCTACTAAGACCAGATGTAGATATATGTTGTGTTTACTTTAAACATCACTGCTGTTTCAAGTTTTAATTTTCTTTAATTACATTAGCTCTCATAGCACTTTCTGAGGACTTCACTTCTAAGAAAATATTGCAGCATCATTTCCCACCCTCTGACCTGATGAGGCACACAAGAAGGTGATCAAACACCACTGTGATGGATTTACACTGTGGCAGCAAGGTAAAAAAGATTGAGTGATATAGAGAAGTGGCCACAGACAACATCACTTACCCCCATTCGAGCTTCCCTTCACTTTTTGCTTTGAATTCAAAGCACTTCACCTGCACAGCTTTACCTCACATTTCTTTCCACAAATGTTGTGGAATTTTGAATGACTATTACTTTTAGCTTCTCTCCCCAGAGAAGGAAAGGGAATGAAATTTTACTTGCAGAAAAGAAGGCAGAAGGGGCAGCTTGTGTCCTGGCTGTAAAGGATTGATAAGACATTCATAAAAAGTTTCAGTGTTGTAGTATATTTTCTAATTTTATATACCTAAAGTATCCCAAAGAAGTCAGAGAGATTGTGTTTCAAGACTGATATGGTTCATGGTGAGCAGGTCGACCAAGCTGAATGTAATGTTTCTTGCATGACTACCACCACAGTAAGAGGTTTTCAAAACTTGGAAGTGTGTGAGTCAATGTGTGTTTTTTTTTTTCCCTTAACTTCCCTACTTTGCAGCCAAGGATGTAGCTATGGGGGTAATCAGAGCAGTTGCAGCTACAGGAAGGGAAGAATGGTGAATCTGAATATTTAAAACACATAACAATATAGAGGGAACTTCTCTTTGGGTAGAGTTTCTGACAATCATTCTTCTGGCTTTTGAGGAAGAGCTGTCTTTCACGAGAAACACAAAATCACAAATGCAAAGCCTCTCTTTGCCAACTACTTCATACTGCCACACTTACTTTAAAAAGTTCTCTTCACAATTCTAGAAAAAGCGACAGACCATGGCCGTGGATACTGTGGGAACTTTTTTTTTCCTGTTGTTTGTGGTCTCAGATGCCTTTTTGAACTCCAAACGCTTTTTGAACTCCGGTAGCTTGGGGCCGTGCCAACATCCCTGGGGAGCCTGTCCCAGTGCCTCACCACCTCTGGGTGCAGAAACTTTCCCTAACACCCAGCCTGACCCTCCCCAGTCCCAGCTCCATGCTGTCTCCTTGGGTCCTGTCACTGTCCCCAGAGAGCAGAGCTCAGTGCCTGCCCCTCCACTCCCCTCGTGAGGGAGCCGCAGGTCGCCATGAGGCCTCCCATCAGCCTGCTCCGCTCTGGGCTGAACAAGCCAAGGGACCTCAGCTGCTTCTCACACATCTTGCCTTCTAGTCCCTTCACCATTTTCATAGCCCTGTTACAATGAATAAATAAACAAATACAATTTCCATGAGTTTGCACCCTTTTGTCTGTGTATAAATATGATCAGACCAATTTTTTCCAGTGTGTCGAACAATTTTTTTCTGCTTTGCCTCCATCAATCATGTTACTTATAACTAATTTGCTAATTAGTCTTTGCCAGCTCACAAATGCTTTTGTGTTATATTTCTCAGTCACACTTGTTTTCACATGGCAGACAAGACTAATTCTGCCCACCCCAGGAGTTACTACATAAAATGCTTCATTTGGGACTCAGACAGTGTTTAGTCTATATGCTTAAAAAAAAAAAAAAAAAAAGACTTGAAATACTTCTTGAAATGACCTTGCAGATGTTTTATTTATTTACCTATTTGTTTATTAAGATAAAAGATAAATTTCCTTTATAATAATAAGAGCTGGTCATCAATGATAGAGCTATTTACAAAATAGTTTTTATGCAGTATATCAGTAAAAATGTCTTTGAGTTAAATGGATACTTGTTTATTATAATTCAGTATGTTTTCTTTTGACATATTAAGATGTAGAGTATACTGATTTATAGTGTATCATCAGCAGGTACAGTAGATTATCTCAGCTTGGAAGGATAATCATAAAAAATGAATAAATGCATGCGATATTTTGTGGTATAATAAGAACTACTATTTAAATACCTTGATTTAATCAGCACAGGCTATCCTGGATTCAGATGAACACTATGTTCTTTCCTGAGGCATGTAAAAAAAACTGTAATGTAAAAAAAGCTGTAATGGCAAATCTCCCTCCTTAAGCACTTTCAGAATTTCTGGACTATTTATGGTCAGGTTTCTATTTAGAACTGAACTGAGACATTATATAAAATATATATATACACACTCTATACAAAACATATATATTATATAATTATACAATATATTAAATATAAATACCATATATTTATATTATTTACATATTTATAGCATATAAATGTATATTTATACATTTATATTATATAAAATTATATAAATAAGTTGAAATAGAATGCTTTGAAATTATCAAATAAAAATATTTATGTTAATCCGAATTTTTGTTTGTTTGGTCAGTTGGTTGTTTTTTAAGATTTCATACAAAAGAACCAGTAATATGCCACTTGTTTTTTTTTTGATCTGATTTCTTCCAATAAATGTCTAAAAGTTCATTTTTTTTGTTCAGAAGGAAAGCTATTTTCCATAGAATTAAGTTTATAATCTTTCACTTTATAGATGCAACAGATACAGCACATTACCTGTAAGAAATGTAACCTCAGAAACCAGAAGATTTTGCAGCTACAGTAACAAAGCAGAGTCTCTTGAGGTATTAATTATTCTTAGTAGAGCATCTGAGTGGAAAAAGGTCAGGTTCATCTCACCAAATTTTGTCACCCACATCAGAGATACCGAACCCTAAGGAGAGAATCAGTCATCTCTAGAGGGTCTTCCACTTAACCTCTCTCAGATGCTCATTTTAAGCTAGGATAAATCATTCTCTGGAGGTGCTTTATTCTCTCCTTCAACATCAAAGGATGGCAGGGGTGACTAGATCAGATTGAACAGCTAATTTCAGATACCTACATTATGAATCCAGCCCCTGAAGAAGAAGTATCAACCAGTATATGTATGAAGTTAGGAATTTAATTTCTCTTCATATTTCACACTAATATAATTGATGATGTGGGAGGAAAATAATATGTGTGGGTAGAAAAGGCTATAATTCCAAGTTTTTTCTGTTATTAAGATACATCTGACAGTTGTATTCACCTGCAGAAAGCAAGACTCTACTTTTTCTTTTGCACATTTAAAACAGGAACACAGGTAAATGCTAAATGTTGCTGGAGGAAACAGTTGAAGAACTGCAATGTATATTGTCAGAAAAGAATTTGGAGGTCAAAAGCAATCAATTTCAGAGTCAGCTGTAGGACTGCTATGTTACATAAGATGCAATATGCCTGAAATAGCACTATCAGAAGCACTCTGTGAAACTGGTGTATAGAAAAAGCTATATAAAGGTAAGGCATTACTTATTTACTATGTTGATTCCACTTGATTTTGCCTCAATTTCTTTTCAAAATTAGGACAAGAAGGTGAGTGCCAGAAAAAAAAAAAAAAAAAAAAAAAAAAGCAATCCAAACCATCTACTCTGAAATCCTTTAAAGGAAGCTGTTTCTCTTCTTTGTCAAGAACACTGGTCATTCCTCTTTATACAGACAATAATGAGACAGGACCTAACCCAGGTGTTAGAATACCTTAATGTTAGTGTGTAGGTCTGCCCGAATGTCCTTGCAAATGGTATAGCATTCAATAAAAAAACATAAGCTACTCTGCAGATAGCAAGCTGAAGATGAGCAACAAGATGAGTCACAATAAACCAGGAGCTGAATTGATGATACTTGTGGGTCCCTTCCAACTCAGGAGATTCTATGAGCCCAGTGACTTTAACTAACATTTCTGCTGGGAAGTGTATATCTTCTTCCCCCACTTCCCTCACTAATAATTAGCCATTAAATAACTTTATGTTCTGTTTTTATCCTTTATGTTATAGCTTTTTGACCCCTCCCTATCAGCATCATCATAAAATTCAGATTCATGATCAGTGTATCAATAAAAACCTTCTGTAGGTTAAGTCAGTCTAAGTTAAAAGATATGTCAATCACAGTAGGATATTTTATAGGACTTTTTTTTTTTTTTAATTATTATTTATTTAAATAATTTTTTGTTTAAATTTAAATTTTAAAGGAAAAAGGGAAATGCATTTCCCTTCTTAATTAGTAGCACCCTTGTTGGGTCTTACTAAGATCCCTGCTGCCTCAGACTCCTCTGCATTACCTGTGTGAGACCCATGAGAAACCCAGTCACAGGAAAGTGTGCTTTAGTTCAAGGATTCCAGAATCTAAGTTGTGTTTGAAGAAAGCCACATTAAGGGTTCATTTTTGCACAGTTGCTGGAGTGGTTAACAGAAATTAGAAGCTAATCACCTATGTGGATAAATTGTGTTTAGTATCTTTCCAGTGATGCCAGCTGAGTACCAGAGAAAGAGTTTACCCAGAGTACAAAAGCAAGGTCAGTGTTTGTGACTCACAAGACTCGATTTTGTTCATAGCAAGGAAAAAGTAGAGAAGAAAAGCGGGCAGACATGCAAGGTTAAAAAAAAAAAAAAAAAAAAAAAAAAGGGGGGGTGGAGTTATTTCTTCCCCATTTTGTTTTCCTATTAAAAGTCATTAACAAAGACACAGATTATGATTAAGAAAGAAAGAAAGAAAGAGCTTAGAATTAAGTGTTTCTGAGATATTTAGGAATGGGAATCGTCTCATCTCCTCCTAGATATATAAATGTATGTAGTAGAGATACATTCAGCTGAGCAAATCCCACAACTTTGCTCAGTCTTTTTGGAGTCAGTAGGGAGGAATAACCTTAAAGTTACAGTTTCTTGAATCCATTTTGAATTGTTAATTTAGGAGCACCTACATTCTACCTGATGAGTTCCAAACTGCAAATCCTTCAAAAAAGTACCGGCACAAAATAACACCTAGAAAAAGTGATTTGACTGAAAGTTTGATTCCAGCTGACCTGAGCTGCTAGACACTGCTTCAAACATCTCCATGTAATTAGTATAAATGCTGCCTGTGTCTTTCTTGACTTTTTTAACATTCTTTTTGAATACAATACAGTACATTTTTATTCTTGACAAATGCAAAACCTAATTTTTTACTTAATCCCATGAGTTCTGCACTGCTAGAGCTCCTGAACACAGTGAGGTGATCTGTTTTAGAACAATGGAGAAGAAGATTGGGTCCATCCTGATCACTCAGCATCAGTATCATTTCCTATCCAGAAAAAAAAAAAAAAAAAAAATGATGTGAGAAGTTAGAGCTTCTCACATCTTGAAGTAGATGATGTAATGGGAAGACAAACACAGCCACTGTCATGGAAAAATAAACCTTGTTTCTCTTTTTAAATACAATCTTATCTATCTCTGTGCAAAGCTGTTTCTTAAAAATAATGAATTTTCCATTTCCTTGTCTCTTCTCTTTTCTTAGTGGCTAATCTTATGCTATCAACTAAGTCTGAATAAAAACATCAATTTGGTTGTTCCTTGAATGGCTTGGGTTGGAAGGTACCTAAAAGATAACCTAGCTCCAACCTCCCTGCCATAGACAGGGATGCCACATCAGGTTGGCCAAAGCCCCATCCAACTTGTTCTTGGCCAAAGTTATTTCTCGACGAGGATGGGATTCGAACCCACGCGTGCAGAGCACAATGGATTAGCAGTCCATCGCCTTAACCACTCGGCCACCTCGTCATGTAGGGATTTTGTCCTTTAAAGGAAAACAACTGTGTTTGCTAGGGCATGCCTGTGCTTCTTAGGAGTAATGTTATTTCAATTAGCAGATTGGAATAGCTGTGGCTGGAAGTAAACGAGGATTTGTCATTACCCAAACTGCATCCAGCAACAATTTGAGGATTCTTCTGTTGTTATCCAATGCACACCTGTATGTGTACAGAAATCGGGCTTAAGTTCAACAGTTCATCATCATTATTATTATTTTATAACGTATATTATTATAAAATACCCTCAGAGGCTTGCCCAAAACAGACTGCAAGAGATTATACCAGTCTCCCTGTAAATCTGGAACAGAGATCTGTAGCTGAAGCAATCCCATCCCACCATTCTGTCATAACCTCTAGAGCTATCTTTATTTTAGAATAATTCTGTAAGTCCGTATAATTCACACACACTACTTCAGGATGTGGAGTGGTCAGGGCCCATTCTCTGTCTGTGGTGCCAACTGATAAAGTCTGACCATATCCTTAATTTTAAACTTTATTATCCTCAAGGCATTTTACACAAAATCAAGTTACACAAAATCAAGCCAACGCTGCTTTGGCATGTGGAACTGGTCTGTGACCTATGCTAACTCCTTTATCATGCCCAAATCATTTGGGAGAATGGTAATTGTCTTGGACCATTATTGTGCCAGGGACATTGTTTATAATTTAACAGCACAGACACTGAAGTGTCCAGCCCAAATTCTGGTGCCAGTAGATTTATTACTTATAAATATTTCCTTTGTATACATAATGGCCAATACTTTCTGTTTATATTGTGTGGATAACATAAATTTAGTATTAGAAAAGCAAAAAAGATCTCCGTGGTGTGAAATGAATGCTTTATTAAATTTACTTAATGAATTATTACTTAATTCATGGTTAATCAATCATTTTGTCTCTGCAATCCAATTTCAAAATACCTACCCTGCATGATGCAGCTGTTGAGAAAGAAGTTTCCTGCTGCTCTGTGCCTGGTGTGTCTCTTTGAGGTTGCACAAGTTGGTTAAATTAATCATTCTGCATTCAACATCAGCTCAATCAACATGCACATTGATGCTGCTGCAGGCAATGGGTTCTCATATGATGCTGGGATGCATGGGTTTCCATGCTGCTAATTGATGAGTTCATACAGTTTCATTAGCACGCTGAGAGTATGCAGTGCATCTTCCGCCTTTACAGAACCTGAGATTAATCTAATGTGAGTCATTTGGAAGAAACAATCTTGCATGCAATATGATGAACTTTATATTGGCTTGCTTATTGTGATTTTTTAATGACCACAGTGCTTTTAGTTAGAAGTTAGTTTTTTGTTGTTGTTGTTTTTTTCTGGAAATCAAACAAAAGGAAAAAGAACTGATCTGTTTTCTGGAACATACTTGAGTTGTTGTAACATTCCAAAAGCTATTTAGGATGAGAATCTTATGCCCTAGTTTATGTGCCAAGCCCTTAGGAGTTAGATTCAGTTTGCAAATTAGGAAATTTAAGTATTTTCATGAGGTTATCCACATGAAAGCTGGTGGTCTGAGCTCTCATTATAATCAATAGACATCTAGACAGCTGAGTCAGTGAAGTTTAGAAAGCAATTCACTTCACTTCACTTCACTTCACTAGACACCTGGAAAACTGGAGGATTTAGGTGCCTAAATATAAACATCAGATTCTGTAGGATATCCTGCTGTTGTTCCCAAAGTGTTGGGTTTTTCCATGGATCCTTTGTCACAGCTAGCAGCATTCCATTGATGTCTTGGATGTTCTGCACCAGGAACCTCTGTGTGAGCAACTGAACCTACACGTGATAAGATAAATTCTATTGACTCTGCTGACTAGATCTCCACTAACCTCAGCTTGGACACCAGTGGCAGTATAAGCACATCAGACTGAACTGACAAGGGAGATGTTTAGGTATGTTGCCATTCAAGACCTACAGGCCTACAAGGAAGTTGACTGATGCCCTAAAGATCTTCAGTCCTGAAACAGTGATAAAATGAAGATCAAACAGCAGTGACAAAGTAGGTATCTGAAAGTCACTGTTTGAGAAGAGCATTTTCTGGGTTTAGTAATGAAGATAGTCTTTTATTATTATTATTTATTTTTAAACCAAGGAACTATCAACATATGTCAGACTAGGTGTTGGAACACAAGAAAAAAAGTCAGAGTTTTGGATGTTCACAGGTTAGATTAAGAGATTTTAATCCTGTTACTATAGGTTGAGATATCTAAAGCTACCTGTCCTTAATAAAGTATTTCTTTCCCTGTGTCTCTAAAACTGTTAAAGCATATCACTGGGAAGTCACTGGGAAGGAAAGTGGAAGTGAAAGCTTGAAAAATTGAACAACATAGTTCACAATGGGACCATCAAGGAGACAAGCCTTCTAAGTGTTGATCATATATTGGCACAGTAGCCCTTAGACCCAAATAATTGTAGTTCACCATGTTGATAAAACACTTTGAAACAGTGATTTGAATTTAGACCTATCATGAAATAATGACTTTTTTTTTTCTTTTGTCTATGCACTAAAATGGAAAAAAAAAAAAAAAAGAAAAAAGAAAAAAAGAAAAAAGAAAAAAAAAGACTATAACAATAATAATAAAAAAAGAACAAGAGAAAACTGCACTGAGTGATACTGAAAACAAGAGTACAAATTGATAGAAACTATGTTTCATAGTATAAATGTTATTGTTTTCTGCCTTTCACCATGAAAAGGGAAAAGAGGTGCTGGGTAGTTAAGGCTTCCCAAGCCAAAAAATATTGGCTTCAGAATTTGTGAAGGGCTTAAAACTACTCAAATATGATGCAGACACCCAAGCAAAATGGTAATCACATATAAATTGGGCATGGAAGCTGTGGTTATATTGGCTTTTTATTTTTGTTTGCTTTGTTTGGTTGGTTGGCTCATTTTTAGCCAACAGCTAAATGATGTCCCTTGATGACATCACTTTGCTGAGCTGAAAACCTGCCATGCCTGTTCAACATATTTCACTGCTGCATCAGTCTGGTAGCATAGGAATTCATGAAGATGGACAATTACTTTGACCTTACTGTGTTAATGGAAAATCAGTCAAATACATTGATTTGACTGCTTTCCTATTATAGTTCAAGGGAATAAGCCAACAATTGTAAGTGTTTTTAACAGCACTAACAGACTGTACAATATGTTCTAGTCTTAAATAAGAGCTTTACCTATTGCTATCCTTGAGTGCTCATCTGCTAAATGCAATCAATAGTAGCAACCCTGTTCTCATTTTGACAAAATCCACAAAGACTGTAGTACATTCCAAATGTTTTAAAGCCATTAGCTAAACATGCCACAAAGCGGCCTTAGGATGAACAATGTTATAGAAATGCATATAGGAAAAATCAGAACAAGAATCACTATGAGCATTGACTTTAGCAGTGACACAGTAAGAACAGAGCAGAAGAATGCTGGTAGCCATACCTGGATATAGACCGTTGCTCTGAAACAGACTATTCAGCTTGGTTACTGTGAATGCAAGATGGTCACCCATGAAGCTTCAGAGGACCATCTACTTTGGTACTAGAATTCCTTCTGACTGACACATACTTTCAAAAAAACTTTTTAGGTGCAATTGCAGATAGCCTGAAAGACGCTATAAAGCATTAGCATACTAATACACTACTTTTACCAGCCTTCCCTCCTGTAACTCAGATATATCCAGACAAGAATTAGACGGGCAGTTCTCAGCTGCAGAAACCTTGTCAATGTGAAATGAGATGTAGATTTCTAGTAAGTTATTGGTAGACATGGAGGAAAATGGCCAATGAATTCTAGCTGGTACTTGAGCTTGAAAATTACTAATCCTAAAACCTTATCAGCATGTTATTCAAATTCCACCAGAAAGATCACTGCTCCAATTTAAATGATCCAATATCCACTCATAATTATGTTAACTAAAGTAGCCTTTGCCATAAGTCAGTGATTCAGTCATGGCTCCCACTTGCATTTTTTGCAGTCACACAATTTAATCATCAATCTCTCACCTCCCAGTGAGATTCTGAAAGGCAGGAATATTTTGTTATAATATAAATCAGATAACAAACTGTATTGCCCCAAGAAACTGGGAAACTGAAGTTCATAAGAATAAAAAATAAGTTGGAAGTATGCATGGATTTCAGAAATATACACAATTCTCATAGGGAAAAAAAAAAAAAAAAAAAAAAAAAAAAAAAAAAGTGAACATTGAGTAATAATGACATATTAATAATGAAAAATAGATTTAATAAAAATAATAAACTATATGCTTCAAGACTTAAACTTCTACAGAGACCTGATGCAAGGGGTATAATATACCCAGGGTCCTTGCCACAAGGTACTTGCCTTGTACAAAGAATGAGCCCAGCTATTTCTGTAGGAGAAAAAATTTGAACAATGTGATCCCAGCTCTGACTCAGTGCAGTCCTAGGAGAAATACTGAGACATATTCGTATAAACCTGGTTTAAGAAGATATTAAGAAAAATGGATGGTTATTAGATACTTGTATTAACATGCATCCTGCATGGGCTGAGAAAAAATGTCTGCAAGAGCTGTCATTCAGGAGCCAATAAGCAGCAGCAACTCTGCTGCCCTGGACTTGTAAAATAAAATAAAATAAAATAAAATAAAATAAAATAAAATAAAATAAAATAAAATAAAATAAAATAAAATAAAAATAAAAAGATGTAGATATACGAAATTAGGTTGGTCAAATCCCAACATGTGTGTCCAGTTAACACTGTGCAAAACTGGAGGTACTTAGATGAGTGGGTGAACATATGAGGGTTGTCTGCTCAGATACTCATGAAGCTGCTTCCCTTCAGATAGGCAAGATGTATATGCTGCTATGGGAAGCACTAACAAGGTCTCCAGAATCACTTCTCTCTTCCTGCAGCAGTTCCAAATCTTCCCCTGCAACAGTGGCAGCAGGGTGAGAACAGGAATTTACCTCTTTCACTTGCATATCTTTTTTCAGGGTTCATATCTGTAAATGGGAAACAAGTTTCAGCTATTAGCAGGGGAACATGGATTCAATCCTCCTTTTCAACAGGGAGGTAAGTGCATCTCCACTGAATTCTTTTTTCTGCTAATGCCACCCTTCCCCAAAAGCTGGTTGGGGAAGGTAGAGGGAAAGTAGCTTATTAAACTAACATTCAAAATCAGAATACTGTTATCATTAATTTAAAAATTAGAATGTCAGTTATGATTTGATAAGTGTCAGTGCTGAATGAGATGCATATTCTGCCAAAAATAAAAATGGAGGAAAAAAAAAGAAAAAGAAAAATTGCTCGTAACTTAAGAAGATATTATATCAGTAAGGATCTGGCGAGAGAGAGAAGAGGATTGCATGGTCTGATATCATTCTATCCCATCTTCAACAGCTTGAAAAGCATTAATGCCTGCTGACACTTCTAACAGAAACAGGTGAACGGTGAGTCACTGAGGTTGAAATTTCACAACCTAAGTAGCAGGGAGCATGTTACACTGAGAACTCTCTCCTCTTCACAGAAAATAAGCAAATAAATAAAGACTTGCAAATTATTTCATATCAAAGCACTTGGTTCTCATCGGAAAAGAGACCTCTCAATACCACTCTTGCAGGATGAAGGGATCTTGAGAAAACGTGAATTACATTTACACCAAAGTTAAGACCTCTTAGTTAGATCATCACAAAGCCTCCTTGTAACTGAGAACCAGACTCCCCAGCTGCAATATGTATTCCTCCAATACCCTGGCACTTCAATCAAGAGGTCCTTTAGCACAGCAATGAGAACAAGCACAGAGCAGTTCTTCAGTGGTGGTATAAGGTTAAAGGCAGCATTTTGATGAGAACCAACAGTAAGACAAAATACCTCACTGTGGAAATTTAAGTGAGCTGTTGTTGTCTAAAGCCTACAGAAGATGGATGCCCATCAAAGGACTGGAAACAAACAGGGCCACTCACAGAGGAGGTGCAAACTGTTTTGTCCTATGCCTCTACCTTAAAGAAGTTAGAGAAAATCTAGCTTTTTATAACAGTGTATCATAATATTAAGGATTAGCCACAGAATTCATCTCAGTTCACTCTGAAGTTGTTACTCAGTTGCCTCAAATAGGTTTCTGAGTGCTGCAGAAAATCCCCTTGGATAAATTCAGCATCTACATAGGGCTGACAGGTAGGGAACAGGACCTACAGGAGACCTGGAGACTTCTGGCAGGTCAGATGAGGAGCCCAGATGGATATCCTAGGACATTTCAGGTGGAGTAAGATGCTAATTGTAGTCTAATAAACCCTTCCACATGTGTATGCAGTATAGGAATACATATCTCAATTAGTCCACATAGTTGCCTTTATGATCAAAGTGAGGAACAAAATGATTTTTGTTTTTTAAAATATATATATACTTATATGTTTAGGTTGTGCATCATTCTTTAGGATGAGAAAAATCATGTAATGAACTCAAGCTGCCTCCTCACAGACTGAATTTGGGCTGAATTTGGCAAATGCATGAAACAGATACAGGAAAACTCATGGTGTATTTCTTGGCAAACTAAATATAATGGAGCTCTTAACAAGCCATTCTGTGGTTGATTTCTCTGCTCTTGTTTCGCTAGATTGTATTCATTTCTGTTCAAACAATAAACCCTTCAAGCAACATCTATCATATTTCTGAGTGACAGAAGGTGATCTTTTATTTTGGCTGGAAGCATGTGTTTGTATTAGTTCAGAGACTGATATTTCATAATGGAACTTAAGTCTTTATTGAAAATACCTTAAATAAATAAACTCTTCCAACAGTAACAAAAGCAAAGAGATTTTGTTCATTATTTTGCAGGTAAGGTACTGCTTAAGAGTTACTTTGTGTACTCTTTAGGCATTTTTTCAGGGCTGGCACAGAGATCCCAGGGCATTCATATAATTCATTTAAAATAACAAGAATGGCTACATTTAAAGTCTACAAAAATCAATGAAAGGTTCTTGGCTTTTAATGAAATAAGGATGCAACACACAGCTGACAGGTAATGGGTATGTTCAGGCAGCAAACAGGAGATCTCACAGCTGTTGATGCACATGTATCTTTTGATAAAACCTTCTTTGTGTGTTGATAGATTTGCATGGAAGCTGGAAGATAGGATGCTACAACTCCTTTTGTCTAAGAAGATGAATGTGATTCAAGAAGCAATATTTTTGAAGAGATTTAGAAACTTTGAGGAGCTACGTGCCGTACTCTGTGCTCCTGACTGATCTCCAAAGCACTTCCCAGACTTCTGCCCCAAACTCTAAGTCACTACACAGATATTAGTTTACCTGCTATCTCAGGAGCAGCAAGAGAGGAATAATTTGTTGCTCCTGCCCTCTGTTATGATCTCATTCTATATTTCTCAGGTGCCAAACATACCAGCTAAATCGTATAAGGATATGTAGAAAGGGATTATCTGCATCTTTAAGGGTAACTGGTCAAGGAGTTTTTCTGAGGCAACAAAGGATAATAAGAAAGGGAAGCAGTGATTGGAACAAGTCTGATCAGTCACACTAATTTATGAGAGCATACAAGAATGTTTATTCAAGCAAAATTATCTGATTGAGGGCTGGGAGGCAATCACAAAAAAACAACAACAACAAAAAAACCCTCTCAGTCAAGCTAGTCAGTGGGCTAAAAATCTACAGATGCCATTTCCAGGAAGGATGAATCTTGCAGCTGATAAGATGTGAACCAGAAGGCCCCAGACTAAGTTGGTTTGAAGGTTCTTTAAAGCTCAGCAAACCCAAAAGGGTTTTGCAGTAGAAAGTAGAAGAAGGAGGAATGAAGAGGGGAGATGGGTAGAAAAATGTACAAAAGGGCTGGTCACATGTAAAATGGGGCTGGTCAGTATGCTTCTCTGTCTGAACTCTCTGCTTCATCACCACAGTCTGTCCTATCTTCCAATATTTTCTCATTAAATCTTTTCTTAACTTTCTCTCTGTGTATTTATACTCTGTCCCATATGTATATGAGCTTCAAGGTCTACATATCAGCTCCTGGCAAGACCTGTGTGTATGTGAGTAAAGGTTTGTGCTAATTGCTGGAGTCAGGCTGGGACAGCAGGCCTGTGGTACCAGCTGCTGGAGAGACTGGGGGTCCCAGCAATGGTAGTTGGGGGAGCCATAGCTCTCTGGAACTGAAAAGGTTCTACAGACTTTTAGTGTCAAGTGCCAGCTGCTGAGGGAACTGCTGAGTGGAATTTAGTGCCAGATACTGGAGTCAGACCAGGGGAATGGGCACGCCTGGTCTGTGGGGTTAGCTACTATAGTCTGGCCAGAAGTATAAGAATCAGGCTGGGGGTGTAGGTGCCCCAAGCCTCTGCTTCCAGCTACTGGAAGTGAGTGGGGATCCTCTCCCAGCTGTAGAATGGGAGCAGTGTGTATTCCCAAACCAGATGATGGTGGGCACAGTCATGAGGGAGGCAAGTGCAGGATCCACAGCAGCAGCTGAAGCAGGGCCAGAGGCCTGTGAATTGGGTAAGAGGGACAGGGATCCAGGCAGCAGTACTGGGTGGGCAGGGGGGCCATGGAGTTACTCCAGGGACCCATGAATGTGTGTGTGCTTGTGAACCTAGAGAGTGCCGTGTGTGTGCTACTTGTGAACTTCTATCTCTACCAGCCTGAGAGGAGGAAGGGGATTCAGCTGTCTGTGTCTATGCTTTATGTGAGTCCTGTGTACGTGTTGAAGGCAGACCTTGTCTGGGGCAGCCTGTGTGACTGACTGATTGTGTCAGTGTTTTGTCTGTCTGTGTCTGTGTGTCTCTAGGGTATGTGCTACAGGCTGGACCTGCAAATGAGGAAGCAGCAGCTGCATCCCCCAGCCTGGGCAAAGACCCCAGGTCTCTGGATGCCAGACTGGGCCCCAGTGGCCATGCAGGAGCAGTGCTGTGACAGAGCAGCTGGAGGAGGTGGCCAATCTTTACCGCATGTAACAAATCCCAATAAAGGCTTTTCCATAAAGGATTTTGTCAGTCCTGAATTTATTAATTCCTGGCTATCACTTCTACAGAAGTGATGGAGTTGAACTGGAAAGACAGATGAAATAATCAGACTTGCTATGTACAGAAAGAATAGAGGCTGTGAATGGTTTGGGTTAGACTCTTAGAAGTAGCCACCACTAATCCTTCCTTGAACAAAAGAAGCCATAGCCAGTTGGCTTTCTATAACTCTGAAGTAGCTAAACTAGCAGACGTAAACTAGCAGCCCATAATGTTTGTCAAGACAGGCCTCTACCCCTTTCCTACTTTGAACCTGTATGAAACAGTAGTTTTACAGTGTGCAAAACAGTCATGAAAGATGATCTGGAACACAAGATTCACCTACCAGTTTCTTACTTGTTAGGCTAAAGAAAAAGTCGTCAATGTTTTTCACTTTGAAAATGCCTAAAAATATCGCTGTGGAAGAGCACAGTGCTGCCTGGGGAATTAAAGTAGGTTTGGCTTTCACTCTTGGATTTTTCAGATCCCCAGGATTCAGTAGCTGGATCCCCTAGTAGGCTACAAGTTTAAAACTATTTAACTAGAGCATAGTCTTCTCTCTCACTCTCTCATTCACCAAATTAATCTTTCATGATTTTTCACACAAAGAAATGGTATCTCTGTCAGGGTTTGAGTGCTACCTCCTGTCTTAATTTATCAGCGATTAGGAATATTGATATAGAAAGTCAAGTGTCCATTAAACTGCAAGCAGAGGAGAGAACCCAACTTCATCTCCCACCTCCTATGTCTAATGAAAATCAAATCAACATCTCATACCAGTTTCCTAACTAAAATATCATCTTTCATCTCAGACTGAGATGTATCAAAATTGTACATTAACAGAATTCTTTTCATTGAATAAATAAATACAAGAGGAACGTTGTTTTGTTATATCTTCTGCTGAGTTCCTTGGAAAACACATACTGCATGAATCACTCAAGAGAGACATTTGGAGGAAAGCCCATCCTGCATATCTGAACTACTTATAACACTGAGAAAAACAGAACTGCTTGGGTCTCACAAGAATAAGGCACTTGCAAGAACACTAAGTAGAAAAAAATGAGTATCTGCAAAAAGAGAACACTAAAAAGCTAGACTCTTCTGGACTTAATTAAGTGGGATGGTAATAGCTTGTGTAGGAATTTTAAAGAGTTCTTTATACTTTTAGGAATGTAAGTGTCACATAGATACCACTTCAAACCATTTACTTGTTTTTGGAAATCCAGTCAAAAGCATCGGGAAGGATTTGAGTATCTCTTGTTATTTGCATCCTTAAATTTTTACAGGTTTACAAAACTTGCCCAAAGGCCTACCCTTTTTCCTTTAGATACATACAGTCAGTTTCATTCTAAATAAGTAAAAAAAAAAAAAAAAAAAAAAAGTTTTTTTTAATTGGTCAAGTCACCTTGTAGTTTCAGCAAGCTAAAGGATCATTTCTCAGTTTACAATAGCTAAAATGTAGCAATGTCATTTGGATTGAGTTACTCTGCAATTATATTGTAATCAGCATAATAACCAACATAACACAATATGATAAAACATTTATAATAATATTCCATTTTTACATAGTGGGAAGTGAACCTTCAAGAGTAATTGAAAAATAAAAATAATTTTAAAATGACCATTTTGCTAGTGCATTTATTTAAAAGCAAAGTATCTTCAAATCAACAATCCCTCTTCTCTCTTTATATTGCAAAAATGTACCCTTATGGTCAGTGATTTTAATTGGATAAGCAAGTTTAAAATAAAATAAAATAAAATAAAATAAAATAAAATAAAATAAAATAAAATAAAATAAAATAAAATATCATAGCTAGTAAGGATATCAAGATTAACAGAGGAAAACCAGAATTTTGTTCTAAATGATTCTCTGAAATCCACCCTTTTGGATGTTATTGCTCTTTTGCAAAAATTAGATACCAAATGGAAAGAACTAATTTGGGGATGTGAGAGACTTCAAGTTTACAAATCAATATTTTTTGTCATTAATTATTTTCCCCTTAACACAACACACACCCCACCTTCCCAGCCCTGCACCCCTTCTCAGTAATCCTAGTTGAACAGCAGCTAGTTCATAGAATCATAGAATCATAGAATCATAGAATATCCTGAGTTGGAAGGGACCCTTAAGGATCATCAAGTCCAACTCTTGACACCGCACAGGTCTACCCAAAAGTTCAGACCATGTGACTAAGTGCACAGTCCAATCTCTTCTTAAATTCAGACAGGCTCGGTGCAGTGACCACTTCCCTGGGGAGTCTGTTCCAGTGTGCAACCACCCTCTCTGTGAAGAACCCTCTCCTGATGTCAAGCCTAAATTTCCCCTGCCTCAGCTTAACCCTGTTCCCGCGGGTCCTGTCACTGGTGTTAATGGAGAAAAGGTCTCCTGCCTCTCGACACCCCCTTACGAGGAAGTTGTAGACTGTGATGAGGTCTCCCCTCAGCCTCCTCTTCTCCAGGCTGAACAGGCCCAGTGACCTCAGCCGTTCTTCGTACGTCATTGAAGTTATTGTAGTTATTGAAGTACATAAAACGCCAACTATATATGCTGTACAGAAAATTAGACCAGGTGACTTCCATGATCTTTTTGGTTTGATAATGTGAAGAGATTATGCTACATTCACATAGTATTTGAAGATGTGAGATAACACCAATTCAAAGAATTGTTCCAGCACTTCCAGAGGCTGGGAAATGAGAGCTCATAATAGCATATATTATCTGTCACGCTATCTGGCATGTCAGATGCCTACACCCATCGCATGATACAGTATGTGCTTGTTTGAGAGCAGGGGAAAAAGTCTGATGTGTCAGAGATTTACAGGCTGCTTCTCTTCAAGTGCAAACACGATAACACAAAGTAGGTATGTTGTGAAAGTAGTGGGAAACAGCTTGGAGTTATTGCCCAGCTCTGCTCAAGCTGCTACTAAGAGCAGTATTTAGGTGCAGTAAAATACAGAGAGGAGTCCCATCCTGCAAACAAAATTCATACACATAAGATATTAAAAATGCACCCAAATAATAATAATTAAAAAAAAAAAAAAGAGGGAGAGAGAGAGAGAAAAAAATCAAAACCCTTAATTGCTTTAATGACACCTTCCTTCAGAAGCATATGAGTATGTTCTCATTTCATCAGTCCCACTACAGAAAATGTGATCTCCAAAATTTCACAGCATGTATATATACTACATGTGTGTCTGGAGAAGAGGCAGACCTCCTGGCCTGTATTACACTCAATCATCTCTCAGGTATTTTTCATAGAAAGTGATAGAGAAATTCTAGGGCCCTTTCACCCAGTCCTCTTTAGATCTTTAGATATGCAGCCATCCTAGGTATATGAGTGACTTTAGAGTAGACATGTAATGTCCAAAGTGAAACCATTCAAATATGTTTTCCTGGCTGTTCAGTTACTGTTTGCTCGGTATAGGGGAATAATAAGAGTATTTAAGAGTAAATAAGAGTATTTAATTTACTGATAAAAATTCTACTACATGTATCTGTGATAGCAGTTAGGGTGGAGTAACAGAAGAGGTCATAGCATGTTTCTAAGTATATGCTGTTCTCTGTGCATAGAGGCAAGTCAGTCATCACCACGGACTACCAGCCCAGTTCAGGGATGGTTTAGGGTGATTTTAAGAAAAATAAAATGATTCAGAGTTTGAGAAAAATTAAGGGGGAATTGGACTCATAATTTCATGCCTACCATTTGCTATTCAAAAGACAGACACCACCACTTTTTCTTCTGAGGACTGAGGACCTGGCAGGTCTGTTCACTCCTGGGAAAAGTGCTATCAGGATGGTGAATGTTCACACCACCAAGTCTGGCGCCTAGTTTAGCTTTAGTTAGTAGTTTATCTTTCAAATCTGTTCTTCCTGTTTGTGTTCTGTACTGTTTAGTCCTTGACCTTTCTGTACTAACCAAATAAGGGTCATTAATTTTAAATTTATCAGTGTTGCTATAGCCACTAAACTGTATATGCCAGCTCATATTTTGAAGATATGAATAACAAAGATATATTGTACAGTTTAGTGTTTGCCAGCATCATGACAATAAACTCACACACTGTAGCAAATAGTCATACAGCAATTTGCAGATAGAAATTATATAAATGAATGGTGTTTATATATTTTTGGGTAAGGAACAGCACTGGATCACTTTGCAGGTGTTTTATGGTATCATGGTTGAGAGATTATAATCTCTAGAATGTAAGTCAGAGAACCTGAACTGCTAGCCATGTAGAGAGAGACTTGAATTATTATTGTCCTGAATTAAGTGTGAAATAAGGCAAATCTAGGTGATATGAATATTTCTCATTCCCAAGTGCTACACGTGTGGATATGGTGGACTGGAGACCTCAAAGGAACTGCTTGAAAAAACTAAATGTATGTTAAGTAATTATACAATCAATTATTTGAGACATCCGAGAGGACAGAGAAAGAAGATATTTTCTCTCTGGTGAAAAAACAAACCTGTTAACAGATTTCTTGCAGTTGGGAGCATGGAGGCTTGGCTATTTTTCTGCACCTTTTGTTTTATAGTATCTATCTACATTAATGTCTTATCCATATAACATAATTTCCCCCTACATAACAAACAGCCCCTTGGGCTGCTTCTACCCAAATGCTTTTCTCTTTTCCTACAGACTTGAGAAACAACTTCCAATTAAGGGAAAGCATGTATTTCCCCCCCTCACACCTGACACAGAGGCACACTGCAGCTGCCACTACTGCTACTACCAAGTCAGGGGACTTAGGAAGGATTGAAGTCATGCTTCAGCATGGATGTGGCAGTTGAGGGCAGAAGGGAGATATATTTTAAAACCGTTTTCTAGCTTTCGCAGGTAGCATTACCAGATCAGACCAGTAAAGAAAGCAGTTATTTAATTTGTCAATAGATAAGAATGCTCACACCTTAGTTAGAGCAAGGGCATTACAGTCCTGCATACCCAATAGGAAGCCCACACCAATTTATCACACAGGAGGCCAGATGAAGAGAAGGGAAACTCAGTGAAAAGAAGGATTCAAAGATAATCTTTAAAAGATGTCACATCATGAATAAAATGTTGCACTTTATTGATTAACAGTCACGAATTTGCTTGTTCATTCCTCCTACATCTTGCAGAGCTTCTCCACAGATAATCACTAATTGTGAAGTTTAATAGAATTAAAGCCAAAACAATGCCTCTGTGTAGAGATACTCATCTTGTTCTGTTGTTCACCTAGAGCATAAATTATCTAAGCAGATCAAGGACAGCCGTCATAGTGAAATATGGACAGAGGGATTAGCTTCAGGAGATTTAATTTCTGTACTTAATTATTAAAATGGATTTAGACTTAAATTTGAAAAAATTGGATCTGTTTCCTAAGGGTTAAATAAGGCATCAACACACCCAAGTGCTTCTCTTGTTCTCAGATATTTTTGCTGTTTGGCCTCAGATAAATTGCAGAAAGTGACATTAATCATAATTGACTTCAGATATCTTTAGTGATGACATTTACAACTGAATTGGTGACACTGAGGTCCCCTTATAAACTTATCATTAAGGTGCAATTCAGCTGATGTAAACTGGCCATCTATCTTGCTATGAAATGAACTCTTCAAGCCCCTTTTGCTCTCTGCTCAAAGTAAGATCCAAGTAACAGTCCTGTGGCAGATGTCAATGTTACAGATATTTCTATTTGGTCAGATTAATTTCAACCTTATCTCTTGAAGTTATTCCTGTTCAAGGGGTGTGTATGAGAGTTAACAAATATAACTGAAATTATTGGTGACAGATTCTGCTCATTCTATTTTTTTCTATCATGTCTCACATTTATCTTTGCTGTTTTTTTTTTTTTTTTTCTTTTATGTCTCTCTATGCATAGAAAATTCTCTGACTTGATTTAAAAGGCCACGGGTCTTTCCATTTTGATAATTCTTTCTTATATTTTGCTATCAATAAATCAGCAAAAAGATGTTTGGACTGTGTGATCAGGAAACAAAGTATTTTTACCATATATTTTACACAAATCCTCATCTTCTAGAGGGACCATCAAGACTTATGAGTTGTCTCTGTAACTAAATCTTAAGGATACTATATTCATATTCATTTTCATTGCCTGGAGTTGACGTTAGTTTTCTATATCTTGCTCCAAGCAAAATCTTGATCCTGCTACCAGTTATACCTCTGTATAACTGCGTAGTCCAAACATCGTCAGTGTGCAAGACCTTCAACTGCTAAAAATGTCATACCTCCATCAGTGTTGTATATAAACTACTTGAATACATGGCTTAGCTGTACTACATCCATTTGTAAGTGATTGCAGAGGCTGACTGCTGCTCTGTAAGATTAGTTTGCCATAAGTGATGTTATTGTGTCTGAGGTGCAGCCTAACGAGATGCCTAAGTGTCAAAAATTCATGTGGGATACCAGGTACTGTAGTCTACATCCTTTTCAGTGGATGGAGAGAAATTATTAGGTCTAGAGAGTAGTTCACCTGACCGATCTATTTTAGACATGCATTTTATAATGAGTTAAATCCTGCTCTACAGACACCTGTTTCTTTCCATTGATTATAAAAGGAACCTGGGATTACTAGTTCAGATTTGGTGTGTGTTATTTAAGTAACTATTGTAGGTACCTTTCTCTATAACCCTGTTCATATGTAATCCTCCTTATTCTCTCTCTCTTAGTACACAGGATATAATTATGCTTTCTGTCTTTAATTGTTTATTTATTGATTTTTTCTACCATTACTCTCAAGGGCAAAATGTACAGTAGAATGTTGTATGAGAACACCACAACCAGCTAGGGACTGGTTTGCTGACTGTTGAAGAAACCAGAACAGTTGAACAGATTCTTCAAACTTCTCCCACGCAAGGTCCTGACATGGGAAAAATAGCAATAACATGCATTTTTCAAGAAACCATAAGACATGAAATACAAGTTACATGCCCTAGGTTATTGTTGAGGGCAATATTATGATCTCACTGCTGTGCCGTGGCCATTCACATCATTTACAGCAGATAACTAGCTTCGTAATATGCCAGGCACGTACATCTCTTCTATACTAGGCTTTGACAGCAAGGGCAGCTGGATATTGCGTAGGATGCCTCAACAATAACCTTCTGCCCTGTAGACTTCATCTCACCCACCATTAGATCTCTGTGTCAACAGATGAGCAAATAACCTTATACAATCTTTGAAGTCATTGGAGAGACACAGATATTTTAAAATGTGAGTCATCTGCCCTGTACCAGGCAACTGCTTTAGGACAAGAGGATTTTCTTTTTGGACTCTACTAAATCTATTGAGTAGATCTTCAGGAAAGAAAATTTAATGTTGCAGTAACTAGCTCATGTGTAGTTCAGGTGGGCAGGAGATGCTTCCTACACACAGAATCTTTCCTCCAAGAATTGATACAATTCTCTCTTCTCACCTTATACTTCTTCCCTGTGCTGAAGCAGAAGAAAAATGAGGTGTGGGAATGATGGTGCATGAAGGCAGTATGCTGCTTTTAAATATCTATATGGATAAAATAAGTGTATAGAGTAACTTGTAATCCTCTTAGCTGAATAGAGACGAATGGATCATTAAAACTCCATTTAATATAGCTGCTTGTAGCAAAGAAAGTGTCAATGACTGATCTGCTGTAATACAGACCCTCTTTTTCACTCTTGAAGTGCACACAAAAGTCTGGTAAATCTAGACAAGTGGAGAATCATATTTTTTGCATCTTCTTCATGGTCTTTGTGCTGATTACTGCTTCTAGTCAGAACTATTTTATTGCCTCTCTTGAACTGTTTACAGCCGAAATTGCTTTTTTAAGTTTGAAAGCTGGGAGAAATGTGGTTTATTCAATATTGTTTACTCACCCCAAAATAGGAAATTGGAAAGACAGGATTGCACAACAGCAATGATAATAATATTATGCCCTTACATACTGGTTTTGTCAGTGTATTTACAACAGAATGTAGGGGTGAAATGATTTGTCCAAGTTCACGCCATAAATTGTCAGAACAACAGAGATAAAATTCAGCTCTAATGAGTCCTTGGTCTGCAACACTTTGGCCTCTATATCATTCTGTACCTATATGCTCTTAAGTAACTTATAACACCTTGAGACAGATTTAAATTTCCTTGCATTTTTCATGTTGAGCTTTTGCTTTCAGCCAGCCTTCGTCACAGGATATGTTATAACAATCTTCAGCCAGCCTGTTAGGGACAGGCTGTGGACAAGCCACGTGATTTCCTAGACAACACTTAATCATAAAAGATTTATTTAGAGGCATCATTCAGATTGTACGTATAGTGCCCTGATAGGGCTGGATCTGAAACATGAAGAAGGCAGGTTATACTGACTAGACAAACTTCAGAACCATGAAGGGGTAGGACCTTGCATGTAGAATTCCCAGAAGGAGTTGTGGGAGCACACAGCACAATTTTCCAACACCTTCAGCATTCAAATTTCTACCTTCACCCAAGGGATTATCAAGCTTGAGAACAAAGCACAGTTTACATCAGGTTGTCTGTTTGGAGGAACAGATGTCAGCCAGATAAAGGCTGACACTGATGTTACCTGTTGAGTTGGCTTTGTTCTGGTGGGAAGGACATCATGCTGGTGAAGGGGGAATACTCTGGACGATACGGAAGGAGCTCAGTTTCTGAAACTCAAAGATTATGCTCTGCTTCCCTTACTATTAGAATTGCCTGCCCAAGCCTCTGGGGAATTTCCATGACTCTGAATTTAATCTTGCAACTGCAGGATGTAAAGAAATGGATAAGAAATTCAAAAACTGAAGCACTGAACTACTCTGAAGAAAATTTTGACCGGTGTGTAGTCTAAGTAAGTTACAAGAGATCCTGTTTTCTCAAAATAAGCCGCATCATTAGAACATTAGAGCATATATCCACCTGGACATAATCCAGTCTTCTTTTTATAGCCCAGACTGGAACATAATTAAACTTTGAAGACAGTATGAACTGCAACATCTAAGAGAAAAAGTCCTTTATTTAAAGGTTGTGCTTTAGCATTACTTTGAAAGAGGTCTTAACTGCATGTTTAGCGTTAAAGGTATCACTCATAATATTCGTAATCACTAAAGATTTTCTGTTTATTCTCTGCTAACCACACAGCTCTGCAATTAATAGTTTTGATGGACTAGGACTTTAGGGATAAGTCCATAGTTCAAAAATACCTGGGCGTTTGAGTTTAAGTAAGATGAGGTATGTTAATAAATAAATATATATATATATAAATGTCAATATCTACCCATTCGAGAAGGCTGAAATTGAGATGAGCTTGTAAAAGTGGTGGGATTTTTGTTTTTTTGCTTGTTTGTTTGTTTGTTTCAAGTAACTTTTAAAATATTCCAGACCTTTTTGGAATTCTATGGGCTGTAATCAATGGATAAGCGTGTGTTTAGGAAAGTAAATGACTAATCTTCCGGAAAGCTTAGAACCAAATAAAATGAGGACTTTTAAGAGCCACATTCCTGTAGCAGAATATTTAATAGTGTATTTAAGCATGATTTTACTAGTGAACAACATTTATTAGTCATGAACATTATCATCACAGGTCTGTAGACACTGACAATGGGACATCAGCATGCATTCTCAGAATAATAATACTTTGCAATTCCACTATGGTTATTGAAAACATGCAGCCAGGCTTTCCACTAATTTTAAGGGATGCTGGTCCTTGTGCAGAAGTGGTAGTTCTAAAGCTACATAAGAACTTTTATTTTTTCCAGTAACATTTTTTTCCTTCTTATTTTTTTTCCTGTGGTGATGATACAGGTCTGTCTTGTTTAGGCATTCAGATGCTTAAGACCTATAAATGCTCAAAATGTTCTCTGTTTTAAGATGATTTAATCTGGTATTTAAATCAGGGGGCAGAGTGACCTTAACCACAGTTTCTCTAGTTATGAATAGACTTGCAGCTTGCAAATACCCACCCAGACAGCAATATTTGTCACCACTGTCACCCTGTTGATTCTTCAAATCTGCCAGTGCACTTCTGCATGTGACTGTTCCCTAATCCTCTTGACCAAGAATAAGTAGAGCAAAACACAGGTCTTTTCTGAATCATCTCTTTTTAGCTGAAACAGGTTACAGAGCACTCTGCAACTAGACCTGCCAACAGATCTGAGGGTAACGAAACCTCCAGAAAAGGAGCCTGGGAGATGTCTGACTAACTGCAGTATTTGCAGTACTGAGTAGTATTCCTAAATGCAAGGACTGCTGCAACTCCTTCCCTTAATTCCTTCTAAGTCTTGAGCTAAATTAGATGTTTTGTTATATTCTCCAATTTCTTGATCCTTTATCCAGAAATTTCTCCAAAAACTTGTTCTGAGACTTTATTTTGAAGCAAAAAGTAAAGCAGGGACTGTTGCAGTCACTAATATTTCATGTCCCTTGGCTTCTATTCATTTCTAAGGTATGGTTCTTCCCTACTCATTGATTATAGTCACTATAATTGCTGGTATGTGCATACAGGACACAGATTTTACATCCAACACATTATTTATGCCTTCATGCAGGCCTCTATGAGCAGTGGGTGAGAATTTTCCTACTCATATCTTTGATAATTAAATAGAGGATGAACAGATAGAAGCTACTATATAACCATTTAAAATGTTTCCACTATATTGTCTTTGTGGTTTGGGACCATAATGTTCCTAGTGTTATTACAGTGAAACCTCATTTTCTTAATGGATTGCTTAGTTTTGTTTCAGCACACTTCAATTTCTGATTGAATACAGCACAAAACATTTGCAAGTATCAGTTCTGTTAACCATGCGATGTGTCCTCGTTACCCCATCCAGTTTTAGTTAGTGTACTTTTATTCTCCCAGACCTTGGAATCTGCATCTGCAAGCCATTTCTGTTAGTGTGACTTCAATTCTTCACTTTCCCATCGTTAGCTTCAGCTGTTTTTTTCTGAAAATCATCGGCTAATGTAGAGAAGGATGAATGTCTCAGATACATCCAGCAACACATTGAATTTGCAAGCAGATCTAACTCCTTATTCCTGCCAAACGAATTAGATATGTAGCCAATGGAGAAAGTGAGCCAGCACTACAAACAGAACTACCTGGCACTAAATTGTTAGCCCAAAACTGACAAAAGATTTTTTCAGATCCGATAAAGATTCTCAGAGAAAGTTTAGGGCTCTTCGTTGTTATTGGGTATTTTCTCTGTCATGCTGATGGGCTACAGACCTATCTTATTTGTATTACAGTTAGAATTGGGAAGACTTCTTTTGGCAGATAGTAAGAAGACTGAAAAATGTAGCTGGGAGGAGAAGAAGGATGAGACAAATTCTCTATTTGTCTAAGAGAAGTGAAGGAGGAAATGTGAAACGTTTGGTAAAAATCAAATATTTTATTTTGACATTCTGAGAGGAAAACGATTCTCTTTGGTTTTAATGCCATCTTTTGTTTAGAAACACATCTTTAAAAAAGGGTTAAATGGTTAACTTTTAGCACTCCATTTTAAGCTCAGCATTTCATTTTGGATGAATTGCAGCTGCAGTTTCATGGTTTTATTTTTATTCTGTTTGTTTCACAACAAAACATAATATAAAACTGTTTCCTGGAAAAATACTGCAACCATTAAAAAAATAAATAAATAAAATAAAATAATGTTTAGGAACAAAACAAACTGAGATATGCCTGTTTATATATAATATCTACATTGTAGATGTTTACATCCTGGTCTCCTTTTATAGTTGTCAGAGATCAAATCATTACAAATGTTTTCTAGAGAGCTGTGAGTCTCTTCACCAGGTAGACCCCTAGCACAGTATGATCTCCCATCATCTCCCATTTCTCTCCAGTAACTACAAAGGGCCAAGAGAAAACTGCTTTGGCTGTAGAAGAGTATGTTATGAATGTTTGAAGGCAAAATTTTTCCTACATACCTCCCTCTAGCCACTGAGCCAGAAGTGAGCAAGCAGCCTAATGAAGCATGACCATCTGATGACAAACACCAAGTTGACTTGCAGGAGCAGGGTAGCTTACAAAAAATAAGGATACAGATAAACAATAACAAGACACAAGATAATAAACTCTACTTTGTGTTAGACAACATAACAACAAGGTTAACTAGCCACTGGCAACTCTGACAGGAGCACTGAGAAAGAGATGACTTTTTTTTTTTTTGCTTTGCTATCTGATTCACTCAACTGGATGGTATGTGCCTTGCAAAAATGATAAGAGAATCTAGCTCCATGATGTAGAAATGGTTCATTTAGGAAAAGAAAAATCCATGTCATTGATGGGAAAAGAACTAAAGTTTACAGTAAATCTTTTATCTTTTTCCTTGAAAGATTGTGTAATGGTCAGCTGAACCATTTTATAATATATTTGACTGTATTTTCAGAAACTATTTGCATGCTGATGTTTTATGGGCTAAATATGTTAGACTGACTCACTCTGAAGATATTAGGTTGGGCAGACATTAACTTTTAGAAGCATTTGGTATTTCTTTCATCTGTTGTGAAAGTTAGCCCTTAAATGCTTCAGAAGAGGAAATGGAATAATGTTTAATGATTGATACTAAGTTTTAATATTTAAATATGAATTACATTCTCTTTCTGAGAAGTGTGTATTATTGGACACTATACATATTTATGTTAAAGTTTTAAAATGTGTTTTTTTTTAGACTAGTTTAATATATTGTTACAGGAATCTCTTCAATATTGTAATAATGTGACAAATTAATGTCTCTTTACTGATGTCTTCTCATATTACACCTGTTATTCTAAAGCTTTATATTCCTAAACTATGGGAAATAAATGAATAATATTTGCCCAGTTAAGTATCTTGACAGATATATGTATTTTACCTGAACAAAAACATTGCACAAAGATATAGGGAAATATTCCCCTTGATATGTATACCATCTCTCATCATGGTATATGTCATGGTGAGACATATGTCATGGAGGTTCTGATCTTACCTCATTTACTTTGGAGTAAATTCATTACCTTCTGTGAAGCTGTTCTGGTTCTACTTTGCTTGAAGATTGATCAGAATGTTATACCTCAGTCACCCAGTGCTTCCTGTGTCATAGAGGAAAAATGTTTTTAAAAATGAGTTCAACAACAGTAAAAAGCTGAGGAAGGTCACAAGTTAGTCTACAACACTTTACATTCAATTGAATTCACACACAAGGTGTTTCAGATCCAAAGGAGAAAAAAAAAAAAAAAAAAAAAAAAAAAAAAAAAGGTAAAACTCCAGTGAAGGTTGAAGTGTTCTGGCATGAATTAATTCTATTTTAACAAAAAGGTGTCTGACCATGTATGCACATATGCCTTCACTCCTATTAGCACAGTGGCACATTTTCATGAGGACAGGCGAGCATTTTACCTGAGGCTGGGACAGGTATGCTCATTGGGTTTCATACTGAACTCACGGGTTACCTAGCTATTGTCATTTGGAACAGAAATTAGCAAAGAGGTTCATATCTAGACTCTGATCATAATCAGAGCTGGAAATTTTCTTTTCTTTTTTCTTTAAAAATTTTGTTTTGTTTTGTTTTGTTTTGTTTTTAATATAATTTATACTCCAACCATTTGCTCTCAGCCACTAAGAATTGCTGCATTTTTACTTTAAAACAAAAGGGCTACATCACATGATAACCAGAAGGAGTTTCTCTCTCAAAAAAAATATATATATATTTTCAGAAATGTCATTTTTGATAGTTTAAACTCACTGTGTAATATTGGAAGGAAATTTTTCAGAAAACAGAATAAAAATGTTTGAATTGGTGGATTGGTGGACCTGAATATTTTTTGAAATACTAAGGGAAATGGAAATAACTGAGCAAAAGGTTTCTTATGCAGTCAACAGAAGTTAGCTGCCATTAGTTGCTGCTTCAGACTTTCCAAAATCCTCAGATTTCCTAACACGGGCTGCATTTCAGAGTTGCTGTGACATAACTGGTTACACTTTTGCATGCATCCCTCCAGTATGTTTTTGGGATGTAAATAGCAGTCAGTGGATGTCAGTGCAAACAGCTGTCCTCCAACACATGGAGGAAAAACCCCACAAATGTGCCCTGAATGACTGGAGTTTGTCTCTCTACTGTCATTTTGACAGGAAGAAAACTCTGACAGAAGGCATTCAGGAGCAGGTACTTGAATTGGATTAGTCTTATCAAATTTGTCTCTGTATTTGTGGACATATGGTATTTTGTTCATCAAAGCCTGGCAATCTGCTGGCAGAAGACACTGCTGACACTACAATGAACACATCCAGGTGGCTAAGAAAGCCCATCTTCAGAGAATTCATCATGTCACTGAAATAACTTGTTTCCAAGATGAGGAAGGCATTTTGATACACTACCTGGATTTCTAAAGATATGCTAAATGTGGATCATAATTGCCGTTATGCAAGGTTTTTGATCCTAACAGATGCACGCATTCAGTTCTGCAGACATTTACCTGAACTTATTTCCAGCAAATAAAGACAAGCTGAAGTGCTTTGCCACTGCATGTGGTATTTGTAGATAAGAGGGGTACTAGAAAAAAAAAATCTGCAAGACTGGGTGTACTGTCTTTTTGAGAATTAACTAAGTAATTTATACTAAACAGAAATACAACTAAATTGTGTGCTAGACTGGGATATGAGATCTCGAAGTTCTCCAAATATATGTAAATTACCTGTGCAGACACCTGAGAAGTTTTGTTCTCAGACACACAGATATATCCCCAGACTCTACCTAATACATTAGGTTATATTAGGTATACATTACCTAGGGTAATACATTCATATAAAATGCATTGCAAATCAAAGCCATAACATTTCCACTGCCCTGTGAGAATGTGTTTTGAAATATTTTCTAATCCTTCTGATATTGTGTTTCCATCTGCAATCCACAGTTTACATGTAAACTTCTGAAAGAAAAATAGCAGATAATAAAATACTGTAACAATAATTACAGGATAGTTTGCTTAGTATTTTCCTTGGAACCCCCTCCTCGTAGAGAAAAACACAAAGTATTAAAGTTAGAAGTGGGAGAACAGTTAGTAAGACTGATTAGTTACTGAAATTAATCACCAAGGAAGTGGTGGATTTTGTTTTTCTTGGAGACTTATGCCTTCACTTGAAATTCTGACCAAATAGAAGAGACATTTGTGGGACTTTCGTGCCAGTGTTGTTTAAAAATATAAAATAAATAAAAAATAAAAAGAGATGTTTAATTGTCTTTCTCTAACCTCACATGTGGTGACTATAGACAATTAATGTATGAAGAGAGCACACTGCCACATCTAGTACATGGTCAAAGCTACAGGAGAATTTTGTAACAGGTTGTCTCAATCTGGCATAAGATTCAGGTCATTAAATAAAAACAGCACTGGAAACCAAAGTAGTAACTTCATATAGTTGAATTTTAGAACTGGTCAGTTTAAAAACCTTACTGAATTCAAAGGCAGCTAAAAGAGCTTAGGGTTTAGACTTAAATCCCAGCCTTACTTCTGATCACAGTCCTCGTACACTTCATTCGTTTGATACTGGTTTCATTGCTGATACACTCCTTCCAAAATTCAGGTGTCCAGAAAACTTACTTGAGATCCATACAGAAACATCTCAGGCTCTTTCTACTCCAGGTAGAAAATAGTACTTCAAAGGCAAAATGTATTGATTATATTACAGATACTGACACCTCTTATCATGAGCACTAGCATCCTCATCTGCTTCCATTTTGGCCCTACTTCTCCTCTCCATCTTCAAGTTATTGGTGATATCCATGAGTGAACAAACTGGAAAGCGAGGGAACAAGGAATCACCACATTCCTGCTCCATTTTCCCTTGCATCTCACTTGGTTGCATCTCATTTGTCTGCACTGCTGGTTCTTTGACTGGCTGACTTCCAGGTATCCTGCAGAGAGGAGAAGGAGCTGCTTGGTGTCCTGGCCACCGATAACTGATCTTCAGAAAGACTATAGGGTCTATAAATATTATCTTTTCATATTAATTTTGTTTCTTAACAGTGCATAGAAAGCAAGTATTTTGTGTTTGGTATTCTGATGAAGCAAGTCATAAAAATGACTTTTTATTATGGTTTCCTTCTATTTCTTGCAAACCTATTATTCTTCTTGGTCTTAAAAGATTTGTTCAGTCTATCCTACAGTTTTCACAACAGTTAGTTTTTCTCAGTGTTTCACCCTTGTTAGAGACAAGGTCACTGTGTTTCTCTTATGGATGGCTGTAGGGGATTTTTTTTTTAACTTGTTGATGAAACAGTGACATTGCAAGCTTAAAAAAGGGTGAGAAATTCATTCCTTCTCATGCTTCTGTAGTGCTGATTGTTCTCAATAGATCAACTCACTGTGCTCACTACTGGGATCCATTCACATAGTTTGGACTTCCTGTATTCAGGTGATTCAATACAAACTCTTCCAGTATAAGAGGAGAGAAGGAAGCAAGGAAAAAAAGGAACCAAGGAATGTTACTCTTCTAGTAGTAGTAGTAATACTATCACTACTGAAATGGTTAAATCTTTCCGGTCTGCTTCCTCTCTTTCCATGTCAGAAGGCTTGGAGCCGTGCTTCATTTCACCACAGAGAGGAGGTGGCCAGGGCTCAACAGCTCCTTTTGTCTCTCTGGCAAATATCTCTGCACCAACTTTCATTTGTCACACTGATAGAAAAAGTCATCGAGCTTGATGCAACTCAGTTTGCATTAAGCCAGTTAAGGGAAAGTTTCAGTTCACCTTCAGTGAGACTGTTCTCAAGAGCTAGAGAAAATTACCCTTTCAAAGTCTGTGTACTATAAGCTCAGTTTCTTCTCCCCTCTCCTGGCTTTCCTGTGAACATTAAAAGTCATGGGCGGGGTGGGGGGGAGGGGGGGAGGGGGGGAGTTTAGTAAATTAGGCAAAGATAAAATGAATCCAAATATTAAATAACTAGGATGTGTTCTTCCAACATAGCAGAACTGACTGCTCTTCCATCTTTTCATTCAAGCCTTGTTTCCCACTGTTGCCTGTTTTATTTCTGTAGGCATTGTTTTCATATTCCTCTTTTTTTTTTTTTTATGGTAACACTAGCCTGATTTTATTTAATAGTGACATGTCTCATGAATATGTGTAAAGTGAGTAAATAAATAATCACTATACATTTAGATTAATGAATCAATTGTTGTGAAGAATCATCTAGAAACTCAAATATACAACAAGAAAGTTAAGACAAAGGCAGAAAGGAATTTCTGAAGGAAAACCCCTCTGCTTGAACAACTACAGAGGAGGATAGACTGGTTAAAAATGATCTGAGAGGGAAGGAGGAATTGCTTATGGAATCCAGAGGAGTGACTGTGTGGAGACAGAGGAGAAAACTGGGTGGGACAGTTAGAAGTCATGAGGTTGAAAGGAAAGTATCCTTCCTGGCAAGCTTAAGTATATTCATGCACAAAAGAGTGAGGGGTTTTGGTGTGTATTTACAGGCAGCAGCAGACCCAGTAAATCTGATGCTCCAGAAAGCATTTAAATCCAATTGCATGGGTTCTATATTAAGTTTTCATACCCATGCAGTGACTGCAAGACTTTTCCAGTTCTTCAGAAAAGCAACATTTTTAGCAAGTTTAGCAATGCTTGTGGATTGAGTACAGATGTATGACATGAGGAAATGATCTCAACTTGCACCAAGGGAGGTTTAGATTAAATGATGAGAAAAATTTCTCCATGGAATGAGTGATTAGGCATTGAAACAGGCTGCCCAGGGAAGTGGTAGATTGCCATCCCTAGAGGTATTTAAGAATATGTATGGATGTGACACTTTGGTTTAATGCTGGACTTAATATTGTTAGGAGGTGGTTGAACCTGATGATCTTCTGTGTCTTTTCCAAACTAAATGATTATATGATTGTATATCTGAAGCACAAGTCAAAGTTTATGAAACCTTTTCGTAGGTCCCACATGTGAATTGTCTAAACTGCCATTAATCAACTGAGATCTAAGGTTAAGTACTTTACTCAAACAAGGGAACCTAGAACCAATTGAGACAAGACTATTAAAGTTATCTGAAGGGAGCTGGCATATGTTATGCCAGACCTTTTAAAGACCTTTGTTCCATTTGAGTTGCGACTCAAATGGAGGTCCAGCATGAACTCCTGCCTTTATAACATTTCAAATTACATTAGACGCCTTTGTGGGGGTTACCAAAAAAAGATGTTTATTACTAGGTGACATGCTGTATGATTAAACATTCAGCTAACATCTAGATACCTCCATCTAGACTCTCAGTTTTATTTTATAAGCAAAATTCATGTAGAAAATGAGTAAACATTTTCTGTGTAAACACAGATTTTGTTTAATGGCAATGAATATATATTCCAGAAGCCTGAGAATAAATAACTGTTTTCATTATCTTTGATTTTGATATCTCCCACCATTGCCAAAATCTTTACTGACCTCCTACAAAGAAAAATCAAAATTTTAGTAAGCAGTATTTCTTCTGATACTTTGACACCCGTGACACTGACAGAGCAGGTTGAATGGCTATTCTCATCCCAACATATATATGCTGCTGTATAAATACGCTTACAGTAGAGACATAAAATCAGTTGTGTTGATAAACTGAGACCTTATCTCAACTGTCACTACATTCCTTATCAGGAGAAGAAGCTTCTATCTAAGTTGGGCTATCAGTCATTTTGACTGACATGCTTATATGTACATTCAGCAGTCCAGGTAAAGTCTGAACAAAATGATTTTTCAATGTATTTCCACTGCATCAGTACAGAAAAACAGCCTCAGGCTAAAGAGTGAGACCTTGACCCTGAGTGATACTCTACAAAGGCATTGACCAGAATTTCCAACCTTTCCTTTCCTACATGCACTAAAGTCAATAGGATTGATTCTCATGCCTGAACTCAGTATGTCTGCATTATAGACCTTGAAGTCATGTTTAGTATGCTGATCCTTGGCTTTAGAGCTAATGAATAGTACCTCAGAGAGAGATCTCTTGGATTGCTTTTGAGTTCTCTGACATAAGCATATCGACCTTCTTGGACAGAAACTGAAAAGGCAGGTTAAATTTTCCCAGAATACTTACGTTTACTGTCCTAGTATAGATATTTCTTATGCTTGCTATACAGCCTTATCACAATACCCAGAACTGAAAATGATATAAAGACTCCTTAGACCATCATTATTATGATCTAGACGACTACTTGTCATCTTTGGAATTTGTTTTGGGATGTTTGTTCCTTAAGACAGGAATTACTAGAGTAGTTCTTGTATTTTAATGAACATTCCAGGTCCCGGTAGACTGGAAGCTGGCAAATGTTGTGCCGATTTTCAAGAAGGGTCAGAAAGAAGACCCTGGCAATTACAGGCCTGTCAGTCTCACGTCAGTGCCTGGTAAAATCATGGAGAAGATGGTTCTCGAACTTATTGAGGCGCACCTGGGGGACAAAGCAGTCATTGGTCCCAGACAGCATGGGTTTGTGAAGGGTAGGTCCTGCCTAACTAATCTGATTTCCTTTTATGATAAGATCACCCATATGGTGGACCAAGGGAAACCAGCTGATGTGATTTTTTTGGACTTCAGCAAGGCTTTTGACACGGTTTCCCATAGGATCCTACTGGACAAAATGTCCACCATACAGCTAAATAAAAACATCATACGATGGGTAAGCAATTGGCTAACGGGCAGGGCCCAAAGGGTTATGGTAAATGGGGCTGCGTCAGGCTGGCGGGCGGTCACCAGTGGGGTCCCTCAAGGCTCCATTTTAGGGCCGGTACTTTTCAATATTTTTATAAACGATCTGGATGTAGGAATAGAAGGTTTTTTGAGCAAGTTTGCTGATGACACCAAACTTGGAGGAGTTGTGGACTCGAATGAGGGTGTAAAGGCCTTGCAGAGGGATCTGGATAGGTTGGAGAGCTGGGCAATCACCAACCGCATGAAGTTCAATATGAGCAAGTGCCGGGTCCTGCACGTGGGACGGGGAAACCCTGGCTGCACGTACAGACTGGGCAATGAGACGCTGGAGAGCAGCCTAGAAGACAGGGATCTGGAGGTCATGGTAGACAGCAAATTGAATATGAGCCAGCAGTGTGCCCTGGCAGCCAGGAGGGCCAACCGTGTCCTGGGGTGCATCAAGCACGGCATCGCTAGTAGGTCAAGGGAGGTGATTGTCCCACTCTACTCTGCGCTGGTGCGGCCTCACCTCGAGTACTGTGTGCAGTTCTGGGCACCACAGTATAAAAAGGACATGAAACTGTTGGAAAGTGTCCAGAGGAGGGCTACGAAGATGGTGAAAGGCCTTGAGGGGAAGACGTACGAAGAACGGCTGAGGTCACTGGGCCTGTTCAGCCTGGAGAAGAGGAGGCTGAGGGGAGACCTCATCACAGTCTACAACTTCCTCGTAAGGGTGTGTCAAGAGGCAGGAGACCTTTTCTCCATTAACACCAGTGACAGGACCCGCGGGAACAGGGTTAAGCTGAGGCAGGGGAAATTTAGGCTTGACATCAGGAGAGGGTTCTTCACAGAGAGGGTGGTTGCACACTGGAACAGGCTCCCCAGGGAAGTGATCACTGCACCGAGCCTGTCTGAATTTAAGAAGAGATTGGACTGTGCACTTAGTCACATGGTCTGAACTTTTGGGTAGACCTGTGCGGTGTCAAGAGTTGGACTTGATGATCCTTAAGGGTCCCTTACAACTCAGGATATTCTATGATTCTATGATTCAAGTATTAGCACAACTTATTTTAGACATAATTGTTGCAGCTTTAGTATTTTCAACCATTAAACCTCTAAAAAGATGCTCCAAATTGTGACACCAGGCTGGCTTCAGAAATAAGGCAAAACTTCATCCCAAATTCTAATGAATATTTTAACACAACCAGAATCCAATTGACAAATGTTGTCCTGACAGCTCAAGGTACACTGTTGGGTTAAAAACAAAACAAAACAAAACAAAACAAAACAAAACAAAACAAAACAAAACAAAACAAAGAAGATAAAATATCAATCTCAGTGGGACAGCCTGTTCCTCCCCTACTTCTCCCTTCCCACCCATCCATTTGAAACACAATGAGTAGCTACTGAAAGTTCATTCCTGTACATTTAATGATGTCAACAGGAAAAGGAAATCATTGTTTTGGGTTGCCTCCTGCCCACCAGTACTTTGGCTAGTCCTACCTAGCACAACTCCTAAACAATGCTTGCGCCAGGCTGAGGAGCAAGCATGCACCATTTCCCAAGACACTGTTGTGGAAGAGGACAGACAAAAGGATTGGAAGCTGATGGATGCCACCGTTCCTGCGTTATTTCATCTCAAGGCACAGAGCAATGCCTGATCCAGGGCCTAAAGCACATCCTAGGAGGACAGATGGCTGTGGTCAAGGACAGTTGTCTGGTGCGAAAGAACTGTTTGGTAAACCTTGGCCAGCACTGGAGCTGTTAAAGAAAAAGCTTGAAGAAGTCTTGATGTTGTCTCTCCATGAAAATCTCTGCTACAAAGACTCCTCTCTTCCTCAGGAGAAGGTTGTAAGCTCCTGCAGTAAGAGACACAGAGACAGCAAATTTCATATTTAGTCCAGCACTTGCTGTCCTCCAAGTTATGTTTTAGCCTTGAAAGACCAACCAATACAGCGTGAGACCACTGTATTTAAGACTGTACAAGATTGATTTCCATCTGGGATCATCTGGTGGCTCCCATGGCTCATATATTTTGACTATCAAAAAAGGTAGAACAGAGAACATGCCATTCATATGATTATATTCAAGACAATTTTTAGCTTACCTCAGCTATCTAACGATTAGTTTCTTATTATATGCTCAAGTATTTAGTCTGGTCCTGTATTCAATTTAGAAATATATGCATCTCCTAAGAGTGAATCATTGCAGCATAGACAGGTTGTCTCTTTTGGCTTTTGATGGAGAGTGGACAGTTTAAGTTACATGTGGTGAAATTCACCTTAAGGGTTTAATTCTTTTATATTGTATCCAAAAAGCATTTGTATCCACAAATTTGCTTTTAGAGTATAATTTTTATTGTTTTAAAAATCTTAGCTCTTTTTTGCTTTGTGACTCTAATAACATCTTTGGGCTTTGTTCTACTTGTCTATCCAGGTTTTTAATTGTATTGTATTTTGCTTGCTTATTTACAGTGAGCAAACTAAAAGGCTTCTTTTTTACATGGAAAATAACTGCTGACGAGAAAATGTCAACTGCAAAACCCCGGATCTCCAATAGTTATGCCATCAGTACAACCCTTCTCTTTCTCAAAGGAGGTAATATTTTGGAAAAGATGTAGCATAGTACCTGCTGAAAGGCTTGTTTAGCTAGGACTTAAGAAAATATTTCTGAAAATGAAGTCACAAATAAGGCTTTTGTTTTGTTTTGTTTTGTTTTGTTTGTTAGCACTGTGATAAACATGGCTTGTGTTCAACTTGGAATCCACAGGGCTTAATCCAAACAGTTACATAGTGATTGTCAACATAAACCTGGCAAAACAAACAGTATTGTAACAGTGGTTTTCTTTTTATTTTAATTCACAGAAATGGCCATATATGCGTGAGTCTGTGCATGTGTGAGACTTTCTTCTTGTCTTACAGTCTTATCTTTTCCAGCAGTTAAAACAACTTACAGGAACTATGCTATTTTTAGTTCAGCAATTTGAGTAACAGACTTGAGGATGTTAACTCTTTCTGAAGCTAAGCAGGAGATTATTTTTATTTATTTATTTGTTTCACCACAGGTGAGGCTGGTCATGGTGTTTGTGATTACAACCACCTAAAGCTTCCTTTTATAAGAAATAGTTTTCATAGGTTATAGCTCTGCAAGACTAACCATTGGGCACTAAAACTGTCCAGTAAAGTTTTCTGTCTCATGATTTCTGTCTCTCCCTTCTTTCATTTTAAATGTAATTAGAAAAAAAAAAATAAAAATAAAAAAAATCCATCTCCGAGAACAGTAAGAGCAGTTGCTTTACTCATATTAAGAACATTTGAAGTCTTTCATCTTTGTACTCATGCTCTTCTACTTCAGACAAAGGTATTGACAACTGGCAGAGGGCATGGAAGGGATAAATTTTGTAGCAGACGTGTCTCTTTGTTTTCTGAGTAACACTACAGATTGAGCAAGACAAAAAGCTCTGAAATAACACCACCTGTGCATAGACAGAGGAGAGTAGCAATCTGCTTGGATGCTTTCAATATTTCATCAGGGGATCTAAGGACCCTAAATTTAGGATTACTTCTTAACCAAACTGATTTAGCATGCAAGGTGTTCCAGACACCAAAAGAGGAAAACAAGTCTTCTCCAGCCTTCCTCATCTGTCTCAATCTTTTCTGCTTTTTTCCATCCCAGTCAATAGGTTAGACCTCAGCAAGGGATCAGCTTCAAAATGTGGGATTCAAATACAATTAAGGAGTGACCTTTATGGACATCATTCACCATCATTTGAAAAATTCGTAATCAGTCTTTATAGCAAATGGTGATCCCAACTCTTCAATGCAGGAGACACTTCCATTATCAGAAGAACACTAACAGAAATCTTGGAAAAGAGATCAAATCTCATGGGAGACAGGGTAAGATCATGCTTGTCCTTAGTTTTGGGTAGAAGCCTCAACTCCCTGTATTGTTCCTGGAAAAAGCAGACACTTTCTGACATTGATTGAGAGCAAGAATATAACTCAGGTTCTGTGAATGGTCTTCTGGAAAGGCCTATAATGCCTTTTTAAAGACTGAGATATCCCCACTGGTTACCCAAGGGAAGGCAATATGAACATCCTTCAGAGTTTCAGCTTCACTTCACTTTCTGTCCATGGCCCTGGGGTAGCTTAATCCTATCCTAAACCCAGATGAGAAGATGACAATATTCTCTGTTTGATGCAGGATGTTTGACTGCACTTTTCCATGGATGTATGCTGGAGACAATCCTCTTTTGTCTAGTTAGATCTTAAGTCCTTTGAGCACCACTCTGTCAACATCATTTTCCACCACAGGTGAAGGTTTTTTATCACCTCCATCAGTTTCTGACCTGACTTGATGTCGCTTTTGAAAGCTGAAAGGAGTCTCCTTTTGTATGTCTTCTCAAAGTAGGAATGTATTTCTCTTGGAAACAGACCATGTTTCTCTTTCTCTCAGTTTTAGGCAGGAGTCCATATTCTGACATTGAAATATCAGTAACCTAACATCTATGGCAGAGCTCACATTCTGCCATTCAAAACCACTTTATCTTTTAAGAAGACTTGCTAATCCTATTATGATGATGGTATTTATGTATGACAAGTAGTATTTTAATAAAATTCAATATGAATTCAAGAGAATTAAAAAAAAAAAAAAGTAGAAGAATAATAAAGCAGCGCAATCTTAAACATTTAAACACGTTCTCATTTAGATAATATATATATATATATAAAAATAAATAAAAAGGTAATCCTTTAATTAATTTGTGACACTGGTTTAAATAATTAAAACATATTTATACAACTTTCTAATCTGAAAAAATTCAGAATCATTTCAGCACTTTTTACTCTCCATAATAGGATTTGAGCAATGTTTTCTTCCCTGCAGCCTCTCACCAACAGAGACAGAGGTGAGCTAGATTTAGGTTAGGAGTTTCTTCTTATTTGATCTCCAAGACAACCTCTCTTTTCCCATGCAGACCAAGCAGTTTAGCCATCTGCCTTGGGCTGCAGAGATAGCTGGAGTGAATATTCCCAGCTGCCACACTACAGGAATACTAGATTATTGCAGAGGAAAAATTAAAATATCATGAAGTGCTGAGAGTCTGACAAATGATGGAATATACAAACCACAAAACCAAGCATATTGGATAGGATTTGAGTGCCCAAATTAGATCCATTTAAAATGTTCATGGCTAATATAAGGTAGGTGTAGCTTAGAAAGACAGCAAACCCAGAAGACAAGTAATGTCCCCAGTTATAGTTGCTTATATTGCAATGGGATAGATAACCTTGGTTTCATCATCTCAGGAAAAGTTCAGGAATCAGGACTCGGGCTTCAACCATGCCCCCAAACTGCCCATGTTGTTAACATGCTGAAAACTCTTCAGTACTGATTTGGCCCTTACCTCTCTCCTGCTCTCATATGCTATCCACACATAATTTGGGGACCAGCCAGGGCCAATATACAGTAAGGATGAGGTGGGCAGATCTGTGAGGAAGCTATGGTGGTGTGAGCTGTACAGAGAGGGCACAGGGTTCATTTCTTTTGCTTGCATTGGACAGCTGTTAAGAATATAGCAATAAAAGGATAATAAAATCTAAGTTTATATAAGACCCAAGATTATTCATTAACCCACGTTACAGATTCCTCTGCTTCCCTATAGCAATTATGGCTTGACAGCAACATGAGGAAGCAATAAATTACACTAAAATTACTCAATAATTAATCAAACTAACAAACTACTGGTCCAGGCTCTACTGGACAAATATTTAATCCTCATTCCTCCTCCTTAAACTGGAAATAGAAAAGTTCCTTCCTACAGCATATTTCCTTTGAAATTTAAATAAATTGTCAGTTCTTGAGGGAAACAGCATGTAGTAAATCCAGCGGGACCAGAGTCCATACTATGGTTCTGTATGCTGTATCACATCATACAGAATTCCTTGTCTTTATGACTGAACTATTTTAAGACTTAAAACAGTGGTGCCAATGTAATTCAGATAATTCTTGCTTTTTAAAGAGAAAAAAAAAAATCAAGATAAAATGAATGGCAAATATTTTGCAGGCATATGTTAGTATACATGCACAAATATTAACACATAGCAGCTGAGGACTTTGATGAAGAACAGAATTCTCAGCAGCACCAGACTGATGGTAGATTCTATGCCAAACAAAGGCAAAACTGCAAAGTTTGCACTTCCCAAAGTCTGAAAGTACATGTACGACATAAACTTAGAGGCAGAAATTGAAAGGAAAGAGTAAAACGGAATATTTCTTCACTGCTTGCCATATTTCAAGCAGGCTCAGATTTCTCTTTAAAAGTGTAAACTCCACTTCAGCTTTAAGTGAGTGAATGCAGTCTGCTCTAGATCAAAATGGAAGATTGTGATGATCTTTTTGGTCTTAATATCAACAAATCTTTTAAATAAATGCAGATTTCCATGCAGAGCTTTTGCAGCTCTGTGTCTGTGTACATAATGGCTGGTTATAGGTCTAACCATTGAATGGCTAGTCAGTGCAATAAACTTGCTATGGTGATGTTTAAAATCATAAAAGTTAAACATGCTACACCACTATCGCACTTCTTTGCAATTCCAGAAGGAGGTTTGAGAAGTCACTGAGTGAAGAGGTTGCTGATCTATTTCTTTTTATTATTTATTTTTTTTTGAACCCTTTTCAATCCCTCTGTTCTTTCTCCTTTTGTCCAGTTTTGAAAGCTAAACCATCCTGGATGTACCCATTCCTGCATAAAAGACTACAGGACTACAGAGCCAAGGCTCAAAGAGTAGAGATATATCTGAAAAGTGTAGGATTCATCTCACCTAACTTTAGGTATCTAAGCTTAAGATAGTCACAGATTTTCTCTTTATTAAGTCACCTTGTATAGAGATTCAACCCACTTTGACTGTCTGCCAATTTCCTGTCTGGTGACTGTCAAGGGCACTTTTCATGACTATTTATGCAATTGACATATGCATATGACATATGCAATTTTCAGATGACAAATTTAGAGCAAATGAATCCCACCTGCAATGAACTCTAACCTCCAGAAACTGGTAGAGTTGGAGGAGTGCATTTTGTAAGTGTTAAACTGAGAGACAAAGAGGAGAGGAGGAAAGAAGACTGCTCTCCCACTGCCTCTAAATAATACAGAACCATATAAACATAGAACATCTGGAGTTGGAAGGAACCCAGAAGGATCATCAAGTCCAACTCCTGGCTCCACACAGGACCACCCAAAAATCAGCCCCTGTGTCTGGGAGCAGTGTCCAAATGCTCCCTGAACTCCATCAGGCTCGATGCCATGACAATGTCCCTGGGCAGCCTGTCCCAGTGCCCGACCACCTCTGGGTGCAGAATCTTTCCCTAACACCCATCCTGACCCTCCCCTGTCCCAGCTCCATGCCATTCCCTCAGGTCCTGTCACTGTCCCCAGAGAACAGAGCTCAGCACCTGCCCCTCTGCTCCCCTCAAGAGGGAGCTGCAGGCCACCATGAGGCCTCCCTTCAGCCTGCTCTGCTCTGGGCTGAGCAAACCAAGGGTCTTTGACCAATCCTCATTTCTCTTTCAACACTAATCTGACTGTGCAGCATGAAAAAACAAATGGAAACACAAACCTCTGAATATTTCTATTGTATCTAAGCTTAGTGCAGTAGACAGCTCAAAATATTTATCTGATTTTACCTTTTTTCGTATACATTTTATGTCCACCACTTTAATCCAAGCTTGTCTATATAAGAACATCTCTTGTACAGGCTTCTTTGAAGACTTTATTCTCTCCAGGAAGTTAACTCTGTTTTTCATGTGCTCACAGATGGTAGAAAGTCATGAAGTAAACACAATAAACCACTTTGCCAGTGTCTTCCAAAGGGGTATCTCAGAAGAAAATGTAAGGTTGTTTTTTTTTGATTTTTTTTTTTGATTTTTTTTTTTCTCTAAAAGAATAAATGATCAGTAAGGTCTAGAACTTCTAAAGACATTAAAGTTGTAGACAAAGAAAGCATCCAGTGCTGTTTTTTCTGCTGTTTTCAATTGTGCAAGACTCCAGGCAAGATGGAAAAAGAAATGAAAACAAATTCAGAAGAAACACAGGAGATTGTACAAATCCACAAAGGAAACTGTACAAATTCAAAAGGAGATTGTACAACTTGCAAGTAGGTGTTAACCCAAGACAAGCAAACTGTATCAGTTTTTCCGAACTTTCCTTAGAGGCTAAGGAAACCCAAATAGCCAAACAGATATTACAGACAAAAAAAAAAAAAAAAAAAAAAAAAAAAAAAAAAAAAAAAAGAACTTCTGAGGCAAAGCCAAATATTCTTCAATTTGTGAAAAAAATGGTTATTGTCAGGTTTTAGAACCACTGTAGCCTAGAAACATATAGACAAAAATAGAATAAAAGCACCAGATGTGTCCATGTTAAAATATTTAATTATACATAAATTAACAAGTGGGGGAGAACAAAGGGAGGCATGATAACTCTGCTTGGACTCCAGGGTAAATGTGAAATTATGTTCCCCAAAGGGAGTACCTAATAGGCTCGATTAAGCCTAATTGAGCCTTTTTATGAATTTTAAAGAAATCATCTTTTGCCACTTGCCCACAGAATGCTCACAGACCATAAACAGCCGATGCTGACGTTACAATGTACTGAGAGACATCTGCTTTCTCTGGGTGGAATCTTTATTGCATTTTACATGCTATTAGGCATAAAAAGGGCTGTGTATTTCAAATTATAAAGAAATTATATTTAAAAGTTAACACATTTATTTTTAAAATAGAAGTGAGATCTTTATGAGTCAACTTGTCTGCAGTCCTACTACCTTGATCTGTCATGGGAAAGTATTCTTATCCTATAGTAACTTCTAATTAAATCTCTTTTTAGTGTGAAACTCTTCAAACCCATGCTTGTGCCTAACCATGTCAGACCTGTCAAAATACATGAAGGTTTGATGGGATTAAATCCAAAGCAGCATTTCTCAGAAGGATGTGTCACAGCTAGAAATTTATTTCTACCTCTGATATGGACAGAAAAAAAAAAAAAAAAATATATATATATATATATATATATATATATATGATGGTACCTTGCAGTCAGAGCTCACTCAAAACACCCCTATGTCCAGCAATGTCCAGAATCTTAATGATTTTTTTTGAATTTTCCTCAATATTTTCCTCAATATAAATATTGTTATTACCACCTTCTATTTTACTGTGTTCTCTTTCTATGATAATGTGGAAGTTCTTCTGAAACTAACATGAAAAAGGAAAAACAAAATATATCATTTAACAGGAAAGAATTGGAGACAATGACAATTACAATTTCAATTCAGTTCAATCTGAAGCAAAAACCTGCATTTAGTCAGTCATGAATTCTCTCCATCAACTGTATAGCCTTGATGTTCACTGTCAAGAACGGTCACTCGGTTGTTTAGCTCAAACGTAGAGTTTGAGCTGAACCACATCTTTAAATACATGTATAAGTGTCTGAATCTGGATCCAGACGACCTCGCTTCATATTTCTATTAAACCTCTTCTTGATTTGCCTTATCTACTTGCATAAAAGCTCCTGATGGCAGGCTTGCCCTTGCAGTTTTTGTAGAAGACCTTGTTTAGAGACAAGCTCTGTAGTGCTGGATGGGCTCTTCAGATGCTACCAGAATGTTCATTTTAGTTCTTAAGAAAAATATATGCCTAGTCATATTTTTCTCCAAGATTAAATTAATGAAAAATAGAATTTATTTCAAATTGAGCCTGAATAGGGAAGAAAAAAATTTTTGCAAAGGTTAGTCTTACTGTAGTGGGGAGTAATTTATCAAAACAGTTAGAAATGGAGAGGCTTGGGAGATTACCTGCAGGAACATCTCAGCTGATTTTCTGACAAAGGATGCTTTATTAATACTGCTGGAATGTAATGCTCCTTCAATACATGATCAAGTAGAGAACCTTAGGACAGGGACTGAAAACATAGGTCAAGAAAGACATTGCCATTCAGATGCCTTAAGTTGCTGCTTTAAAGATGTGTGAAGGCGGATATTCCACTACTGTCTTCTACAGAAATCTTTGGCTGACCTTAACAGCCCGTATTTCTTTTGAACCTAAAGTGACAGGAGACACTTTTGTGATTGTTCTGAACTGTTTATGGGAACACGCCAAAAATATATCTTGATCAATGCCCAAATTAGAAACCTGGGAACAATTATAATTTTTTCCTCCATATATAGCCACCTTGGAGCTAATGTACTCTTTACCTGAAACATTTGAGCTTTGTGTATTATTATTTTTGTGTATTAGTATTATTATGTCGAGAGGCAGGAGACCTTTTCTCCATTAACACCAGTGACAGGACCCGCGGGAACAGGGTTAAGCTGAGGCAGGGGAAATTTAGGCTTGACATCAGGAGAGGGTTCTTCACAGAGAGGGTGGTTGCACACTGGAACAGGCTCCCCAGGGAAGTGGTCACTGCACCGAGCCTGTCTGAATTTAAGAAGAGATTGGACTGTGCACTTAGTCACATGGTCTGAACTTTTGGGTAGACCTGTGCGGTGTCAAGAGTTGGACTTGATGATCCTTAAGGGTCCCTTCCAACTCAGGATATTCTGATTCTATGATTCTATTTATTAGTTGTTCTGCAGAAACACCTTGAAAGTCCATACCAAATTCATTTGTGCTAAGTGTTGTACAAATTAAGAGACTTCTTGTCCCCCTCCCCCCCCCCCCCAAAAAAAAAAAAAAAAAAAAAAAAAAGTCTTAAAAGTAGATGTTCTTAGAGAAAATGTATGATGTTGAAGGGTCACAAGGGAATTAAGTCTTTTCCTCAGAAAGCAAGGAGCAAAACCAGGGACAGAGTTTCCTAAGACATACACAGGCCTGCATCTAATCCAATATCAGTTAATCAGTTAATACTCTTGTGCCTTCAAGTCACTTGAGTTTTTCACAGTTCCCTCTGAGTCACAGAACAAAGTTCATGGACTACAGAAGGCCTCAAAGTACTTGGGTGGCCTGAATAAATGAATATCCCTGACACCCAGGAAAGTTCTAGGAAGACTGTATTTGGCTACTCTCAGCCACTTCTCTTTAACTGACATCTGATATGACTGAGAAGTGCAGTGAGTTATTATTCAGTAACATCAAAAGAAATGATATTCACAACAAAATGAGGAAATAAAAACTCTGACTTAGCATCTTTCCTTTTAAATAACGTTAGATACATAATTTACTAACAAGAGTTTTTATTAATAATACTAGCAAATAATACTGTATTAAATAAAGAGAGAGCATGCATTTTATGGACAATATTCACACTATTTTAGGAACATAATTGAAAAGCATAGAAAAAGTACAAATTATTCACACTTGTAATTTCTTACATACATAACATATATACTCAGAGAACTATTTGTATATATATACAGGTTACATACATTTTAAAACTAAAAGTATGCAAATATGTATTAAAAAAAAAAAAAAAAAAAAAAAAAGATAGAGATAAAAATAAATGCCAAACCTAGCATTTTCTTACTTTCAAAAGTTAACTTTTATAGTTGTTTTTCTTTTTAGAAGAAAAAGTGTTAAAAATGTTTTTATTTCTCTTTATTTTTCTCCAAATGCTTTCCTTCCCCACACCAAAAAAATAATTAAGTAATTAATTTAAAAAAAAAAAAAAAGAGAGAGAGAAAAAAAAGGGGAGTTTTTTCAGCCACAGATTTACAGCTGTAATTTTAACCTGAAATGAGTAGCAACAGGCTTTGTTTGGGTTTGGCTGGTGGCACTTTTCATAAGCCTGCTGAATGCTTTCAATCAGATAATGTCATTGCTACATTAACAAGGACTCAAAGAAGCATGAAATGGCCTTTGGGGATTTAAAAATAGCATCAGTTCTCTTGTTTTCCAATTGCACTATTTTACTATCAAATCCAGGCAATTCTCAAATGAAAACAATGCTACAAAAGACAAACAATCATAAAGCATTTTACAGGCTGAAATAAAAATGATAGCTGTCTTCCACTGTAAGTCTTGTTTAAAATGATCTGAATTTACACTACAATTTTCAAAGTTGCATACATATTTGTAATTAGGTTATGAATTTTAATCAATCATCAGATCAGCACAAGTGTCAAGGCATAAAAATCCTGGGTTTTGAATTATGTTCTAGAAGCTGTTAAATTCACTTTTTATTAGTGAAAGGGAAAAATGAAGACTTACTTCATCGGGTCCTTGAGTTACAATCGTGTTGAACCGACTTGAAGCAAAATATAATCAGATTCATAAAATCGATCAAGCAGAAAAAAAGAACCAATTTCTGGCTAAACTTACTACTGGTATGTCTATTGCCATAAAAATAAGATAACAATGATATTGTATGGCTAGAAGAAATATAATCAGCATGGTAGTGAAAATATTAACTCTTCTTAAATGTTCTCTTCCAGGTTGGAAAGAAGGCAATTAAAAGAAATCTCTTTTATTAATTTAGTAAAACTAAAGTTAACTAAGGCAGTACCAAATGTTTCATAGTGCAACGACAGCAATCTTCTTTTAAATGTGAAATAATGATGTACATAATATTTACCTTTCCCAATATAGGCAGTAAATCAGAGAGACTGACTTTGCTGCAGAATAAAATAGAAAAGCAAGCAAAACCTTAATCAGGCATACACAGCAAGAGCACATTGATCTTATTCCTTGTAGCTTACCATCAGATTGCTGAAAAGAAAAACAACAAAAATGCTACAGACGTGGCACAGGGAAGTTTTTTATAGCACTGTGACTGCGTGAATGAACAGAAATCACATTCCACTTGTAATTCATGTCAGACTGATATTTAAGGAAAAAAAGTTTGCATCATCACATTAGGCACTCAAGACCATGTTAGACAGAGCAGGCTGGATATGAAGTTAGTCACTGAGACACTGTGGATTTTCAGAAGGCTGAATTAACAGAACTAAAGCTACATGATAGCCTAAACTCATTTTTCTTTTTGTATGTCCTCCAAAGAAGATCACATAAGGTTAATAAGTCTAGTTGTGGAGAATCTGGCTTCTTTCTTTTTCCTTCCCTTCCCTTCCCTTCCCTTCCCTTCCCTTCCCTTCCCTTCTCTTCTCGGAAATTTAGTTGGAAAAACTGGGTTTACTATAGAAACTAAATAATTTGTATGAATTTATGCTTTTTTTCACATTCAGTAATATACAGATATAGAAAGTTAAATACAGAACAAAAATATGAACGTGGATATATAACTTACATACAATATACAATTTAAATAGAAACAGAAATTAGTATAGGACAAACATACATATATAGAGAGAGATCTCTGATGTACAGAACAGAAGAGAAAGAAAAAGAATAAAATATCAAAATATAGAGCCACAAATATTGCATTACATTTTAGAAAAATATTTCTAACTACCAGGAAATGTAAAAGAGCAGTCAGCTGTTCTAACTTCAAAGATTTAAACATTTTACACGTAAGTCTGGTCTAGTCATCCCCACACCTTTCTTTACCAGTGACTAGAGAACAGACATTGCATTTAGATGAATTTCATTTAGATGAAATTCAACCCAAATGTCCAGGTTCATCTCTCAGCTCATAAAAGCTCAGCTGCACTTTTCTGAAATTAGGAAGGAGATCCTAAATTTCTGTATCACTGGCCTGCAGGATTGTACCTGGGAATTAGCATAAAACACTTTTTGTTAATCTCCATTGTATTAAAACCTTCAAAAGTGCTGACATGCAACAGAAATAGACTGCCAGACTCTCACACAAGATTACTAAAAGAAATTCATATTCCTTAACTCCTTCTTAGTTTGCTCACTGCTGCACTTCTATTCAATATATCTGACTCATCAACAGCTGTTCATTATTAAAAAAAAAAAAAAAAAAAGGAAATTAAAAGAAAGAGAGAAAGAGAGAGAAAGAGAGAAAGAGAGAAAGAGAGAAAGAGAGAAAGAGAGAAAGAGAGAAAGAGAGAAAGAGAGAAAGAGAGAAAGAGAGAAAAAGTCTCCCCAAAATCAGCATGATTCTCATTTTGTGCAAAGAGGAGAACACAGAGATATTTCAAAATAATTAGTTTCAAATAGCAGTTATGTTTGGCCATAGATTCTCAGAGCAGGAAAAACATTTAAATTCTGAACAGAGCCTCTGTGCAAGTGTGGTAAAGTCTCTATGAATTCCTCAGGAATGTGGCAATCCAACGAACCTGATTAAAGAACCTTCTTCTGGCTGCAAAGGCTGCTAAATCCTCCCTGGGATGAAGTCCTTGTCTGAATTCCCTGTGAAGCATAAACTGAAAGAAGGAGTCATCTCCCTGCATTTTGGTGTCTCCCTAGGGTTCCTTTGTCATCAGAGGTGAGTATTAGGTCCCTCTAGAACATCGTTTATGCAGTCAGATACAGGAGATATCTGTTGGAGACGCCTCTAACAGATAGGACTGTTGGAGGCAAACTCACATTTCCATTTCTTTGGTTTGACTACAAGCCCTATGGAGACAAACTCAATTATAGACATCTAAATATTTAGGTCTTTCAATGATGGTGCAGATTAATTTCACAGTTAGTCTATGCTAGCAGTTTCTTGTACTTCTTTGCAGTGACAGTAGCAACCTGGCTCAGCAGAAAATGGTAGATTATATCAGGTCTGTCTCCAAGCCTACCTTGCAAATCTGGAAGTCCTCAGTGACCTTTGTTTTGTGACACCTTCCCCCAGATTAAACATCACTGGACTCTAAAATAGCTACATATTTTATTTATTTTTTCTTCCTTTTCTCACAGACTTCATTGGTTCTGGAGAGTGACCTCAAAGGCTGAACTCAATTCCACATTTATGTGCTGCACATGTTGGCAGCCAGCTGCATTGGGTTTAAACAAAATGAAACAAAACAAAACAAAACAAAAAGACAAAACAAAACAACAACAACAAAAAGTGCGTGCAAGATCCAGAGCCAACTGTGCAGACAGATGCTGGCTGCAATCAGTCACATGTTGTCGAAAGGTAGCTTGTGAGATCGATGCAGTGTGTGTTGAAAGTTTCTCTGAAAGCCTCTCATCAGACCAGTATGGATGCATACGTAAGGTTGACATCTGGAGTGTAAACTTCTCCCTGGAGTTGGTCTTGCTTCTCCATGTAGTCCTTAAATATCCAGTCACTGAGTTTGCGAATGTGCTTCCCACTGCCCTGAAGCAGATCTCTAAAGTAAATTAAATGAAGCACAGTCCAGAGTTAACTCTTTTCTTTCCGCCAATGTACTGGGAAAGTAGGACAGTTTGCTCACTGAGGTCTATTATTGTTTCCAGTCACATTGAATGAATGTCCCTTATCTGACTGTTTTCACCCTGCAAATATCTCTGAATTCTACAAGTTTTTCATGTCAGATAGTACTTACCACCTTGGGAAAAATATAGTTGTGTGCTAGTGAACAAATCACAGTGCACAATAAAAAAAGAAAAAAAAAAAAAAAAAAAAGAATTATAATAATAATAAAAAGTCTGTTAAAAAGTCTGTTTGAAAGTTGTCTCTAGTTCTCTGTTTTGCTACTTTTTCACATCAAATTCATCTCATGGCAATTGGCCGCAATATATTCAGATATCTATACCTTAAAAACCTGCTATCAGTTAAAAAGATTGAAATTCTTGTGCAATTCTGTGAAATTCTGACATTTGAGAATGCTGAAACTAATCCAGAAGCCACTTTTTCTCTAGTGCAGCATGTTGATTCACTTTGGTCTGCAATCCTGAGAACGTGCTTAACAATGTATGCTACTGAGACAACTGAGGCATGTTTATTTCCTTCCCTGGGCTTTGAATTATCGAAGTAGTAGGCTGCAACACTCAACCACTCAATCTTTAGTCTAGTCTGAATATTCCATCTACCTTCTCTTATTTTCTGGCTGGATACTAATCATTTTAATTGAAAGCACCTTTAAAGGCTTTAGTTATTTACACTGAATCTCCAAAGAGAAAGACACTTTAATCTTGAAAAGTCCCTGTGGACAGTTTTTATGTTCAGGGAAATTGGTAAAGCCTAATTAGCAAGAAAAGTCTTGCAAATAACTGTGTGGTTTTGCATTTATATATACATTTATATTTTTTTTATATATACATATTTTTATATATTGAATTTTATATGCATATATATATGTACAATATTGAAGTGCTTTATTTAGTTTTAATTTGACAGTCAGTATTCTAATGGGAAAAAATTCTAGTTTTAGCTCAGCTAAAGGCAAAATTCAGCTTAGGCAAAGACAGGTAAAATTTTTTACCCTCTCGTGGATGTGAAATCAGGAAAGGGCTCAATTCTCTACCAGCTAGACCTAACATTCTGAGCTCTTCCATATTTTACTGCACATCTTTTGAATTAAAGAGAGGGAAAATTATTTTTTTCTCCCAAGACAAATGTTGACTGTACTATGTTTCTTAATCTGTTAATTCGGTTTTTGCTATTATTTACTTTTCTGAAATAGACATTTTCCTAAAAGAAAATATTTATCATCATTGGTCCCCATGGACTCACAAGAAATATATATATTTTTTTCATTCTTTTTCTTTAAACAAGACATTAATGGTGTATTTCTTGTTGTTGTTGTTGTTCAAAAAGAAATCATATGATTGAATTAGTAATAATCCATACATTTCTATCCTCATTCAAAACAGCACAGACAGACAACTCCATACATTAATTCCTCATGGATATCTACCCTTCAGCAGGATGAACCTCTTTCCATTGATCAGAGCTATAACTGTTAAAATGTTAATGGTACTTGACTGGAAATGCCTAGAACCAGGACCTACAGATCAGATAAACCTGTTAAAATCAGTCCTTTCCACAGGAATGATGGCACACAATGATACATTCAAGGTTTCAAAGCAGCCTAAATTCTCTTTTATTAATCTCAAAGGTTCCCCCATCAGTCATTTTTTGACTTGAAAAACACAGTACATACCTGAAAGAGATTCAACTTTCTTTTTCATCTTTTTTTTTATCTTCAGCAAAATCTTTTTAGACCCTCTGACACTGAGGGATGGTGGGAAACAAATAGTTTGCCATTCTCATGTGAAAGTAGAATAAATTAAAAAAAAAAAAAAAAAAAAAAAAAGGGCACTTTTTTCTTCATTTGCTCAAATATAATAGATCTTCTGAAATTAAGAGATCTAGAAGTCCCTGTAACTATGGTGTATTGCTCTGTGAGTGAAGGTACTGGTGTGGAGGTGAAGACAACAAAATGGCAATTTCACTTATTAAGAGTTCCACCCTGATGAAGTCACTCTTTGGAGTTTGGACAAATAATCAAACCTGTGCTTCACTTCACCTAGCTGCAAATATTCTAAAAGTTGGTATATGAAATGTCACTATAGAAAACTACAGCATCTTAAAGATGATTCATCCTGTCTGATGAAGATTACTCATGCTTTCCCCTCTGACCAGAGGAGTCTCAGCCTGCTTACCAGCAACCTGGTGGCAAGAGTTACCTGAGATCAACCTCACCCTATAGGCAGGAGTGGGGCAAGAGCTAAGATGGCTTTACCTGTTCTTAATTGAAGCCTATAGAAAGGTGAAAAACAGAGAGCAGACACATTTGTACAAAATCCTCCTTGGCTTTGAGAGTAATACACTGGATTCACATAGGTCCCTTGCCTGTATGTAGGCACAACCGTCTCCTGGTATGTGCAGCTACTGATACGGCACAGTTGATAAAGAAATGTGAACATCTACAAGGATTTATGACCAATATATATCAGGATACTAAATAAATAATAATAAAAGTGGAATAAGCAAACCCAAAACAGCAGATTTTAATACATGTTCACCAAAACAGAATGATTCCATTACCTCTGGCTGTTCCCTTCTCCCTATCTTTTCCATAGGTCTTCCTGACAAAGAAGAACACTAAAGGTGCCTTTTTCAAAGCCTCCAGTTATTTCATACAGCTTTCAACTTAATCTAGTGTCTTGCTTAGGCAGGTGTAATCTCCCTCTAGAAATGATTTATATATATGAGCAAGTCAAATCTCATTATTAAATCAGTACAGGGAAAATGGCAGGTGTCATGTCCCAGTTCTATTTGGACTGAGCTACTGTTATTAAATAACCTACAGTTATTTTTGTTGTGCACATAACCAGTTGCAAGTTATTATTTTTTAAGTGATGCAATATGTTGAAGTGTAGTTATTCTCCATATTGACAGACTACTGACATCCTTTACCACTATAATAAATCCACAGAGTTTCATACATTATTGACATTGCTCAGGTCGGCACACCTGATCTATCTCCCCCTCTTTCTAGCCTATTATTTCTGTAAAGCCTATTTTTCTTCTTTTTCTTTTTCTTTATTTTTTATTTTTATTTTTTTTTTTAATTTTTTTCCATTAGACTGTTCCTCTTAGAAATTAGTGGAACAAAGGTTTTGTCAGTATGTCAGTACTTTCTCCTGGGAATTTTTTCTTTTTTTTTCTTTTTTTTTTCTTTTTTTTTTTTTTTTCCCCAGTGGTGGGCTCAGCTTAGAATTCAGTAATGTTGTATACATTTAAAACAAATAAACAGGAAATGAATCCCTGAGAAAGATGTTAAAACAGCCATTTTTCTTGACTGATTCCATCATTGCTCTAGTTTGTCCTGACTGTTCTCATTGTGAAAGATCCCATATCATCCTTTCCAATTGATGTGTTTGGATTTAGAGTTCATTAAAGAAAGAGATTCAGAAGAGAGATGATGTGAGCAGCTCCAAAACTGCAGCTTCTATTCTCTTGACAAATGAAGAAAACAACTGGAAATGACAATTTGGAAATATACTGCTTTCTCCCCCTCAGTTCATATTTCTTTCTCTTATTTTCCAGATGGTTTATATGTAATGCGGACATATTCATATTAGACTCAGATGGTATTTTAAAAACATATCAATATAAATACAATTTTTTTATCAAAGGTGTAAGCAGTTCTAGTGCTTCAAGTTTAAAGCACATGAAAGGGGAATTTGAGAAAAACTTAGCTGAGTTTCAGTAACAATATTAATCACTGCATGTGCAGGCCAGAGACAATAGTTTCCACATATTAGCTCTGGAGACAGGAATTTCCAAGCATTACAACTGACACTTGTAATCTATACTATCATCCCATTGTAACACTGTGACTGTGCACACAGGGCTAGGAACCCATCCAGAGCAGTGGTTGCTCCAATCCATGGTGGCATTACCAAGACCGGTGTTGAATGTTAACATCTGCTTCTCAGGTGTGAGTTCAAAAAGATCCAAGGAACCTTACAAGTTGTCTCCTCCCTCTCCTGGTTTCTACCAGCTTCTTTGAGGTAGAACCCCTGAGGGGAAGAGATTGTATAATTGATATCTTCATTTCAAAGACGAGATTGAATGAATGTATTATCCATGTACTGGAATATCAGAGGTGCCTGATGATGCAATTGTCCCCAGAAATAAATATGTACAAACATCTTAATCTTCTCCATGGTCTAGACCACATTTTACAGCTGTAAAGAACACACCTGGGAAATAATAAAACATTTCTTTTCAAGTCCCTCAGGATAAGAGCCGACTGAGAAGAATTTGTCTGAAGAGAAAAAAGAAAGAAAAAAAAAAAATAGATTACTAAACTGGATGAGTCATGAACAAAACTGTACACTAGTCCAGATAAATCCAACATTAACCTTTTAATTTAGGCATTGATGTTATGAACTTTGCTTTTAGAAATCTCCAAGCCTGTGACTCCAATGAATTTGGGGCATAAGCAGTTCTCTCTCTCATTTCCCATTCATTCCTCTACCTGCCACTCCTCTTCTGAAGCTTTTCCAGCTCCAGATCCTTACTGTAATTTAATTAGGAATTCTGTTGAGGTAGAAATGATAAGACAGAGTCCATCATCCTCAATAAAAACCAAGCAAGCAAACAAAAAAAAAGAAGCAAACAAAAACCTTTCAGGATCAGGAGACCATTTTTCTTTAGGAGCTAAAATTCTCTTTACATTTTTGTTAATATTTATCTGTGTCAAATAAAAAAAAAAAAAAAAAAAAAATAAAAAAAAAAAAGTATTGGAACAAACTTTAGAACTGAACAAATAAAATGTATCCTTTTTTTTTAACATGTTTTTTGAGCTTTTAGAGGAGGCAAAAGAAATTCAGTTCATTTAGGTTTTGTTTTCAAAGAAAAGAAAAAGTGAGATCAGATCTGTTTGACAGGAGCTCAGACCTCTGGAAAGACATTCATTGTTACAGATTTCATAAAGCTGGAGGAGACCACAGTTTTTGTTTTGTTTGTCATTTATTGAGTTTCTTATTCTCACTTCAAACTAATGTATATGACTTCTGGATAATTTTCTACTATGTCAGCTTTTGGGATTTTGATTTTTGATTTTGGGATTTGATTTTTGCCATTCCTGTGGACACCAGAACATCATATTTGTGCAATGTTTTCTGGTAGTTCTTTTTAGCTATAAAAACACTGCAGAATATTTATGCCTTCCTCTTCCTGTAGGATACTGACAGTAGCTACCCACTCTCTCTCCCCTAACAAGCTAGTTGCCTAGAAAAGCAATTTGTACTCTTATGGTATAAAAATATTAATACATTCTGGCCTTTACAAAACTGAGGCAAATCTCGGTTCATAGTAAAATGAAAAATGCTCAAATTTTAAGTATTTCAAAGGTTTGAAATTGTTATGCCTGTCATTATAATAGTAAGTGATGAGCAAATTTCAGAAAATTTCTGAAATGCATAGTGGTAAATTAATCAAATACTTTCCTTCTCTATGGCTGACATGAAGCAGACTCTGTTTAACAGACTGTGTTTTACCTGTAATAATGAAATGGGTCAACTCCTTTGTCCGTAATCCAGTTCAGGTAAGTGACATTTTGATATATCTTTAGAGCATTATCATGCTACAAATAAGGAAACTATGGTAATCCAATGCATTTTTCATTCTGTGACATTTAATAGGCAATAGCATGAAGGTGGATCATCAGCATTTGCATATTGTAATTGTTCTTGCATAGGTTTGAATAGATAGGGCTGAATTAAAAGGGACCTGTCAATTATATCAGGTTTTTAATTAGTTTATTTCACTACTGTTCTCAAGTGTCAAAGCAAGTGAACTTTAAACTTCAGAATAGATTTATGCCTTAAACTAAAATAAGAACACAGTTTCTCTGTCCTAAGTTGCTCAGATCTCACAGATTGCTTAATTGAGAATAATGGAAGGATATTTGTTTATATTCATGAGACAAATATGAACCAGGGCAACTAAGGAGGAAATTAATCTTTGCAGAGTTTAGTCTTTTAAAACTTCAGACATAAAATCCAGGCTAGCCGTCTAAAATTACCCATTTCTCTCAAAGTGTGAAATGGGGGTGCACAGTCCAGATAGTTCATCAGATGTATCCAATCCTGTAAATTAACGAGGGGAGAAAGAGTTTGATCTGTAATGCCCATCTTTTTGGATGTGGAATCAACTTCGTGAGGATTCGTAGCTATCACTAACTGTAGGAGAAATTCAGCATGTAATTTGTGTTGAACTCCAACTCTTAGAGAACAGACCCTGTCTGAGATTAATCACAGCATGTGATCAGAGCACCTTAACCTTGAAATGTACTTCTTCCATCTTCATCAAGCTCAGGAATGTTGCATCCCAACAAAGAGGAATTCAGGCAAAGGCACCAGGAGACTTGCATTGATAAACAAGGAGATTCTGGCCAAACTCAAAGAGAAAAAAGAGGCCTACAAAGAGTGGGAGCAAGTACAAGTAGCCTGGGAGGAATTCAGAGAAATTGTCTGAGTAGCCAGGGATCTGGTTAGGAAAGCTAAAGCCCTGTTAAAATTAAATTTGGTCAGGGACATCAAGACAAACGACAAAATATATCCAAAAGAACTGGCAGATGAAGTTGCTAAACCACTGTCCATCATATTTGAGAAGCAGTGGCAGTCAGGTGAAGATCCAGCTGACTGAAAGAGGGCATCTCTGCTCTGGAGACAGGCTGAGGGATTTGGGGTTGTGCAGCCTGGAGAGGAGAAGGCTCTGTGGAGACCTTATAGTGGCCTGCCAGGGCCTAAAGAGGGCTGCAGGATAGCTGGGGAGGGACTCTGTCAGGGGGTGTAATGATAGGACTAGGGTAATGGTTTTAAAGTAAAAGAAGGTAGATTTAAATTAGACATAAGGAAGAAATTTCACTCAGAGTGTGGTGAGGCACAGGTTGCCCAGTGAAGCTGTGGATGCTTCATCCCTGACATGCTTAAGGCCAGGCTGGATGGGGCTTTGGGCCACCTGATCTACAAGGAGGTGTCCATGCTCAAGGCAAGGAGGTGGAATTAGATGATCAAGGCTTGGTTGGGGCCAGCAGCAGTGGTGGTGGAACATTTAAAAGTGACATAACTGCCATTAACAGTTATTCATTAACGCAAACAGCTCCAGGCCCATTCTGCAGTGAAACAAGGAATAGCCATGTGCAAAGGGGTTTCTGCATTGAAGCAACTCCAGGGAGCAGAGGGAGCATCCAGCAGCCAGGAGTCTTCACAAGAGTGGCTGACAAGGGTATGTGCTACATAGGTAGCACATACAAAAGCTGCCCTAGGGAGTGGGAAGGACCAGAGCATGGCACAGCAGTTGGCATGGGAGGAGAGTGCATAGTGAGAGTGGGGATGTTGAAAAGTGTGCCTTATCTGGTCCCTTCGAATCCAAACCATTCTGTGATTCTATGAGTCTATGATCTTATCTAAAAATAATAATAATAATAATAATAAAAATATCATCCTTTAGGGATAAATCTAGTAAACAATGTTGGTAAGTGATAACATTAAAAGTACATTTGACTGGAAAAGGGAAAAGAAACATGTAACAAGCTCTATTTGGAGCTATGGCATGAAATGTTTTGTCTTGAAAATTTTGGGCTTGCTTCTTTAAAAATCAAAGCAAGAAAGAGTGAAAAATATCAAAATGAAATGACAAACTATTGAATATTAGAAAAAGAGGAGATATCAGAAAAGACTAGAGGTAGATGTAGTATTATATGTTCTGTGGCAATGGAAAGACACACAAGAAGATGGTAATAAACAAACCAGTATTTCCTAATTCTTAATGACATTTTCTGACTACACTTCTACAAGAAGAAGTAAAGATAAATATTGACAGCTTCACAGCTCTCCTCTGATCACTGTTTGATCACAAGAGTTACATACTTGGTGTTTCTCAATGTTAAGAAATTTGGGCAAAGTATCTGCTTCACTGTGTGCATGATATCTTCCTGTATCAGTTAGAACAAGGCTACCCAACATCTCTGATTATTTGGGAAAGGTTTACTGCAGAATCTACAAATCCCAGAGGTCCATGTTCCCCCTGTCCTTCTCCTAGAGCCCCCAGAGAGACATTGCAGAATGGAAGGCAGGTGTGTTCCTATAGCCACTCGATTGCATAGTCCAGCACATAAACAGAAACCCACATTAATTTTAGAGATGTATGCCATCATGCTTCCTCCACCTTGGGGACAAAACCATCTGCTACAGGCATGAAGCAGACACCTGGGATCTGCAATACCTTAAATCACATTACGATAAACCTCATTATTTTGTAAGTTGATGGTTTAAATCAGAAAACAGTAACAGTCCTTTTAAAAAATGGGCATGTCTGTTGTGATAAGAAACCAGTTGGGCTACAACAGCAGCAAACATGTCAAATCTATTTGATATTCAGGGCTTTGTCATTTGTATGCTGGAATTTCACTGTGGTTGAGTCTCATCTAACTGTTGTTTATGCTTGCAATGCAACCAGACAGCTTTCTGTCTGTAACTCTACAAAATATTCACAGCGTTAGCCAGGCTCTGAAAGGTACAGTTCTTAATTGCCTGCCTGAAACTGTACTTATTCCTACTAGAACATTGTGCAAGATTAAGGTAAATTAATTTGGCTTCTGTAAGAAATCTTGAAGACTGCCAACAGTTCAGAAAACATATTATAGTAAATGAGAGGGGATTTTAGGTTGTTCATTTGTTTGTTTTCCAAAACAGAGTGAGTTTCCACCCACTTCAGCTTCCATCTGTTGAATGGTTTTTTTCCCCACTACTTCTGAACGTCCTTAATTAATGCTCAGCACCCTTTTGTTTTTCTCCAAAATGTGTGTTATCAGACAGAAAAGCAGAAAGGAGACTGCCTGCAAGAGTGGCAGAGAGAAAAAAAGGACTATAGAAGTGATACACATTCCTGATGAGACATTTTTTCGTTTTAGTAAGGGTTGACTGTGCATCATGGCAATGGACATAGGAGAAAAAGCAGGGGATGTGTATCCAATTTAACCTTAGGTATCATTGTCATACTGTTTTATTGCTTCTGGACACAAAGCGTTCCTGAAAAGCATCTTTTCTGTTGTAAAGAAATGTAGAATTTCTGAGAGAGCTCTGCACACAAATATGGAATCTTGCTCATAGAGCCTAATGGAGACATGAAATAAAAACTGTCAAACTGTGCCAAAACAAAGACCTCAAATCCTCTTAGGCAAATTCAGATTAGATTTGTGATGTATCTGGTTAATAATATTTTAGATATTTTAGTGAAGTTTGTTTGTCTGCTTGTTTTTGTGAATAGTAATAAGTAAATAGTAATAAGAAAAAGAGAAAAGCAGCCATATTAAGTGGAAAATCTATATAGCCTCCCATTATTTATATTACAAAACCATTTTTGATTAAAGGTTTTCAAACTGCTTGTTGTGAAAAGGTCCCTTATTTCTACTATATTTAAACCAAATCTACTATTAAGATTGTGTTTAAGATCATGCTAACTTCTACCTAAATACAACAATAAAGTTGGCCTGAATTTTTCAACTATTACCATTGGAAGCCTATATCACAAAGATTCTGCAAGAAGAGAAAATAGAGTCATATGGTAATGTATGATGATTCCACAGCTGCACAGTGGAGGAACAGGAGAAGAAGCCAGATGGCCTGAGCCCGTGGCAGGAAGTCACAGCAATGGAATTTATCTCCTCTAACAAGTTAGAATCATGAGGGGTCTGCAGAACAAGTCTTACAAGGAGCAGCTAAGGGAGCTGGGATTTTTCAGTCTGGAGAAGACTCAGGGGCAATCTTTTCGCACTCTACAGGCACCTTAAAGGAGGCTGTAGCAAGGTGGGGGTTGGTCTATTCTCCCACATGCCTGGCAACAGGACGAGGGGGAATGTGCTAAAGTTGCACCAGGGGAAATTTAGATTGGATATTAGAAAGAACTTCTTTACTGAAAGGGTTGTTAGGCTTTGGAATAGGCTGCCCAGGGAAGTGGTTGTGTCACCATCCCTGGAGGTCTTTAAAAGACATTTAGATGTAGAGCTTAGTGATATGGTTTAGTGGAGGATTTGTTAGTGTTAGGTCAGAGGTTGGACTCGATGATCTTGAGGTCTCTTCCAACCTAGATGATTATGGGATTCTGTGATCTAGGTTGAAAAAGACCTTTGAGATTATCAAGTCTAACTGTAAACCTGGCCTACTGAGTCCCATCCCTAAACCATGTTCCTTATTGCCACCTTTGTTACACGCAAGCTAGCCAAAACCAAGTCATCTGAGCTGTGTAAAGGATCACTGGGGAGACGGAGGTGTATCCATAGGTAACAGAATGTAAACAAACCTATGTTACAAGTGTGCTTTAGAACAGGTTTTGCCCTATGGAAAAGCACATCTCCCTTCTTTAATTGCAGAAGATTTAGTGCTCAACTCAGATGCCTCATATAGTCTTGTGCAATCTGAGATGCCATAGGCATTTTTGGCTTTCATCTGATGCATACATCTTCCACAGGTCCTGCATCATATCTCTATGCCTCAAGGAAGAGACTAACTCAAGATTAAGGCATCCAAACTTCAGAGTCAAAATACGTGTTTCTCCATGTGAGATGGGTGTCTAAGCTTCATGTACACCCAATGGAGATCAACGTTGTTGGTGAAGGTCATCAACCAGTAAGGATGGGATTCAATTGCCAAACAGAAACATGTACTGTAATTTTAGGCACTGTGAGGTACCCACCTGGACTCCAGCTACTGTACCAGAAAGGTGGGGAAAGATTTCATAGATAGTTTAATACCTGCTTGCCCCATGCTGCTGTGTTGTTTCAGATGTGAATACAACTGGATATAGTGGGAAGTAGTCATTCAGTTCATATCTAGCCATCTGCATGTACATGTGCAAATATAGAATTCTTAACTTCAGACTAAACTCTGACCTTAAACTGTCTTATAATAAATTTCTGGCTTTCAGAGGGCTGCATATAGGTTGGAGGGATTCTGCTACTAACCACAAAACTGTGCTGTATCTTAGAGATATTATTCCACAATTCATGCCTGAATTTCCTTCCTTCTCTTTTTGCCAGACCCACAGGAATGTCAGCTCAGAGAAGATTAAGTTTATAGTATTTAATGTTGTAGTAATAATGCTCAAGTAGACTTTTTTCTGTTCCCATCTGCAAAGGCCAGTGCCAAGAAAAAACGTTTCAATCTATTTGATAACCTGGATTATGTAATGTTCTATTAAGAGAAAGGCAGCAAGCATGAATGTTTCTTCAGTGGGCCCAATTATGTGTACTGCAAATAGTTTCTCCTAGAAAAACTGTTTCCTAGGTGTTTCCTCCTGCCCCTTATAACAGAGGAGTAATCTAGTTCAGCAGAAATGTGAAGTGCTTCATCTCTTATACTCAAAAAGTGCATCAAAACTTTTCAAGCCCTTTTGAAGCTTTATTTTTCTCTGAGCCAAATGTAACTTAAATCAGAATGATGTTTTTACAAGCTTTTTTTTTCTCTCTTGAAATTTATTTAGTCATTCATTCATTTTATTTCACTATTAAGTTATATGAAACTTGACATATAAGAACTATCTGCAGCTATCTGCAGTGCAAAGGGAAATACCAAAACAAGGATATACAGGGATAACACTGAGTAGGAAATTGGGAAGGGAGAAAGGAAAATGGGAGGAAAAAAAAAAAAAAAAAAGGAACAAGGAGAGGAAAAGACAAGGAAATGAAAGGAAAGTAAGGATGAGAGGAAGAAAATCCTGTATTTACCTCTAGTTTCACTCTCTCTGCCTTTTTATTTTTATTTAGACAACTTACACAAGAAAACCTTAAAAATGACCTGGAGGAAAACCGAATGAACTACACAGATTGTTGTAGAGATTTAGGACTTTTGAATGTTGCACACTACAAGGAAAGAAAAAAAGTCTGCCAACGGTGGGTTAGGATCCCTTTATTTAGTTCTAATCTTTGAATTAAAAATATGCATTAATACTAGATCTAAGCACTGAAGTCAGGTCTTCAAAATGATTAGGACAAATTAAGGATATTTTGGAAAAAAAAAAAGTATATTTTCATTTATTTTGTTTACTTTCTGGTGTTCAGGACTCACAATACATCCATCCCTGTTGTGTTTTGGACTGTGACCAAGAGATCCCAGGGACTTTCTTCAGATAAAACAGGCATGTGAGACATCAAGATGAGTTTCTCATTTGTATGACTATTTCTTAAAAAATCTTCAACTCCTTGCAAGATTAACATTAAAATCTAAGCAATGAAAGCCCTGAACACCCTCAAACTTTTTGTCATTGAGTGAGTGATCGATCAATTTTTATTGACAGCTCATTCAGAAGACTAATAACAAGAATAAAAGCCGGCATTGCTCAGACTGGAAGTGAAAATGTTAAGGTACATTTTACTAGAAATAATTCTTCCATAAGCCTACATATTTTCATTAAGAGTTTGAGAAGTGATGGGGATGATTAGATATTTGTCTTATTGTGACTGACTTCCAGATGATGGGTTGTTCAATGCAGATCACCAATGCTCTGAGTTAATCAAGTTCTTGCTGTGCTTGATTGAGGTGCAACAACTGAATTCGCCCATCATATTCAAGAGAAGTTAATTGCTGCTAGGGAAATAAGGTCAAGATACCCTCCATGGCAACATCAACAGTCGAGCCTACAAATTGCAATATAAATAAATAAATAAATAAATAAATAAAGCATTAATTTCTATTGTTGTTATTATAAGCAGTCTAAATGGTTTGATCTCATTTTCATTATTGGTCTATGTATACAGGCCACAGATTTAATATGTATAATTTTTTGGCAGGAAATACTGTGAACAGATATGGCAAAAACTGAAAGGATTTCTTTTACAGTTACAAACTACCAGCAACTCAAGCCAAGTCTGTGATATATGAACTTGAGGAATAGTAGGGACTATGGCCAGCAAGTCTCATGTTATCGCAATAGCAATCATTGCAGTTGGGTAAGATAAGTGTTGTTAGCTCAGTGCAAATTTCTTCCATGGTGAGGAAGAGACTCTTATCTATTTCAGGCCTGAATCCAGTTAATGTAAAGGTTAATAAGAATTTTTCCATTAACTGATACAACTGGGGAAAAAATAATAATAATAATAATTGATACAGATTGCCTGGCGGAATCATGGGAAATAATTCTTCTTGCCTTAGTGGAAACAGGGAGATAAGGATTGGATTGTCCCAGGTGTTGACTGTTACAGCAAAATTAATAAGTAAGAAAAAAAATAACAATAAGAAAGATGAATAAGCCTTATTAATAGTTTCATAAAAATGTGGTTGCACAGAGCCCTGGAGGGGTGTTTATTATGGAAATAGCGTAATGAGAACAAGCAGGCTTTTATATTTCTTTAAGGACATTCAGCATATTCCCTTCCAGCAGACATAAATAATAAATTGTCTAAAGTTTATTACTTTTTTGGCATGATTTGTCCTTCTGTCAGGTTTGCAGTTCTTAAAATGACATTTGCAATTTAACCATTTTCCACAGCAGTGCTGGTTCCCTCTTCCTGGCAGCTGGCATTTGCTTATAATAATGTTTATTGCACAGTCCTCTGGGCCTATTTTCTTATGCTCCATGCAGTCTAATGAATGGTCCATGACATTATTACGGACTCACTTACTTCCAAACAGTGATTGCTCCATGGCTCGGTGCTTTTAATGTGATGACTGAGCAGGCAGTTGCTCAGTCTTAAAAATCTTGGTTTTGGTAATGATTTCAATCCAGTTCAGCATCTCAGGAAGTCTGTTGTGTTGCTGAGTCAGCAGAGATGGGGAGATACTCTATCTTAATGAAGTGAGAAGAAAGGATAAAAAAATAAAAGTGTGAAGAAATAAATTAAGAAATCTACATGAATGTTGCAAGGAAAAAGGGATCATATTTCAACGATGAAGAGCAACCCTAACATGCTTAAGAAATTAGAATTTCTGTGCTGATTATACTGATATGGCCTCATCTTTATCATCATCCACTAGCCAGACTTTGTAAAACCAAATGCCTTTCTTCCAACTTTCTCCATACTGAGGAAAAATTTAACTCCTTGGAAAGACCTACAGATCTCATCATCACAATCTGTCTTCCTCAGTATTTCACAGCTCCCTGTTCTACTATCTATAGAGAGACCTGTGAATCTCTTGTAAAATATATGTAAATGAAAAACCAAAATTAACAGACCTATTCCCACAGTTTTGAAGCAAGACAAAATATAAACTTGGCTTCAAGCTTTCAGTATCTCATTTGTGATACTGAAATATAAAATAAAATGAGGCATAAAAACCAGCACCTTTTTATTTACTCATACTAAATAATTTCATCTCCCCTACTTTTTCTTTCCTTGCACTAACACTTTGAACAACCATGATATAAAAAATTGTTCCTGTTTTGTCTCAATCAAAAGTTAGGTGTTCTTTCAGCTATACACAATTAAGAAATACAATCCAATGTCATAACCTGCTCCTAAGTAAACAATATGTCTTAATTTGTCTATGCTTATTGAAAACAGAACTTGTTTTTTACTAGAGCTGATATATATAAAATGTTCCTTTTAGAGATTATATCTAAGTGATGAAGACCAGTAATTATTCTCTCTGTTTTATAAGATAGGCTGTATGTAACTGCACTGAGGAATAGTGGCAGAGGGCAATTCATACAATAAGTTTCTCTCTGGCACTGTGTGCAGGAGTTTTGCTATGGATGGTTCCTACTGAGCTGCTAATTTCAATAGGCCCCTCTGGAAACCTTTGAGCAGACTATCATATTTGTACAGAGCTCCACCAGCCATGAAAAGACTGCTCTTCTTGAATAGGCTTTTCAGGAGCAGGTCAGAATTCACAGCCTGGTACTGTTGTATTTCCTGCCACTGTCCTTAAATGGTGCCAGCACACACATTGATAAGTGTTTTCTCCACCTGTTGGATACTTACTAACTGCTAATGTAGGGAAACATTTAACTCATTTATGAAAAGTCAAATCACTCTCTCAGAAAAATAAAATGAATTAGGATTTGAATCTCATCCTGGAAACGATATCTGTCTGAAACACCTTTATCTGTGCATGGGAATAATATGGATAGCCTCCACTCTTTTTAGAGTAAAAAATGTTCAGGACATTTTTTGCATGAATAAGAGCAAGAACCAAAGACTCTGGTTGGACTCTAAAATAAATGACTACAACTTGATTTTTTTAATCATTGATTTTTTTTTCAAGTCGATACAACATTTTTCACTTTTTGAATGTAATCATTAAATATTCAGGATACTTACAATATTATCCTCAAAAAGCTGAAATCTGGTGCCTACTTCTGGTGTTTTGAATGCCTAATATAGCACTAGTTTTTAACTCCAAAGGTTGGCACCCTTGTAGTTTGGTGCTGTGTATTTGAAAAAAAAAAAAAAAAAAAAAAAACACTCAAATGTTCTTGCAAATACTGCAAGAGGTATGGAGTAGGCCATGCCTTTTGTTTAGAAATAGGAAGTCAGTGAAAACATACATTGTAGTCCTGCCAAAAAAGGATCTTATGGATGTTGACAATGCAAACAAAGCAGAATTCAACATGACCAGTAACCCATAGTGCACTTCTTCAGAAATATTTCATCAGCCTGCAAGGATTGATTCAGCTTCCAGGACAGATATGAATTAGACCTCTTGACATCATACAGTACTTTTCCAAGATGCCTAACTAAGCCACAATAGCTCCTGAGGCTCTGTGAGTGCCCATGGAAACTAACTAATGGTGGGAAGTTTGCATTCCCTGCTGTTTGGACCAGATGCATGCCCAGCAGAGTTCATCCTCCAGATATCTCCTAGGAGATAGAGCATTAAAGCTTTTTCAGAGCAATTCTCCTAAGAGTCAACATAACACATATAATAAATCCACACATACCCAAAATATTTCAATCTGCATTTTTTCCAGATATGCATACAGAGCAGTAGATCAGTTTGCACAGGATAGAACAGACCCATGGATATACGTATAAGGAAATATAAAAAGATATATACATATATGTCCTTACATATAAGGATATATATATAAGGACCCATGGATATATAAGGCCACAGGTCTGGCTCCCTACTAATAGAAGGAGTTGATATGACATCTGCTGATCAGACAGAGGCTGACCAGTCTCCATAACATACATGCATCTCATGCATCTGTCTGTGGTCAAAAAGGGCTGCAGGATGTCTAAATAGCTAAAATAAATCTATAAATATTATCTCCATGATATTCAGATGTGGTAGAATCGGCAGGTATGCTTACTGCATTCCCCTATTCAGAAGTCTGTTTTCTAGGAAATGGGGCATGCTGCATTTGGAAAGGGAGCAGGGAAATCAAATAATGACTGGAAAGTGTGATCTAGATTTATTCCATGAGTAATCATACAGCACAGGCCTGGGTAACTAGACAATGGAGCAGACTCTTGTGTCTTCTCTCCTGCTGTGCTGAATATTTGCTTTTCCACAACTTCTAGTAGAAAAAAATAAAATAAAATAAAATCATGTGTGCCCTTGTTTCCATTCCATTATAGATTTTCTCTCTTTTATTTTTTCCTCCCTTGGCACATTTTTAGATCCTACTTACATTATAAATATATATACATAAATATATATACCCCACCCAAATAAAATCATTCTACCTTGAAATGGCCTTTTTTTGTTCCAAGCAATTACATTTCAGAAACAAATACTTTTTTGTGTGTTTTTAAACATAGAGCAATAAATATGATTCTCTAATAAAAACCAAGGATGTTTTGCCATAAAGGGAGTAGAAAGAAGAAGTCTCAGAAGAAATATTCCTCCAGCAAATATTTCTGCTCTCTGAAATCTGTCAGTTCCATAATTCATTCTGTGCTCTGGGTAATACACATGACTGTACTGGAAATGAGCATTTAATTAGTGCTCTAGTACAAATACCAACCACCTCCTGTGTTAATAACTAATGTTTGAGGCTGTAAATGTTTATCAGGTAAATATCATGTAATTATAAGGTTCCATCTGACCTCAGGCATGGAAAATGAGCGTGATGAATATGCTGGTTCCATAACCCAGTAATCCAAGGAGATCAACTGATGGTATAATATAGTGTTACTATAAGAAGCCAGAGGTCAAGGAAATGCCATAAACCAGTCCATGGGGTATAAGTCTCAGGCATGGCAGTGACAAAGCAGAACAGTAATTCTCATGCAGTTAAAAGTCAAGAAAAAAGGATTAATTTAACCACACAAAGTTTTTGTTTGTTTGTTTTTGTTTTTGTTGGAAACGCAGTGATGGCTAAGTTCTGTGAAATAGCCTAGGTTCAGTGCTCTCATCCAGGAGTTTGGATACACATTCTCCCAGATGGGTTCAGGGTGGCATTTCTAACACCAATTTGCAAGTGTGATGTGGACAGAGTAGACACTGTGCAGACATAAATGCAAGGGTCAGGAACCCAGAGTGAAAACATGCAAGGAGAAGCTTGTTTCTGCACCAAACAGGAAAGAAGAGAGTAGCTCTAGGGGGCAATAAATTTATATGTGTTTTCAAATGGATTTTTAGCACATACTAAAAAGAAATTGCTGGAGCTGAGACTGGAAGCTAAATCTCTCATCCAGGGGAGAGCCCTAACCAGAATTCTTTAACCAGAAAGTCACTATAGCACCAGCCATAATGAATTTATATATTTTTTTATATAAATAGTCTGAATTTATACAAAAAGCTCAAATAAACCTAAACATCAAACCTCAATCTACATAGCACATGCACAGTAGTTTCATTTCACTTGCTTCTGGCAGCCACCCCGGTCATATCTAAGCCAGAGGGACTTCAGCATTGCAAATCTTCAGCAGTCCCACAATTTCCTGTCCTTGACTTCCATGTCTTCTGCAATTTATTGTCCATCTTCACTGCCCATAGGCAGAGACAAACATGGAAGAACAAACAAGACAAATAGCCAGAAGATATTTTGCACCAGCATGGGATGTGTAATCTGAAGTAAAGGGAAGCTGGGAGTAAAATAGATCCAGTGGTGGGGAATGGGTGAAGGAGATTCTTGGGATAAAACTCTTGCTGTAGACTCACCTCAGGGCCACCAAACATAAAGAGGTGCTTCTTAGACATCCTTTCAGAAGCACTCGTCTCAGGGTGCATGTCAGAACCTACATGTAAGAACAGTTGCCCTTTCCTATGCCCTGTTGGATGTTTGAAACGTCACAATTTTTACATATTTTGGATCCAAATGTGAAACAATGAATTCACTTCCCAGGATAATCTTTTGAATTTGGTCCAAGCAATCTATGCAACATCAGAAGGTCTAAATCCACAGAATTAGTAGAAAAGACTAAGACAAAGCTCCCTTCTTATCATGTCTGGCTGCAGAGAGAACATTTCAACCAATGTAACTAGATCCTGTCCTGCCTAAATCTCTATACAGACCCAAGCCACTGCTTCCTATAACACATTCCATATTTGCTATTGGACATGAAAGTTCTATATACATTAGGAAATTTAAGCAACTCGAAATGGAATCCAAAATGTTGCTGTGCACATTAAGAGCTGCAGCAAGCCAGTTAACAAGAAAGGATAGTCAGGAGGTGGGGAGAAAGGCAGAGTTAAAATTTTTATCCCACTTCTCACACAATGCTGTAAGCAAGTTATTTTAGCTCTATGGTCTCCAGAGCTTGGAATCCTTTCTCAGAAGAAACAGTGGCAATCACATCAAGAAAGATTGAGATGACTGTTCTGGAGTCCACATAATACACAATAGTTTCATATGAGAACATGCATCTACAAAGTAAGGCACTGTATTCCCAGCTCTTTCTCGTTTCCAGGGCCTCAAATGCATATTTTCATAAAAAGATCTATAGCCACTAGACAGTAATTAGTGTCTGAATTGGGGACAAGCAATCTTCCCCATTTAACAAAGACTAAATTAATCTGGGGGGGGTGGGGGGAGGGTGGAAAGAGAGAGAGAGAGAGAGGAATAATAGTATTTGACTCAGTTGAGTCCTCAAATGAAGAGTTAATACCAGCCTACTGCTCTGAGTCATTCAATGTTCACAGTAGACCACACTAAGGGTAAATCAGGACTGTATAGGCAAGTAAACCCTTCTTTGGGATTTTTTTTTTCATCCATTGAACTGGATTTATCTGAACTGATGTGAGCATCTTCTCTATAAATCTGTACATCCAAAAAAGTGAACATTCCAAAATAATTTTTACAGTAGAGATGTACTGCATAAAGACAAAAGGAAACATATTGCAAGTCAGGTTGTCCAAAAGTCAACATTTACAATATGCCAGAAGAGTTACCTTTTACAATGCCTACACCTGTCCAGCAAAAGATAGGAGTCCAAGGCTGAGTATCTCAGCTAAAATGCCTATAGCATCACCATCTACAACTACCAATAGTCAGTCTACTTATCTTAATTTTTCTGTTCCTCAGTTTCCCACCTGAAAGAGGAGATCAGCATAGCGCTTCACCTCATCTTGGTTGTGAAAAATAAATCATATCTGTGCAGTTTTCAGTTACTGTAGTGATAAGAATCTGCAAGAATATAAATCATTGTCTTCAGACCATGGGGGGATGAGAAATGTTCAGTATATAAGACAAGAGATTATAGCAAAAATAAGACGATAACGCATATTGATGGACTGCCCAAGTGAAATAGTATCAATGCACTGAATAACAGCACTGTCTTCTGGAAATAAATAAATAAATAAGTACTAATACAGACAAAAAATATAGTTGAATTTTATTTCATCAGATAGAAAGGGAAGCTAAGCTTATACATGTAAATACTTAAAATGTTTTTAGACTTATACATGATACAAATTACTTAAAATGTTTTTAGACTTATACATGATACAAATTACATGATATTGTATTCCACATAATATTCCAAGCAAAGGCATCACTATGTTAACAGATGAAAAACAGATTTACTTGTTACACTGAAAATTTTGAAAACTGTTTTCTAATTTAAAGTCAGAACACAAATTTTCAACATTTGCAGTGAATCAGAAAATGTGAAAAACAGCTTTAGTTCAGCATTCGAGTATGTAGTTTGAACTCCAGCTTCTTAAAAATAAATAAATAACTATATAAATATATAATGAAGCTTTTTAAGCTCTTTACAAATGGAGGGAAATTTGAGATTGGTACTGGGGTACATAAAGATACCCAAACTTACAGTTTATTTAAAAAATAATGATAATAAAACTAGCCATTGCATATGTTAATTCTTCAAAAATAAATGCTGGGAATATATATATACATATCTATTCAGTGTTACTGTTGTCCATCTTCATTTAATTGCAAAGTACATTTTTTTAATGAGTTCAAGCTTTTCCATCTCCCTTTGAAGGCATTCGAAAAAGACTTTTGATTAAGTTGGATCAAAATATATCCCAATATATTTGGGATATATACTCCCAGTTATGTTTTGCATCATTTTAGTAAAAGCTTTTTTTTTTTTTTTGACTGATCATGTGCTACTGTACAAATACTTGATAAAATATATTCTTCTTTTGATAAAGCTATCAGTGAAAGTACAGCTGAATCATAACAGATGAGAAAGATTTTTTACAGTGATTTTGAGCCCAATCTGCCACACGGAAGCTCAGCAGGAAACCTCAAAAGTTGAGGCCAAAGTAATTTTGTACCATACAATCAAATATTTTGGCAGGTTCTGTACTCTCAGTGCATAGAGAAGAAGCAGGTTTATCACATGAAATGTTTATTCTGAAAGTTCCTGATGATGCACCCTGGTGATGGCTGGGAGTTAACGATGACATATAGCAGATATGTGCTTCATTGACTGTTTATGTTGGCAACTCCAGGCTGACAGCTCAGTCTGTTTGAGTGACTGGTGTTGGTAGAAGTGGCAGTAATTTGGAGACTGAGCACCCAGTGCATGTTGCGATGTTCATGGATGTGCTGCTCCAGGACCAGCTTTAGAAACTTCCTGCTGCTGTTGAAGTCCTGCCCTGGGAGATATTGTCCCAGAGCATGAAAAACGTGGACTTCAGCACAGAGCCACACAAGAGCTGACAATTGGGAATATTCTTCTTGTCTTTCTACCTGGCAAGCTCTTCTGTGATATGGAGAGAATATTTACATTTATCAGATATGTGAGCTGCCCTCTGGCCTTTTTTCTGATAATTATGCTGCACAGGAGAAATTGTCCCTGTTACTAATTAGCCAGTTGGCGTTAAAGGAATGTTTTGCTTCATTAAAACCAGGGTGGGTGATTTTTTTTCCCCTCCATTGCCACACACTATACCTCTGTCATTCCAGCAGGCTCTATTCTTGTCAGACCAGACTTATTCAAGATGTTCACTAATTTAAAAGAAAGGGAAAAAAAAAAAAAAAAAAAAAAAAAAGAGAGAGAGAGAGAGAAAACAAAGAAAAGAGAGAGAAGGCAAGTCATTTAATTAAAAACAATTTCTGCAGGGTACTCATTCCTCAACTTAGTATTTGTCTTGAAATAGGAAGGATTTCACTTAAACTTTGAATTACTCTTTGGGGGAGGGGTTGATTACAAAGCAGAGCGCAGGCTTTTAATGGCCTTTGATTGAAGACATGACTGTCCAGTTTGACTGATCAGTCATTCATGTTAGCAAGAAGTTACTGAAGGTACATATTTTATGATGTTCCCAGTATTACTTTGTTTTCAGGACCATAAAAATATGTCCCTTTAGCAATGTCTCATGAACTTCAGTTATAGAGCCATAGATAATAATGATATTCTCTGCAATACTCCTTTTCCTCAGTAAACTTACACAGTCTGAACCAAAATAAACATTCTCCTTGCAGTCACCAGATCAACAGTCACTAATCACACCTCTTACTGTGACACCCAAGAGGTACCCACACACTTGTAGTGACATCAAAGTTCAAGACAGCAATGAGTCTTTTAACCTGCCTGCTAAGCATGCCTGTCTGAGCCTGTATTTTATTGTACATTGAATGGAGAGAAGTAAAGGCTGTATCCAGATAATCTAGTCAGATGACGTGCCTATTCATCTCCCTTGATTACTTAAACCACCCCTGATTACGGTGATGAGATTCAACTCATGTATTGATCTCCACTCGTAATTCACATTTACCCATGATGCAGTCATCTCAGCTTCACTTGTAGTCAGACAGTGGAAAGAAATATAAACTTCTAGGGTGCAGCTCAGAGGGGCTATTTTGGATGTTCATTTTAGGATGAGATAAATTGTGCTTTAGATCCCATTCACAGAACTGCAAGGGAGCCCCAGCAAAACACGTCAAATATACCTCCTTGATCACAGATATCTATGTTTCCACAGTTGAACTATACTCCAGTACAATACTTCAACAACTTCTTGCTCTCATTATTATACATATTCTAGAAATATCTAATTTTATTTTGTTAAGATGGTTGTATAAGTCCAACTTGGACTTATACCATCAGGTCTCTATTGTTAATGAAAGCCATAAAATCACAATTGGACTTTAGCAAAGCCAGTGTTTAAGCTTAAAGTAAAACAAGCTGCCCCACAAAAACAATCCACCATCTAAGAAGCCCAGAGCAGCCAGTTCCTTTAAATAAGCCCATGTTTACTCTTCCTCATTTTCATGTTTACTCTTCTTCAGGAAATCTCAAAAGTAAGCACTTTCCCCATTTCATCATACGAACATGCAGCTTGTTAAAACTCTGTTTTGAGAAACCATTCTTCAGCACATCATGTCTCCATTTCATCACCTGCTGAATGCTGTGAGCTAGTCATCTGCTACCTTGTCCCTAATGATCATATTGGTAACAGCTATGTTAAGCAAACACAGGGCCATTAGGTTCAGCTCGATTTACAACCTCAAAATAGAGACCTCCCTCTGGAAAACTGTTGATGTGTGACATTATATTAAAGGTTATTTCCCATTCTGGGGGCTGCCTGGTAAAAGGTGTGGACTAGAGTAGCAACAGTTATAACAGTTATAATTAACCAGAAAACAGGGCAGTGAGAACCTAGCCACAGGAGAATGTCATGAGCATTTTTTTTACAAGCTTTAAGGCTGTGCTGAATACAGACGAGGTTTCATGTTCTGATTATTGCAGCTACAGAAATGAACTCTAACAAGAACTAATAGAAAGTGTTATTCCCCTCTTGTTTCACCATTTTGTTAAGGGAACCATTGCCTGCCCCCTTATCATTAACCACTCTTTTAATGCTTTAGGTCCATTGTTGCTTGAAAGCAGTTCAGTGGTGTGGCCTTTGATGGAGACACAGAACAAATGCTGATTCCTCCTAAACATGCCCTTGCTACAAGTGAAAGATATGGCACCTGGCTGGGGAGCTTACTCTTCCCACCCACCTCTCCTCTCTCCTTGCACGTGTAACCCACACAAAGCTCCATGGTTGTCAAAGGATTTATCCTTGTGCTGGTAGGAAGTGCTATTTTACTATTTTTTCCTGATTTTACAGATTACCATGAACACCCCTGTGACAGCCTGTGCCAAGCTAGTTACAAATACAGAGCAGAGAAATGCTAGAGTCTTTTGGTTAAGAGCAATGAAAGGATGGTGCACCTGCAGATTGGCTTTCAGTTGCGCCCAGTGTCAGGACAAGAAAAAATGGGCACAAAGTGGAGCTCAGGATATTCCTCTGACCCCCAGAAAGCCCAGCTGTGCTGGGAGAGTGCCAGAGGCGTGGCACAAGCTGCCCAGAGAGGTTCTGAGGGTTCCTCCTTGGGGATCTCCCAAAGCCACCTGGACATGGTGCTGTCCACCAGCTTGGGGCAGTCCTGCTGGGGCTGGGGGGGGGGGGGGGGGGGGGGGATGGCCTACACTGTACCAAAATAAATAAATAAATACATATTTTTCTATTCATTTAGTGTATCTTAGTATTATCCTGCACCTTCTGATACACTGGTTCATGTCATAATTTGAGTTTGAGGGGAAAATCTATCATCACCTTATCCATAAATCTCAGTGGTGATGAGACATATTCTTCAGTGCTGTTTTTTCATTGTATTGCATTGACTGATATGATTTTTTAGCCTTAATTGATGTTGTTCTCTTCTCGCTGTTTCCAAATTAATACTTGACAAAATTAATGTTGTTTGCTGTGACTCTTCCAGAAAACTGGCCCTTACAGGCCCTTTGAATAAAGACAAAATTCATCATGCTTGGAATGTCTAGTGATTCACACAACAAACAGAAGTTGGTTTCATGTTGGTATTTTTTTAAATAATGACTTCTGAAGCCTCTTTGATTCTCTCAGCACAAAGAAAGTGTGGAAGCTTGCTTGTTTTTTCCCCAGTCTGTTAGTCTTTTGCTTTAAGTTCCTTGGCATTTGCAGCATCATCTTGTTACCCTCTCTTAGCCCAAGAGAGACTAAGACCATAGGTCTATGCATACATTCCCCAGCTTGTAATTTAGTGATAAGAAGGCCCACCCACAGCTTCAAATACTTTTTGATTTAGAAAAATGATAAATGTGCAAATCTAATTTAATCCAGATTTTTGAAGTGACTAGTACTCACTTTTACCCACATGCTAATTACTGTCTTCTAACGTAAGACTAATTATGAAAGCTCTTAAAATTCACAAATACTAGCCTGACACCTGAATTGTCTCAATTTTCAACACGACAGGTGCTTTGTTTTTTCCTGTCTCTCCTTATGTCCCCCTCTCCCAATTGTTTCAGTAGTAACAAGCAAAGAAGACATATAAAGTGCTATTGAATTCCCCTAAAGTGCCAGACATCTTGCCAGTGATACAGTTTGAGGTGAATATATGTTTAATATAGGTATTTTCATGTGAGTTGAGTATTTAAAGTTTTGTTATGTTCAATAAACATCTAAGCAGTGTAGAGACCTATTTTGCTGACAAAATGCAGGGATGGGATTCAATTACCTAAATACAGATATACAGCACCATCTGAATTATCTAGGATAACCAAGACTGCACAAGGCTGGCAGACATTACCCAAAATTTACGAGAACTCCCCTGGAACAGCTGGAGGCCAGGTGAAATAGCCCCAAGATCCCCAAATGTCACCAGATGTTTTTCTTCAGGCAACTGAATCAAGCCCTAGGTATCTACTCAAGATGAGCTAAATAGCACTCCAGGCTCCACTAACTGCATTGACTAGTTTTGAGTAGACAATAATGGGAAATTACACATCTGCTCATGTGGAAACATCTATTGGCTAGATTGATTATAATAGGGGCTTAGGCATCTGTCTCACACGCCCACACCAAAATTTCAGAGTCTTAATCTGCAATCTGAATCATATACTAAAGAAGCATTTCATCTCCCTAAGCATTAGTGGCCAAGTCTGTCCAACTCTCATCTTCTTCTATTTCTATTTGGCAGAAAGAAAACAGCTTGCACATAGCCAATTATTTTATGACAATTACTTGGTAATAGTGTGTAAAATAATAGCTCATATTCACAGCACTGAGCACAATACAATACGGTAAAGATATCAGAACCTGTCTTTTGAAGGCAGTAGATGAGTTATGGGGTTCAGGAAGGACTGGGATGAAAATTCTTGAGACCGATACGGACAGCTCCCATATCCATCCAGGCATCAGGTCTCACTGCCCAGGCAGCTCTTGTTGGCCCCAGGATCTCTGAGGATCCATCCATTTTCAAAGCTATCAAAACACTCTCGGAAACAGAAGAGAAAACAAGAAATTGTGTAGAAACTTTCCTTCCTCACTTCCCAGGAGATCTGCTGATAGACTTTTCATCAATTCATATGGAGAACAGGTCCTTTGGGATCTCCAACTTTCCACTTGGACCTTAGGATGGTTACAGTGCTCCACCTGGGCCCAAGATCGTCATTTTTAAACCCTTCCTGAAGCCTCAGAGATCCACACTAGTGCTGCTCCTCACTCCATTCAATATAGTGCAATGTTCATACACTGTGTAACAGTCTATGCATTTCTGGAGGCCAAGTGGGATATATTCTTTGGGAAGGCTTACTGCCTCTCCACACATTACTGGTAATGCCGTCATACTCCCCATCACAGAAATTGTTCTCTCTTTTCAGGGCAGTTTAAATGTCCCTTAGGATGTCTCTTTCTCATTTCTCCTCAGTGTTTTTACTTCTTTCTTAATCCTATCACAATAACAACACGATTGTCACTCACTTCACTGGTACTGTCATGGCTGATACATTTCACAATTTCATCACAGCAGACTTTTCCTGCCAGCTCAAAACAATGCATTCCAAGTCATTGTGGTCTCTCTATCACTCTAACTGTGCTATTTCCTCTCTGGATTTTTTCCTAAGCTTAATATAAGGAAAAGTGTCATTGCTGATTCACATATGACCCTTTTGTGCTAAATATGATGAGAAAAGAGCAAAAGACAAATCTTTCTTCTAGAAGCTTAACCCTATGTGCAAGAGAGATACAAAGTAGATAAAAAAGGAACAGAAGAGCCCACACTGGACATAAAGATGGACAGAGTTCTCAGTACCATCTTTACATTACTAACCTTTTGGGAACATAAAAGAAGAATACTTTCTCAGCAGGATTCAAATCTATTACAAGGGTTTTAAGAATGACCCTGGAGTGTTTTTAGAGAGATCTTTCCACAATCTTATGGGACCAAACACTTAAATGTATGTTCTATTTTATATAATAAATATGACCACCAATTCTATTGCTAGCAATTTTCTACTATAACTATAGACATCAACAACAGAAAAAAAAAAATAAAATAAAATAAAATTACCTACAGACACCTTAAAGATCTTCTCTTATTGAGTATTCAACAATATTCTGTGTGAAAACATGGATATAATAGGTCAACTTGAGTCTCATAAACTTTAATGAATTCAAAAATGTCAAAGTTTACATTCCCTAAAAAAAATATTTGTTAATAATAGCACATAAAGAACTGATGAACATTCATTGCTTTGGGGGGTTGAATGTTTAAGTTTTATTGATGTATAAATAGCTTCCATTTGTTACTAAATTTCATAAATGAAAGAGTAACAAAACACAAAAATATTAATGGGCAATATATATTTTACAATATAAACAGGAAAAGATAGAGTAAATGTCTGGAAGTGTAATCACTTTTTATTGTCCTTGACAATTCACAAATAGGTTTTTCAGCACTCTTATTAAGGCAGTTTAGGTCATTCATATGCTCAGAACAGGCTTTTAAGACTTTGGGGGAACTCTATAGAAAATGTAATGCTATAAACTTAAATTGCATTAATCTGAAGTGTGTTTGAAGAAACTGATATCAGGCCTTTAACTGTTGGGCCTGGTATGGCCAACCTTGACCTCAGTTAGCTTTGGTTTACTAAATCTATCTAGGGTTTTATTGTTTCCACTACCGTGGTCACTAAGGATATGTTAGAGGCCTTGCTAGGAAGGAAGGAGAATATCTGACCAGCACCCTGTGGCAGAGATGGAATATTAACATCCTGAAGGCATAGTAAGTAGTAGAAAATAAAATGAAAAGCAGAAAACAAAGACCCAGATTAAATCAGCAGAAGTATCACAGGTCAAAGCCAGTTGGTTTCCACAGGTAATGTTGCGTTGGTCTTAGTGGGCTTGTCACAAAAGAACTACATTTTTTCCCCATCCATGTCACTATATTAAAAATAATGAACAGGTGCCAAGGAGGTAAAAATCAAAAAAAAAAAAAAAAAAAAAAAAAAAAAAAAAAAGATCATGGACTTTTCTCATCGGCCACATATTCATATCTGTCTCTCAGTAGAAAGAAGAGAGGCTATGAAAGATAAACTTGGTGAAGGATTACCATAACAACTGAATCACATCATAAACGCAGACCTCCGGTATCATAAATGTGCAATCATGTTATCACTGAGGTTAGTGCTCTGACAGCAATTCAGAGGCAACCAAGCCATCCTGAAACTTGGTGGATTACAGTCATTTTCACTGAAAATCCTCCAGTTGTTTGTCACACCTGTCTAACTGAGGTTTGAAGATAATCAGGGTTTTCCAGATATCTGTGACCATATTGAATATTACTCGTGCACAAAGTAAGCAGAGAAATAAATTGTTGGAACATGAGGCTGATTAAAAATGTATTTTCTCAAGTATTGTACATCACCTTTTGTGTAAAATCATCATCCTATTCCCACTGACTCACTTTCAAGAAAAAACACTAGCATAGTAAAGTAGAATGAGCAGATTCAAGGCTATCTCCTTAGGTTGTAAAAATTAGTGGAGGTTTCCAAACAGAGACATTATGTTGGGTATTTTTCCTTTAGGTGATTGAAAATGCATGGAAAACACAACTTATCAGTGGAGACCATTGGAATCTCTATGAGTGACAACACTGTTGAACATATTGTGTCATCCTGGTTGATGCAGGAACAAATTAAAATCTCCAGCTGCTGTGATTAATGAAGATACAAGCCAAAAATCATATTAGTCTGGATTCACTATTTGTTTTACAGGTAACTGATTCCTGCTGCTGAAAGTTGAAAACCTTGTTCGAAGGGTCATCTTTTTTTGTGAGCACTACAGACCTAAATGTTCCTGTTCACTGATCGTGATTGGTATGTATTAGGTGATGATCCAATAAAACAAAAGCATGTGTGCAAAATGAGGTGGCTTAGTCTATCCTATGTTAACTCCAACAATTCTTTTGGCCTCATCAATTTGTAGTGAATACATATTTAATAGAGGCTGGCTTAACAATGCTTTAAAATGATTCTAATAATGCAGAGTTTAGAATACACTTATATTTGATACTCCATTCAGGTCTGTCACACTGTTTTTAAACTAAGAAGCAGATCTGAGTTCTAGAAATACAAGAAAACTGTCTTGGACTAAAAACAACCCAAACAAAAAATGTATAGAGTCCCATACACACTACGGAAACCACACTTTAATCTCCCCTGGATTCTCCTCATTATACATGATATTGACAGCAAAGAGAGGGAGAAGAGAGGAATATTGCTGATAGAGAATTCTTATCTCTAACAATGTTCGTGTGTACCTGAAAGGGAAACTATTTCTTTCTGTGCTGTCCCATATTATGTTTCCAGGTTTGTTTCTTAGGATATATCAAAGTAAAAATTAGACTTTTACAAAATATATACAGCATTTTTAATATAAACAACTATCAACATTGTAATATTTTCATTGTAATAATCTCACAGTTGTAATAATCCTAAACCTACTTCATTTCATTATAAATTTTCTGATAATTTTGGTTTAAAATACTTTGGCAGAGGTCATAATAAATACAGATACAATACATTTTTCAACATGAGCTCTCTCAGATGAAAGCAGATTCAGTGGATTATCAGTTTTGTCACGATTAGATGGGGGATTCATTATTTATTTAGCATTTTGAAACATATTTAGGAAGGTTCCTGGGGTGCTTCAGAAACAAAAGGCCAACATTTCCCTAGTGAGAAGTTATGGTGAATTACACTTGATGACTAAACTGAACCAACTGATGGATGTTCAAAATACCCCCAAGATATAATTGGGAGGTAGTTCAAAGAAACTAAAAGGATAAAATAATTTGTTTGCTAACTCAAAAGGAAATTGTCTCAAAGCAGTAATCTAGAAACCGATTCCCTTGATTGCCAGCCAACTGTTTTACCCATCTGAGCAAGCCAACTGTTTTACCCAACTGAAAAATTAGAAACCCGGACATAAAATATGGACACTGAATTATTTTGTGTATCTTAGTCTTCAGAGATGTCATTTCCAGCCTCTTGCATCACTTGTTTCAGGGCTGTCAGGCTGGTGGTTGTCTGGAACAGGCTAACAGGTGTATCTCAGAAGGTGAAATTCATGATCCTCACCCTTCTGAGTCACTGGATATACTCTGACTGCTGCTCTCAAAATGTCTTCAGGCATTAGGAAAGGAAGCAGTTTACAGAAGTATCTCTGTGCACTTGCCATGTAAGCAAGATACAAATACGAAATCAAAAGATGCTGAGAAAGAAAATAAAGTAAAATAAATCTGTATGCAGTTGTGGTGTCTTCCCTAAATCCAAGAGGCCTTTTTGTGTGCAAGAGTTCAGGAGGACTTCTTTTAGATTTGTAAAGTGTAAATAACAAGTACACTTGTTTTAGCCATGCAAAATATATCAAATTGGATGTGCATATACATGTAATTGAAGCTTTCCTTGCAAAACAGGAACAGAGACTTGAGCAACCAGCACCCTATGGAAGAGGTACAGGAACTGAGTAGGTAAGCACTCACAGCCCATTTCACTGAGAAGAAAACCAGACTGGGTGATGCACTCATATACGTGACTGTCAGCTGCACTCCTGACTGAATATAAGTGCTATTTGTCTCCTGTGGAGGACTGTACCAGATTCTGCTCTTCTTTCTGGGGGTGTGTCTGTATTTGTTAGCCCAGTTTCTTTTTCTTTTTTTTTTCTTGGGGGTGGGGGGAAGGCATGATGAAGACGGAGGAGGAGGAGGTAGACAAAGAAACTCATTTCTTAGCCTAATTTATTTTTAGCATATTACTAACCATGAAGTCTGGAGTACATACTTACAACACAGTCTGTGGGCTCCTCTGCCTCCACTGCCTCATTTTCCACTAAACGTAATGTAATCTCAGACACCCAGATCTCAGGCAGAGCCTCACACATTGACATCTAAATTTGTGTCAAATCTGTGATTTGAAACACATTTTATAAGGTTATACTGTGTGTGAATCTTATTTTTTTCAACCTCACAACTTTGAATTTCATGGCACCGTTATTTCATGTTACCACTTTCTGTGGTATTGCAGATAAACTGTGCTCTCAGTGAGAGAGCCCAAAACATGATCTGGGAAGGCTGTTTCACACTGTAAGTATACAGAGTCTCACAAGGCATGGCCCTAGTGCATAGGAGTTTTGTGTGCTGTGAAAATGTCAATAAAAGATATTCTTTTGGAAATACCAGTTTGCCTGTGGAAAGGAAATTAACACTTTTCAGTTTCAAGTTCTTATTCATCTACCTGACAGATAAAATGTTTTGTGTATATATTGCTCTAGTCTTATCCCTGAAGCACTTCACAGTTTATCTTCCACACCATACGAAATGGTATCATGAAATAACAGTGCCATCTCCATATACAGCTACAGAGAAAGAAATTCAGAAGGGGCATTATCATGAACTACAAATTCCCTGAAGAGCAAGCTGGCAGCACATACTTCTAAGTTTTTCCAGTATATCTGAGCAATTTAAAAGAGTAACAAAATCTCAGTTATTTAAGCAGGTTTACAATTATTCTATAATATGAGTTTTGTATCATCATTTCTGGCCCTTCATTTGCAGTCCTCAAATGGTATTCAAGAGTTCTCTCAGAAAGTTCAACATATTGTAAAAGATACTGAGAAATTCTTTCCCATTCTTCCTCAGTTTCCCTTGTAGCACTGCCTCATTTCTATGTGCTGTGAGGCTTTGAGTGTCTTTCAAGTACCATGAATTTTACTATTCAGTTTCACTTACTCAGAGAATCTTTTTTAAGCACCCTTAACACCTCCTTTCATCAACATTTACTGTGAGGAACTTGTTCCAGTATCACGAAGATAAAGACAAGGAATTAATAATGTTGCCATGCTGCCTTGCAAAAATTACCTTGCAAAAGTAAATTTGTTACATCCTAATACTACAATAGGAGCTCCTACTTGGGTCTCCTTTTGTAAAGAATGACACATGGAGTCCCTAGGGACTCCCGTTCCCTAGTTAGAACCTACCACATGCCTCTAGAGTGTATACGAAATAGCTGAAGTAGCAGAGAACTGTGATGACTTACTGTAGCTGAGATTCTCTACCAAGAGAGAGTTCTCTGCTCATACATGAGCAATTACTGTGATTACACATCTATTGCTCCCTGTCTTTGGCAGATGGACAGTCTTAACCCAGTTTTCATTCATTTTGTATTCATGGAACTGCTTTTTAAACACAATGAGGGTGAAATGTTATCACATCATTCTCCTATTTTTGTTTAACTATACCAGAATGTAATCTTATTAACTACTTGGAGTGGGGGAATGGAACAGAGGTCTTTCTAGAACTGAAGAGATTAAAATGAAAAGAAGACTGAAAATAAGACATTGAATGGGGTTGTGTAACCTTCCAAGAATTGCTCCGAATCCCACAGAAGTCTATTAGAAACCTGCCATTTGATTGAGGTTAACCTTTAAGAATTAAATTTAACTCTAAACAAGACAGAAAGGAAAAAAAAAATAAATAATAATAATAAAATAAAAGCTAATCTGTTATGTATAGCCCTGTATGCCTGTATGAAACATTGCAGATTTTCCCTACAAAACTACATTCATTTCACCCAACTTATTGCTTAATAAACTCACACTCCATGCAAGGAAGATAAGTCTTTATAGAAACTTGAAGAAAATTTTCCATTGTAACTTTCTATTTTTAGCTATTCCTGTTCCTACCTTTATCAAATTTTGCTTCTGATTCAGACTCTAGGATCCAATACAAACTTGATTTTATTTTCTGTTGCTTTCATATTCCCTTTTGTTCACGTGTTTGTTTCATGTAAGCTTGAACAAAATAAAGCTTTTTCCTTTCTTTGTTGGCTTTTGTAGAGCACACAAAACAAACCCAAATCAAATTCATTGTGACCTTTTATAGGCTCAATTGCTAAAAGAGGTAGATGCTGAAAGCTGAAAACTCTGGCTTAGGAAGAGCTGTGGTGAAACATACCCCTTATTTCAAAGGGAACTGATTATGATTTTACTAAACTAAGTGATCTTGACATTTTCAGGTTGTTCACAATCACTCAGTTTTCATAGGGGATTATTTGCAGAAGAGCTTAAGCCATAATTCAGGGCTGTAAAGGGCTGCTTGTAAGGGCTGCTCAGGAGCCCACAGCCATGACTTCTCTTGTCATCTCAGAGCACTTGAACACCTGAAGAAAAAGTGTTTTGTGCACAAAACTAATCTTGTTACATGTCAAAACTATATCAGGAGAAGCTATCCTGGACATTTTGTAAGGGTTTACAGGTAGTTCTTGCATCTCACTGTTTCCTACAACTTAAATTTTACTGCATCCCTTCATAAGTTTTGGCTTGTGGCCCACCCTTTTCTCCTTGCACATCAGTGCCCCATGGAAGTGTCAAGGCCAGTAGTCAGCCCTGTGGAAAGCAGTCTGGAGGGGGGGTTCATGTTCATGAGGTGTGAGTGGTGTGAAGCAGTCTGAGTGTATTTGAGTGGGAGAAAGGTATAGCAATTGCCAGTTGCCTCGATGTCAAGTGTGAATGACCATGCTCCTGGAAAGGTTTTGCTGTAAAGGTCCTTGGTCTTTGAAAAGCTGAGGTCAGCTTATTTCAGAGCTTGAAAAAGGAGAAGATCAAACAGAACATGTGATGGACTGCTGTCAATTGTCATTCTATGGAGACAGAACCCCTCCATCTGTCCTACCTGCTCAACGTTTTTCAAGCTTCATGATTTATGAAGTCTTAATGACAGAAACTTTATTTTTACTTGAATTTGGAGGGGGGAAATATATATATATTTTCCAAGCACTTCCCTTGCTAGTTTTTCAGTTTTGCAGCTTTCCGATCTGCCTCAGCCCCTTCTAATCCTACCACTGTGCACTCTTCTTATTTGTTGCCAGCTGTGGGCAGGAGGTGCCGCCACAGAATAGAAAATAACCTATGGCACTGAGTCTGCTCCAGACCACAACATTTACTTTTTGAGGAAATTGATTAATATTCACTATTTGAATATTATGTATAAACAGTAAGCCTTGAATACTCATGCTCGCTTTCAGCTACAATGATTGCCTGGTGTTTGCGGTTCCCTGGGACTGTGTAATGGTCACAACCAGAGTGCTGCTCAAGGAAATGTAGCAATGGGCATCCAGCTGTAAATACACTGGTGCAGCTGTAAATACACTGGTATAACTCTTTCAAGTGCCCCATGCTGTTTCTGTAAAGATGGTGAAAAATATGAATGGGTTGATAAAAACTTTCCAGGTCATCCTTGAATGCCACCAATGCATGGTACATTCCTAGGTTGTTTGAAGCACTCTGACCCTCCAGGCAGGAGCAGGAGCTGCACTACCTTTAAAGGCATTACCTTTCAAGTCCTGCTGCTTTCCAGCCACTGAAATGAGGCAGTAACACTGGCCTGATTAAAGTCTACTTCTTGTTTGACTAAATCATAACTTCTAGGAGTGTTCCTTATCTTGCTTTTATAAACATCTCAGGGTGGTAAATGCAGCTTATTTTCTGGTAGTTTGTTCTAACAGTCCTCAGGTACATTTTGCTTGGGGGAGTGGTGAATTCTTGGTTACTTTTTTTTTTTCACTCTCAGACATTTGTTCCTGCAGTGTTTGAGCCCTCTTAAAATGGTAAAAATGGTAAAAATGTAAATGGTAAAAATGTAAAAATGGTTTTGGCACCCATAATCTTTACATATGAAGGTAGACACCCACCATTTATCATCAGAAATTTATGTCATGTTGGAGAGACTAAATGATCCATTTGTGATAGCTTTCTTTATCCTCTTCCTATAAGAATACTTTTTTCATCCTACTTTCGAAGTGTTGCTCTGTAGAAGAAATGGTGCTTAAACAACTGTAAGATCAAAGAATAAGTTTTAAATTCTTCTGGGTAACTGCTTCTTTCTGTTCTAGCCCACATAATTTCTATGCTCCTGTAAATGAAATTTACATAAATCAATGTGTGACTCTGTTTTAAAAGTCCTTGGCTAGACATTACGTGGCATTTAAGTGCTGCTTTCAGTCTTGGGCACAGAGACAAGAAAGGAAGTAGCACTTAACTTCCCAATCCCAGTTCAAAATATATTCAGGAAATTTATGCCCAAAGCTATTGCTAATCTAAACAGGGTAATGCGTGGTTGATACAAACAAAGGAATTAAATGAAAACAATTGCAACATTATTAAAAGTAATTCAAAATCAAAGTCACATTGCATTAAGTCTTGATGCATATAGCAAGTATTTAATAATTTATGATAAAAGAAACCTTACGGCTATCACTGAAACTGCTGATAAACTGAAAACAATACATTTGTTTATGTTTTGAAGAACTGAAAATTAGGTTGAAGGTCACAATTCAGAAACAACTTAAGGTGGCTTCAGGTCCAGATAACGGAAATGTCAGATGATAGATAAGGATAGGTCATGGAGGTGTCTATAGTCCTGTCTTAGCCTGTGGAGACCTAGGACAGGATTGTTCAATTTGGGAAACAATTAGTTACTCTGGACATAATGGGGTATTTCACCTAGTATCTGGCTTTCCCCCTCCCCAAAGTGTGTGGATCTCTCATAGGTCCCATATGATACTTGCTGTTCTCCAGTATCCATAGTGAGTACCTTAGAACAAATAAAACTAGTTATACATATGAGCAATTGACTTATTCCAAGATATCTACCTGTAATTTAGATGTCAAAGAAAAAGGAAGAAGACAGAATAAAGACTAGCTCCTGTATGTAGAGGAATACAAAGCCTATCACTAGGCAACATTTATACCACACGGAACAGAAGCCTCTTCAGGGTCAGGTTTAAAGACACTTACAAATCGTGTAGGGAGGGTCACCTGTCTAAATGGAAGTGCCATGCCTATCTGAAGTCTCTCTCCTCTGTGTTTTGGCACACCAAAAATCAACTCTACATAGTCACTTAGGCATATGTGTGAGTTTTACTAAGGCCTTAGCATGCTAAGTGTCCACAGAGGTCTAGAAGCACTGCCTATGGTGAAACACTGCCTTTCACACTCTGGATGTGAAACAAAGCCATTTCGTGTTCCACTCCTAAGTCCTCTGTGTGGTTTTAAAATACAGTTATGAACAGGTATTCAAGCCAGAAATAGCTACAGCTGTTCAGGATGTGTCTGCCCTCCTTTGCCCAAACATTTGTGACGTGGGAACTGTAACCAAAGCTTTCTGCTCCTTATATCAGTAGATAGCTGAAAATCTAGAGATTAGTTTTAAAGCTGCTGATGAAGGTGGAGTGGAGCTAAGCTACAGGACTTTGGACCGAATAGAATTCAGAATGTTCACATTATTACTGTGCTGACTCTGCTACAGGAGTTTACATATGGGATTGGTAACTTCCTAAAATACTCTAAGTTAGATCCTGTAAAGTTCACTGTGGCCCCGCATCTCTTTTGTTTCCAATAGAGAACATTTTATATCAGGCCCACCATATTCACTGCAAGTTTTCATGTTGTAATAATACTATTAATATTGTTGTGATGGGCTAGGACCTGCAAACCACTATATTAAGGAGTATGCAAAATGAAGAAACAACCCCTGCATTTTCTTTCACATTTTGTACAAAGGTTTTACCTATAGGATTCTGCGGCTACACTTCACCATCATTTTCTTTCAGATCTTTCTGAAGACCTACCTGTCCATAAAGCCTGCAAATTGCTAGGAAGTAATTGATCTATATATGTGCCAAAACTAAAGTCGAGTGATTAAATAACTTTTTTCCACTCCATTTGAAATAAATAAAAATAATAATAATAATAAAAAAAAACTATCCACATCTTCTAACTAACCAAAAACTTGCAAGAGCTCTCGAAATTAAATAATATATTTTGTTTGAACTGAAAATAAAATACTGATTTTTTTCAAGTCTTTTGTGGTTTTACAAAAATACATTAAATTCCAAAATGGAAAGCCTTTTTGCCCTGAGAACTGAATATAGCTTTGTTTTGAATAAACATTTCACATTCTGCAGGTTTCAGGGCTGTTTGTTTTCCCTGATGAATTCAGTAATACTTCTTCAGGCACCTGACTGTATTTCTGGGGGATTCTATCCCAGAAGAGAGTGGTGAAGTTCAAATATCTGTTATAACAGTTTCAGCAACTTCTGCCTGCAACTACTACACAGTCATCATAATGTCTTAAAAGTATATTAAGTGGGGGAAGGAGAAGTGCCAAAGTGGCTGTAACATCACTTTAATGAAGCACAACAAACATGGGAGTGCCTGGACAACTAGACAGCTAGACCTTGCACAGGCTTGCAGAAAAAATAGAACCTGCTGGGCTGTAGATATTCATGAAAATTGTTGATAGCTTCTGCAAGAATGAATTTGGGCCGTTTCAAGTAATAACTTTCCTTTTTCTCCCAATGATAAGAATTTTTCTATTTCCTCTGTATTGACCATCTGATATTCTCGCTATATCTGTAGCAGTAAAGTAATTCTCCAGTGACATTCAGGACAGTTAAGGACAGTAGGACAGTTCATTTTATGTTTGGGAAAGTGATCTGGAAAAATAAGGAACTACTGTCACTAGCAACAGTAAAATCCACTCATCTGTGTTATTCCTGTTTGTTCTTCAAAATCGTATAAAACCTAATTATGTTGTTTGGAGCTATGTTGGGACTAGTGTTGGGATAAAACAAAGTAACACCTATCTCTGTAACATCTGCTTTGCAAACTGCTTCCCCATATGCCCTACATCATTGCAAAGTGCAAAGCAATGACATGTATGGCATGCAAATGATGGGAAGAGATGAGGTCCATGTAGTATAAAACTTCTGCCAGTCTGGAAAACAGGCTAGAAATAGTGAGCGAATTTCTTTTGTGAAGGCTTTTGCAATTTTAAAGGTTACTTTGTCAAACAAAAAGTAGTAAACTCTAGTTCTCAAAAGACAGAAAGGTATGAGATTGCTCAGCCTTAACAGGAGGAAAAAGAATTTTCTGCAGCTACAAGCTTGTACATAGTCTTGTACTACAGCTCATCTGATGTAGAATAACTAGTTAAGCAACAGAAAAGTAACTGTCAGTCTGAATCATTCCCTCAGACTCTCCTCTTGATAACCAAAAAATAGATTGCCATTAAATGTCAAGGTCCCTGAGACTGGCAACAGATTGAGTTTGGAGATTTATGAGAAGCTTTAAGAATTCATTTTCCTGATGTAAAAATTATTCTACTTCAGGCCATAGCAAGTCCCAGTGGTAGGCATGAAGTTACATTACTCTCATGATAAAACTGAATTCAAGCTATAAAGGTTGTTTATATACTTTATAAACTTTCTTTCTTTACATAAACATGTGTAATTCTCATATCTGAATAAGTGTGTATTGTTTATTCTTTAGTAACTGTTATACGCTGAGAAAAAGTCTGTGGTGGGTCCCAATCTCACCTGATGTTCTTTTTATTCCTCTAACCTCTTTTACCCATTCTACACAGTAGGTGAGTAATAGGATGTTGTTGCTTATTAATGAGTCAGAACTCTGCTCAGGAAAATTGGCTTTTTTCTCTTTTCATGGGACTTTCACTTCAATTGCATAGGTACTAATTGGGTGTTACATAAACTGTATTTTTATGCCAAATACTTATGATGCTTTAATCCAGGAATAGGTGAAATGTATGATGGAAGAATATCCTGCCTGGTAAAGATGAACTGAAATTAAAATTCCTGATCTCAAGTTTCTTCTGTGTCATTAGGCTGACCACGTAGAACAAAGGTATATGAAATATATCCAAAGCCCCTATATAGCCCCTATCCAAACCACAATCAAAATAAACCACAATCGCTGCTGTCACATAAATCTGAAGAGTCCTAAGCTCCAAAATTTCAAATCTCGTAAATCCCGTGATTTACCACCCTCTGTTTTCCTGACACCATTGCTACTTGAGTGAAATTGCATCATTGTCCCACATCAGCTCAGTCTTTGTTCTCAAAATAGACATTGCTCATCTTTGGGAAAAAAAAAAAAAAAAAAAAAAAAAAAAAAAAAATCCCACGATAAGGATGGAAACCCTACCCTTTCTGAGCTTTCTGCTCAGGCTGTGCCTTCCAACAGACAGTGAACACAAGAAGTCTTGGACCAGCAAGAATGATTAACATGGCTGGGTGATGCCTTCTCTTCATGGTTAGGGGTCCCTTCCTAGGAATTAGTGTCTACCCCAACATGCATCTTATACACTGTGGGAGCAGGGCTGAAAACTTGGGACTATCTATATCCTTCATGAGCAATTTATCTTCTATGCAAGTTTATATGAAACAGTGGAGTGGTACAACTGAAGCCATACTAGATGTTTAAAAAAAAAAAAAAAAAAAAAAAAAAAAAAAAAAAAGCCTCTTTGCCTTGAAATTCTAACCTATTTTGAACATGTGTTTTCAGGAGAATATTAACACCATGATGATGATCCTGAATGAGAGCTCTTTAGCTCTTCAGATAAATCCTACTCCAAAAGGCTAAGGTGAGGTGATCAGTGTGCTTCTTCATTGAAATGTAAGCTGTGTTCAAATGACACCTTTTTCTCCATCAGGACTTACAGAAGTATCCACTTCTGAAAACTCCACAAACATTAGCCAGTAGTTTTATGTGCTGAGTAGCTGCAAAAGCAGCCTTTGTGCAGTAATTACTAGGTCTTGTAAAAGAATGGGTAAGTGGGTTAATTTCAGCCTCTTCATGGAACTGCTATGTTCTTGGCCATCTGTTTTTAATGTCTTCATTTACTGAGGAACCATCATGTTCTAAACACATTATAGAAAATACTGAAACCAATTAAGAGTCTTTTTGGCATAATATTCTTTCTGTGTAAATCACATATATAAATGTAATACCTACATAGATAAAACCTTTTTTTAAAAAAAAAAGTTTTTTATAATAATTTTGAAAAATGTAAATGGAAACTTGCATAAATACAGTTATCGTACAGATTCTATCCTCAACTGCAATTATAGGGGTGTTTAGTACCTTTCAGAGCACAAGGCAATGTTACTATTTACTATTGCTCCTCCAAAAAAAATAATTATTAATTGGGGCATGAGTAGTCAGTACAATAGCTTTGGAGATGAAAAATGTTCACAGTCCTAGCTCGACGAAGTAAGATTAAAAAAAAAATGATGATCTGTTATGAATAAGGTGTAGGTGAAGACCTTGCACTGGGTAGAAAATTAAAAAAATGAAAAAATAAAAAAAATGAGGCATCTTGTTGTGAAGAAAGATCTTGGGGTTGTAGCACAAAATTTTCATGCTCAGAGATCATTGCTCATTTTAGAAATTAAAAATCTGACAGTGAAGGAAGCAAAAGAAAAAAAAAAAAAAAAAGTAAAGACTATGTGCAAAAACCTTTGAAAATGCAAGTTCCTATGGAGTATTTTGGGGAACCTGGCTCAAGATCATTCAGTGAAATATATATGTATATTTTCCAAATATCTGCAAATTTCATGTGCAGACATTTTTATCCTTTCTGATTCATAGCTACAGATGAAATCCTATTAACTAACAGAGCATTCCTTCAATTTTTGGCATTAATAAATAACATGATGATGATAACTGATATGATGTCCCAACAGCAATGAGGGACCAATTATTGTAGAAGTAGTCTGTAAAAGGCAATCTTCTGTTTGAAAGTTTGTAGTCTAAACAACCAAAGTAGACAAGGAAATAGGGAGAAAGAAAAGGGAAGTGTCTGTTATATTCAACTCTAAAATCATAACAAAGAAAAGAATAAATATTACTCCACTGTTTCAGATTTCAGTGCATGCAAACAGTCCATTTTGCTAGTATGTTTCCTAGATATGGTATCATTAAAATATATCTCCTTATGCTCTGTTGCAATCAGATGGCCATGCTTGGAATTGTAAAGGAAGGGATGCAGTTTCTCAGCCAGGGATATTTTCTGTGCTTTTGGAGTGGGAATAAAGTGCAAAGCCAGATTGGCCCCTACGGTATGTTTCCCCCCAAAATGATGTGATTTGTTTTGAGTTTTAAGAACATTTTAATTGAAATGATTTATACTACCAGCTTCACCTGGACACTAAAAATCATTTGCTATGTATCATTCAAAGTTTTTCTTTATAGTATTTTTTGGGGGGGTATCTATAGGGTCCAACTTTTTAAGCATTTTAAACTCTGTAACTGTAAACATTTTGAAGACAAATATAATTTCAAATGACCTTTTTTATTATTATTATTTTGTGTTGGAAAATATCAGGTGGCCCTTCTGAAAAATTTCAAAAGTGTGAAACTTTTTGAAGGTTGATATTTTCCATGCTTGACATTTTGTTTAAAAAAATTTCCTTTTTGGTAAATCAATATTTCTTTTAAATCAAACAGATTGTATTGGATAACTTTCACACAATTCTAACTAAAACTGTTCCAAAAGACTTTGTATGACTAACCACTGTTTTCTTGTACCCACGCCAAGGAGAAAACAGTGTTTGGAGCACACACCATGTGGATCATCACAAACTGTCATGGACAAAGCTAATGACAATCACGTTCCATTGTCTACACATGTGGCAAATCCTACTGATTAATGAGGTCTCCTGAAAATAAGCACATTCCACGTTTGAATTAGGCAACCAATGCTCAGACCTGGATAGCATATAGGCTTTTGCAAGAAAATTTACATGTATATTTAATGCTCTCAGAGACCTGGTGTTGAAGCCACTGCTTCAGAGTTTCTGGGGAATTTGGGATAAACCATCTTGATTTCCTGCCTGAGGATAAGTATGTCCAAATTTATTTTCCATTTTTTCATTTTTTTTAAATTATTTTTTCAATAATTTCAATTTATCATCAAGTTTTAATGTTTTCAAGGGCTATATAAGTATCTTCTTTAAAAAAATATATCTAGTATTATCAAGTATAATTCTACTTAAGATAACAAGCAGGTTTTATTATTTTCATTTATTTTTTAATTACATAACACATCAATCAACTGGAAGTGGCTTAATTCATTGAGGTTTTGTTAAGTTCAGTCAGACTCTGAAACAAGCCCTGAAGCTGCTACTGCTCAAAAGTGGTAAACTATAGATCCTATGGAATAGGATTGCAAGGAGCTAGGGAGAAGGAACAAGCACAGTGCTTTATGGTACTAAATTACCAATATGCCTGGTTACACAGACAAAATCTTCCATATTCCTTATGCTGCAGTTTAGCTCACCACCAAATTTTCCCCATAAGAGCTTGAAAACAAAATCAGAAAAAAAAAAAAAAAAAAGGAAAAAATAGTCAAGATTTATTGACTGAGACTAGCAATCGTTATTTTTGCTTTAGTGAGGAAAAACATGTTTTAGTCATTCTTTTGTTCTTTTTCACAGCATGGAATTCTGCCAAATTAAAGGCCATTAGACCAAAAAGCTTCTATGTTCCCACCAATTTATCAGGCAAATGTGATAGAGAGGAATTACATGGGATGAAGAGACTCATCTACGTCATGAACTTCTAAGCTACATGATCTCTGACGTTTACAACACAGTACAAAGATTAGACGTACAGACACTGAACAAATATTTGTTAGCAATAGGAAAGTTTTCTGGAGGAAACAGTCTCCTTGGTCTTGGATTTGTACTGATGTCGCCTGACAGGTAACCTTGTCTCAGTGCTAGAAATTAAAGCAATTATTAAGGTGCACCGGCTTTAGGAGTAGCTATGCAGCATTTGTGTGAGACTGTCATTGTGTAGCATTTTACATATTTTTTCCAGACTTCCGCAAGTTTCAAAAAAGGGCCCAAAGACCCTTTGAGTTCTAATTAAGAGCTTAAACTGCTCATCAAATTTTTATATATATAATCATCATAAACCTCTGGAAATGACCTGTTTCAACGCTCTGCTCAAAGCAAGGTCAGTTTAGTCCAGACTGCTTGAGGCCACGAGCAGCTTGTACCTCAAGCTACAATCAAGTACCTGATAACCTCTCTGATCCTCAGTTATCCGACTGTCTTCATAGTAAAACCTCTTTTTTTCCCAGAGTATAAACAGTTATCCTTCGTCACAATTTCTGTGTGTTGCCTTTCATCTTGTCATTGTGGGTCTGTGAGTAGATCCTGCCTCTGAGTCTCCATGTCCCCCATCCCATACTGGAGTCAGTAAGAGAATTTAAGCATACGGGAAGAGGGTGTGCGTCCTTAAAAGTACAAGTGGTTGCTACTGAGAGTTCTGTACTCTGAATTTTCATATCTGAATAGAGTCTTTGTTCAGCTAAGAAAAACGGTATGAGCAGCTTTAATCCCACTGGCTAATCATCCATTCAGTTTTGCCAATCTAGACAGATGAAAGAGAGAGAGAGAAAGAAAGGAAAGGAAAGGAAGGAAGGAAGGAAGGAAGGAAGGAAGGAAGGAAGGAAGGAAGGAAGGAAGGAAGGAAGGAAGGAAGGAAGGAAGGAAGACCACCTGTGTCACTGATATAAGTATCCAGAGATAAAATGTGAGAAATAAATTATTTATTTATTTATGTATTCGCCTTAGGATCACTGGCCTGGAGCACAGCAGTGTGCTCTCTGCTAATACAGTGGTCACCATCAGGAAGCACTTTGCTGTGAAGCTGTTCTCAGATATCTCCCTTCTTCAAAGCAACAAAACTTTTTGTACCTGCATGGCTCCCACATAGGTCCTCTTAGGAAATCAGTGTTTTGATAACTAGAAGTTTTCCTCTAAATTGCAGTTAATATCCATATGTTTTGCTGCTGCTATTGCACTCTGGTCAAAGCAGTCTTCTTCCTGTTGTTCCTAACCTTGTGATGTTAATGGACTGCCTCCCACATCCTTCCTCTGCTATGCCAAACTAGCAATATCTTTTTGCCACGTTCTTTAAAAGTGTGCTCTGATCATATTTTTGAGTCTTTCATTGTAGCTGTGCCAACTAAAAATGGCTTGACTTGTTTTCATCTTTTGTATTCTGTTTCATGGTTTCTACTGTAAACTGAGGACAATGAAACTGAAAATTTGCTGATTTTTATTAATTTTCAGCAGATAAAATATTTTTTAAAACAATCACCAAATATTACAAGAGTGCAACATCAGAGTAAATATCTACTATTACTTTTAGGAACTGGCTGTTACTTTATCTTTCTTTTCTCCCTTCTGTCATATTAATAAAAATCTGATATTTTGATGTTGTTTACATGAGCTAATTCAAGTTCATTCTGCTAGCTATTGAATTTCCACACCTTGATAGCTGTATAGACAGATAACCACATATCTTAGTCCTAAGACAACTGAAGTCTTGGGGACAAAAAGAGTCATAGTCAATTTTATCCAAATTGCAAGCTCTTCAATTCCATTGGTCTTCTTTCTATGACAGCTAGATCATCGTTTGTAATATAGGTTTCATTTTTCCATTTAAATGTTTTCTTTAGAGATTACTATTCACATCAGAAAATATATAAAATGACTGACTGATTCGACGTCAGGTTTCCAATCCTTATTTCAAAGTTTGGGAAGTTTGAACTAAAGTTGCTATGGTCTTGAAAAATTTCTCTTGAAGTAACCTATCTGCACCTCATGGTGCTTCTTTGACAGCATGGTGCTTCTTTGACAGCTTCTTTGACAAAAGCTTTGACTGCACCACAATATAGTGTAAGACTATTGAAAGGTCATATTTTGCAAATCTTTTAAATTGTACTGCAGTAACCACTTAAGCACAGTTTGAAATACTGATTTTGGTCAACCTATACATGTAGAAAGATGAGCAATTGCTGGTGTATGTAGTCATCATATTTTGGTAATGTCCTATAAAGCATTCTGCAAGTTTGCAGGAGAGAAACAATAGGTCTCAATTCTCAGCCCAGCTGATTCCCTCCTAGCTTGCTTTCCCTCTGTTCAAAACTGCTAACTGAAATTGTTTGCTACATCCTTACACTTATAGCTCATTTTAACGTGTTTCCATTTAAAGTCTTAAAATGCTGAAAAGTAAAATTGAGAGAAAAAAAAATTAAAAAATAAAAATAAAAAGCAAACCTGTTGTTCAATTTTCCTGTCTTAAAATGTCTTTGTTTCTCCTTCCTTTGCATCTAACCATTCATTTTCTGTATTCCATTGTTATTTTTTCCATAAAGAACATGTCTGCCCAATAAAAAGACTTAAAGACATATTCTTCTCCCTGGGAAGACAGCCTTACCAGATTACCCACATTTTACATAATGGGGTGGGAACATCTTTATCTCCTTGCTCTGTTCTATTCCTATGTGTTGAGTTGTTTTCTTCAGGTTGTTTGCTTTGGTGGATATGAGAGTCATTCTGATGGGATATTATTTTCTTTCTTTCTGAAAGCATGTTTCATATTTTGTATGAAGAGACTCTGTTCAGATCAGCTATTTTCAAAGTTTAACCAAGGCTGAACTTAAAAATAGTTTATTTTTATTGAATGAAGCAGATCTGATATGCTGTAGCTGAAATGACAGGAGAGGTAAAATGGCAGTGGCTAAAGACACCTATTTCTCCCAAATGACCATAGGGAAAGTCATAGACAACCTTGACCACAAGGGTAAGGTGAAATTCATTTTAAAAATGTGGTTTTGAAACTGGAAAGCAAAGTCATAAGTAGGAAGAAAAAAAAAAAAAAAAAAAAAAAAAAAAAAGGAGAGAGAGAAATTAAATTTTAAAGATATAAAGCTTGGGGAAACAAATTCATGGATTGAAAATATTTCTACAGCATATACCATACAGAGTTTTGGAAATCTTTGTCGTAATAAATTTTAACTGCCTTTCCTTACACATCCTATTAATTTTGGCTTTGGTGATAGTTGGTTTTTGACATCGTGTTCACTTTCCTTCTTGATATTGTTACGATTTTCCTTCTGTGTTTTTTTTTTTTTTTGCTTCTGTGCTTTTTCCTCCCATGTTTCCCAAGAATGAACTGCTGCAGCTGCGGTAAATATTGAAAATTCTGTGCCTAAAGGTAAGCAGAGCCGTTGACATGTTCAAATTAGCTGACATTAAACAATAGCAAATGCTCCCTTGCAGTCCTTGTGGAAAAGACAGTAAAATAAGGAAATTACTGGGCATAAATAAGACTGTAAATAAAAATTACATCTTAATCTAGCCCTCTGAAAGAATGATATAGAAGAAAATGGAAGGAAAGAAACAAGGAAACTTAGAGGAAAAAAAAAGAAAGGAATGAAGTTGTAAAAAATAAATAAGTAAATAAATAAATAATATTACACTGCTTAAGTGCAATTGTGTTCTGAGAAAGCTTTGAAAAACGTATACGGCAAAAATCGTGAGAGCAAAGACAGAAACAACAGAAGATATGTGAGCCAATGCTCTCTCTTGATGCTCTCTCTTGTTCAAGGGCATTTAAGATCTTATTCATATGGAAGCAGTTTACAGATATCTTTTCTCAAGCCTCCAATTGGCTCCACTGTGAAACCTGTAAGTGACTTTCTTGTATAATTATCTTAGCAAGAGAAAAGGATTATGAAAGCAATGACACTCATAATCAACAGATTATGAACCACAAACTCCTCCTATTACTAAATGAAAAACAAGAAGGGAGGTAAGCCTTTCCAAAACCAGGCTTCCTGGAAAGCCCTGCAAGCAAAACCAACAAACAAAAAATAGAAGATCTGGCTTATATTGTGGCTTTTTTATATTATGTTTTTAAGCATCATTTTGAGCAGTAGTGGGTGTAACTTTATGAAGCTGCTGTCACAAAAATCTAGAATTTAACACAGCTAATATTTTGGGGCACCCATGACATTTTTTGCAGTATACCTACATTTTACTCAACATGCAGGGTAAATATAATATATTTATAATATATAATAATATAATATATCTATATAATATAATAGATCTATACAGAGATTCATAGGATATAATAAACAGTGTATATATTATTTCAGCAGTGAGACCAGCTCTCCTCTAGGGAAACAAGTTTAATTTTGGTGGTCTGATAGATCAATGACTTAGATGTACAAACATCATTTCTGAAATAATAAACAAGATAAAACTTTTTGCTATAATAAAATCTCCATTCTTCCAGTTTACAAAATTACAGTGTATAATCTCATCCTTTTTCTTCCATTACATTCCACTAGCTTCATTTATTTTTCCTTCAACTCTTTGTGGTAACAGGCATGTTAGAGGTCCATAGATGCAGTGTAAATCATTTAATGGGATCTGGGCTAATTCTTACACCTACTGAGGTTGAGGGCAAAAATCCTGCTGATATCACATGACAGCCAAATAACATCTCTTGTCACACCTCCTATCTCTTCAGGTTATTTTACCTCCTTATTAACTGCTATAACCACTGTCAGTCTCCCTGGGAAGATTCATTGGCTATATCAAGAAAGCCTGAATTTTGAGACACAGCATAGTCCCACAGATAGGTCAAGAGATTTCAGGTTAATCCCCAGAGGTAGCTGATAATACACGAGCTTGGTTTCTACTCTTATGCATAGTTCAATATCACTACGTCATTTCACAGAATCATCACACCACTAGTAACTGGCCTCCAAATGGATTTAACTCCATTCACCACAACTCCTTGTGCCCGGCCACCCAGCCAGCTTTTAACCCAGCAAAGCACATACCTGTCCAAGCCATGAGCAGCCAGCATCTGCAGGAGAATGCTGTGGGAAAGTGTCATAAACCTTCCTTCTGCTAATTGCCTATGGTGCAAGCGTGCTCACTCAGGAGCTGTCTCTCACTCTCATCTGAGAGCTTCTGGGGCCTTCTGTGATTTTTTTCCAGAATACAATCAATATCCTCATTGTGCAATTAGATACTCTGTTTATAGAGGAAAATAAGCACCAATCCCAGAGAAAGGGTCTCTGCAGCTTAGTCTGAGAAACTGTAGCATAGATCAACAGCTAGCAGCTGTGGGAAAATTGTTCTTTCCATCTCTGTTAGACTCATGCCTGCATGCAAAATTTGTATAAACTGGTCTCAGCCATACCTGATGTATATGAATTTGACATGCCATGTATGCAGTGTGAGCGAGTTGCATTGATAACTGCTCCTGTTTTGCTGAAGCATAAATTTAGAAGTGAACATTCACAGTAATTTAATGGGAAATTTTAATGTGAAAATATTAAAAACATGAAAAGCGGAAGGACAATTTTTCGAGGCTATATGGAAAGGCAGAATTGCTGTGCAGTATTCATCACAAATATGTATTCTGCTTTAGTTTCACATTTCAATGCAATCCCAATTAGCATCTCTGTTCATGAGAGTCTCAAGCCCTTCATTATTTCCAACTTCAGACCTCCTCATATGTAGCATTTGTGTATGTTGTATATTTGAATAGCATTCATCTGCCCCAGCCACCACACATTTTTGTTTCAAAGCAAAACCCATGATCAAGAGCCAGCAGTGTAGTCAGTTACCATCTGTCAGCTGAAGCACATTAACAGTGTGAATACTTCTTGGGTGTTGATCCATGTGACTTCAACCAACGATTGGAGTATTTCCAGGTGTTGCTCCTCTTCTGTCAGAGGCCATCACCACTGCAGAGTAGTTGGGGAAAAGGAACATGTAAACTAATGAAAAGGAACAAAAAACAGTACCAGACCTTGTGCTGGAGCATATGGAACATTCTTGTCTGGTGATGCTTTGTGGCTTCAGTGTTGCTCACCAATGGAACAGAGAAAGCAACTAAGAGCAGTAGCATTTTAAATTGAATGTATTCAGCTATACTCACTCAGCTAATAGATGTAATTAAGCAGCACTTGTGTCCTTCCCCTGTATCCACAACAGAAGGTATTTACCTGACTTTACCTAGACATATTTCACATGCTTTGGTTACTCTGCTGTAAATCAACATTGAGATAGCACAGCAACCAAGGCCGTGGGAGATAAACCTGAATGGAGCAGAGCAGTGAAAAACATTCATTGTATGCTGTGCCAAGTGATTATAAAGGTTTTTTTCCATGAAAATTTCCCAACTAAGATTTCAGAGGGTTCTCATTTGGAGATGACAGCTCTTCTCTAGATAGGTGACTCCCCTCACCCCAGGAGCATGTGCTTAGAAAGTGCAGCACAGTTGCTTTTGAGACTTGCAATAATATATGCCCCAATATGTGGGAGGATAATATTGTCCTTAGGGTCTAGGTAGAGAAGATTCTTTTTACTAAGGAGTACCATTTCATTATCTTGGAGGGAAAAGAGAATTGGAGACGACTCATTTTTCATAATGACCTAATTTTAGAGAATTGACATTTTTCACTACAATAAATACAACTTTGGGGGATGTTCACATATTATAACCAATTTAATCCACTTTCTAAAAGCACTTTTTGGCATCTTTGATTACTTGCTGTAGCTTTAACATCTCTTCTGGCTCTATCTTTCTGGCTTCATGATGAAAAACATGAAAATATATATATATTTCCCAATAGAAATCTTACAAGATTAGGGTATCTGTAATGATGTTTCCAAGGCAGCAATAACAGAAATAATTTGCAGAAGTTGTTGTTGGGAGGTTTCAAATTTTATTTTCTTTTACGGCTTAACAAAATTGACTAATGCTCAGAAACCGAGTTGAGAATAGCTCAGTCTAACCATGGACAGATTTCACATTTAAGCCCTTTAAATGGCCCTCCTTCCCACTCATGCAGCCTGTTTGTATTTCATTGCATAAATGAATCTAAATTCATCACATGGTTCTCCTGCTCACTTCTCTTATTCTGTTCATCTGCTCAAAAAAAAAAAAAATGTTTTTATATTAACCATGGTTTGAGACGTTAAATGAGGAAATGAGGTAATGAGCATGGCCACCTCCCCAGGTTGCTCTGCCCTAGGGCCACTTCTGCCTGGCCACTGGCACCTAGTCTGGTGTCCAGGGACCCAGTATCTGTGCTGGGGGCTGGGGCACGTGTCAAAGCTGAACACTTATCCAGAGACACACACAGACACGTGGACAAGACACTGACAAGAGTGTCCTCACAGGCTGTTGCAGCCAAGGTCTGCTTTCAACAGGATTCACATAAACCAAAAACAAAGGCAGCAGAGTCCCCTTCCTCCCTTCGGGCTGGTAGAGGTAGAAGTTCACTAGGGACACACACACAGCACTCTTCAGGTTCACAAGCACACACATATTCACAGTCCCTCTGTTCACCCAGCACCCATGCCTGGATCCCAGGCCTTCTTACCCAATTCACAGGTCACTTGCATGCTGAGTAGTTCAGCTTACTGGGTAGTAAATGGAGCCTTCCTTAGATCTAGAGAGGCCCCTCCAACTACTGACACTAGAAACCCTCAATCACTACAGTAGCTGGGACCACAGGTCAGGGGCATACGCCCCTGTCTGACTCCAATAGCTGGCATTTAATCCTTTCAAGTCACTTGCAGACACAACTACAAGCCCATAGTCACACCAGTCCCTCCCTTAGTAGCAGATTTGGGAACACACAGCATTCCCACCCAGTGACTGGGAGCAGAAGACCCCCGCTCACAAAACATCCATCGGCCCTTTTCAAATCCAGAGAGATATGGACCCTCCAACTACTGACGCTAGGACCCCCCATTTTCTCTAGCATCTGGCACCATAGCCAACAGGGCCTGCAGCTCTGGCCTGACTCCAATAGCTGGTACTGGTTTCACTTACATGCACACCAATCTTGCCAGTAGCTGGCACATAGTCTTTGCATCACCTGTTCACATGGGAAAGAGTGCAAATAAATTAGAGTTAAGAAAAGAATTAATGAGGAAATGTAAAAAGATAGAAAAGACTGCAGTGATCAGGCTCAGAGCTTGCCAGACAAGTGTACTGACCAACCCTGTTTTACATGTGACTGGACATTTTATACCCTTTTCTAACTATCCTCCCTCTTCATTCCTCCTCCTCCACCTTTCCCCACCATAGATTTGCAAAGTTCTGCAGTTTCTGCCCCTTCCCCCCTCCCCGGTTCACATCTTAGCTGCAAAACCCAAGTTGTTCTTCCTGGATGTGGCACCTGCAGATAGCTCGTAAAGCTAGTGTGACTAGTTGATTTTCATCTGGTCACTGTCTCCCAACTTAGAAGTCTTCCATCAGATAACTCTGGTGCAAGAAACATTCCCACATGCTCTCATAAAGTAGCATGACTAATTAGACTTCATTCCTATCACTACCTCCCTTTCTTATTACCCTTGTTGCCTCGGAAAAACTCCTTTACCAGATAACCAGATAGGAGCAAACACTCCTTCTACATACCCTTCCATAATTAAGTTCTGATGCCTCCTAAATAATAAAGGAAAACTTTATGAGAGGTTACATTGCAATGTGAATTTAATCAAGTAGCTGCCAAGGCTCAGGTTATTCCACTGTCCAGGAAAAAGGAGAAGATATTTTGTGGCATCAGTTCAAGATTAAGATATCTAAATTTAGGCAAGAAGATGCAGATATCCACACAGATAAACCAGACATTTAAACTCCCATGACAGTCATTAAGAACTGAGTCAATATAATCAGTAAAGTTTACAGTATGATTCAGTTCACAAACAAATCGATACTTTCTAATGAGCTAAATAACCTTCCACGATCCCTTGACTCTAGTGACCTTCTATGTTAACTAATTATTATATAGTCTATTGATATCAACATGATTTTATATACTTGCCTCATATAAAAGACAACCCAAGTTAAAAAGCATAAATAAAACAATCAACTGAGTTGTCTATAATACAAGGTTTCATAGAGCCATTTCAAATGCTGAAATATCCAGATAAATTGACAGGCGTAACAGAGGACATGCAAACTTTTAGACTAACAGCTAGACTCACATGGGAAGGTCAGGGTCATCTATAATGACACTGGGTGTCTATATAAGGCAAGTAAATCAATTTTGTCTTAAAATCTTTCTCTCTGTGTGCTTTCTCCCTCTATTCCTCATTCTTGTAATAGGAGAGATTTGAACATTTATGCTTGCTTCAAAGAACTGAGGATGTTGCAGCTAGGGCTCATTTGTGAGTGTTAGATCCTGCCTCCTAGTGTATTCGGATATAAATATAGCTGTGACTGTCCAGTTCACCTGCAGAGTTAAAGCCTAAGGTTCAGATCCAATTTCTTATTATGGGAAAATATCTTTAGAAAGCAGGATTGACCCATTCATTTCAACCTCGGCTAACACATATCACTGAACATTTGCACTGTGTGCTAGGAAACACAGCTTTATGAAGGCTGAGGGCCTCATGGGTCATGGAAGTAATCGAACTGTCAAAACAGGCTTTTCACAGCTAAAATGAACTTACCCTTTTTCAGTTAAGAGCTATTTGTTTGGTTTTTAAGAAACACTGTAGTAAAACAATACAGAAACACATTCTTTGGTATCATCTTACTCCTCCTGGTTTCATAGAAAAAGATCTCTTAAAAAGGGTGGGGGGGAGGGAGGGGAGGGGAAGGAGAAGAGGAAGGAGAAGGAGAAGAGGAAGGAGAAGGAGAAGGAGAAGGAGAAGGAGAAGGAGAAGGAGAAGGAGAAGGAGAAGGAGAAGGAGAAGGAGAAGGAGAAGGAGAAGGAGAAGGAGAAGGAGAAGGAGAAGGAGAAGGAGAAGGAGAAGGAGAAGGAGAAGGAGAAGGAGAAGGAGAAGGAGAAGGAGAAGGAGAAGGAGAAGGAGAAGGAGAAGGAGAAGGAGAAGGAGAAGGGGAAGGAGAAGGAGAAGAGAAGAGAAGAGAAGAGAAGAGAAGAGAAGAGAAGAGAAGAGAAGAGAAGAGAAGAGAAGAGAAGAGAAGAGAAGAGAAGAGAAGAGAAGAGAAGAGAAGAGAAGAGAAGAGAAGAGAAGAGAAGAGAAGAGAAGAGAAGAGAAGAGAAGAGAAGAGAAGAGAAGAGAAGAGAAGAGAAGAGAAGAGAAAGAAAAGAAAAGAAAAGAAAAGAAAAGAAAAGAAAAGAAAAGAAAAGAAAAGAAAAGAAAAGAAAAGAAAAGAAAAGAAAAGAAAAGAAAAGAAAAGAAAAGAAAAGAAAAGAAAAGAAAAAAAGAAAAGAAAAGAAAAGAAAAAGAAGAAAACCAGTTTCCAGACAAGACACCTACTTAACTATTCAGTGAATGCTTCATGCCTAGAATCTCTTTCATGGGAAGTTTCCAAATGCACTTCTCTACTGAAGTGACCTTTACATGCCAACAGAAAAGAGTCACTGCAAAGAATACATGACACCAAACATGTCATGTATTCCCAGAAGTATATGCCACCTTACTGAAATGTCAGCTGGCAAATCTTCTGGAAGGAATGCTGGGCGAAGTTAAGTTCCATTGCACCACACTGCATGAAATGCTTCGAGAGTTCAAGCCATGTACATTTATTTTTGAAAGACTCTATTTCTTTCCTCTTGTTTGGATTCTTCCAGGAGTATGAAAGATCGACACTCGCTAATCAGTTTCTGATGGAGACTTTCAAAATAATAGGCTCCTAAAGAAAAGAAAGTTTAATGGGTTATATTTAAATGTAAATGAAGTGATCTAAAATGGATGAATACCTTTTTGCTTGTCTCATATACCTTGCAGTTCTCTTTTCCAGTGGTCATCTTAGACCAACTCTTTGCCTGCAAATTATGAAATATATCAAGCATAGAGTATATCTTAATTTTGAATGCATGTGACTTTGTGAACATCACTGCTTAAAGGTTTTCATTTCTATGCTGACTTTTCTCCTCTTTACCCTAATATATATAAGAAATTATAGTGTTTCGATGTAATTTCAGCACATTACTCTAAAAATGGAAAGTTAAGAAATAATGACTTGTTATCAGATGTTATTATTCTTTGCACATATATTTTTTCATTTCTCATAGACAGTAATTATGGTACATTCTGCAACAAGTTGAAAAGTAGATTCTGTCCCTAGAGTCCTGCTGACCCTCATTATCATATCTCCCTATTTAGGAGAGCTACAACAGTTTAAATCAGCTGAAAATCAAGCTCCATAAATTGTTCAGTGTGGCAACATGTAATATATACATCCATTTCTCCATTTTAATTAACTTTTCCTCTCACTTTAGTAATGTGGAAGCTTCAGAATAAGGAAAGAACAAGGCACTTGCTTCCTTTGTGTCTTTATAACAGATTTCTGTAAGTGTTCTTAAAGTAGCCATTGTGAATCTGTGCAATTCACAGAATAAACTATTTCATTTGTGGAACAATAAATATTCAGATTTGAGCTAAAGGAATAAAATTAAGTCATAGCATCTGAAAAATCTCCCATGGGGGAAAAAAAAAAAAAAAAAAAGGAGTAGGGAAGATAATTGTCTTTCATGCTTTTATTGTTAACTGCATCAAAAAATAAAATCTCATGGCAATAAATTGACTTTTCTGTCACACACACACACAATTTGTGGATTTTTTTGTTAGTTTTTCATTGGCGGAGGGGGAGAGGGGAACACGTCTCTCACCTTGGGAATGGTTGACTTAGCTTGTAGTTTTTCCTAATTATTGGGAAAGAGACAAGAATGACACTTCTGGTATAAGAAGAAATTGACTTAAACTGGCCAACAATAAATATATACTACATATTGTAATGTAATTTTAACCACAGACAAGTTAGATTTCAGACCAACATGTAAGTAAGTAGTTTGGAGAGGCAACCAGAATAGTAAATTTTAAGAAAGTTTGATTAGCCAACGGAAGCAGTTGGTTCAGTGGCAAAAGACTAGACATGGAATGAGAATTTCTCAGTAATCAATATAAAGAAATACTTTAGATCTTATATAGGGTGGTGTGAACTGTCTTCCATATATGCCCATTTCTCTCAGATGGTTTCACATGAATCAGAGAAAGCTACCCTTAGCCTAGACATTAAACATGTGGATAGCTAAAAGTTGTCATGTAACAACACTGACAAGCCAGTAAATGTTCCAACCTGTCATATGGTGCCCAACTCCACCTTGGTCACACAGTCCTGGATAGCAAACTCACCTGGCTCTTTTTCTCTCATTTTGCACGGGGATGCATCATGATTCTAGACTGTGTTTAGGAATTTTTCAAAGCATTGCTTGAGTCTGATACTAGCTATTTTGCTTCTGATTCGAACATTCTCTTCAGCCTTAAGGACTTGGGGGAAAAAAAAAAAAAAAGAAAAAAAAAAAAAGGAAGAAGGAAGGTGGGAAGGCAGTAGTCAAGAAGGAAGAGAAGGAGAGAGAGTGCAGGGAAGGAAAAGAGTGAGAGGAACATATGCAGTACTAAGATAAGCAAGCAAAAAGACTGAATAATATTGTGTCCGCAGCTAAGGACCACAGAAAATCAACAGGCTACATAGCCTACACCCCTATAAAAGAGATGAAAGAAAAACCAGAACTCTTTTCTACACTTCTGCTGAACCTTTTGGTCGTATATCCAAGGTAGTGAAAGAATAGATAGATTTTATGTGTCATGTAAGGAAACCCCCCCATTCATCCAATGGCTGACTTAATCAGGTTATCAATTAGCACTGTTATGCTCAGTAATTAGAGCAGAAAAAAACCACAGACAGGATTGGAGTAAAATCTCCATGTGCTGATATTAGACAAGAGAACAGACTCAAGATAATCCTAAACAAAAAAGACAACATAATACTGGGCTTACAGAAGAAGTACAGAGCTAAGAAAGCTGAAAAAATAGTTGGATTAAAGGCAGAGGATATTTGAGGACAGTTATTTTGTTATAGTCAATCTGGGTTTAGATATCATTCAGTATAGCCTACCTTACTAGACTGGGGGCATGACAAGGTAACTGGGATGAAGACTGCTGAAGATTTCTATTGTTTATCTGAGAGAGTATGGAGGGAAAACCCTTGGCCTTTCCGTGTAAATTAGGAAGGACACAAGTGAAGAGTATTGATTTAGTTTATGTCTACGCTGCAGTCCAAAGTCATGATAATAACTCCTGTAAACAATCCAGTGTAATATTAAATCAGCTTGCTCTAATGCTAGGTCATAGAATCATAGAATCATAGAATGACTTTTGTTGGAAAGGACCTTAAAAATCATCTAGTTGCAACCCTCCTACCATGGGCAGGGATGCCACCTACTAGATAGGTATCCTGAGGACTTGTCCAACCTGGTCTTGAGCACCTCCAGTGAAGGGGCATCCACAGCTTCTCTGGGCAACCTGTTGCAGTGCCTCACCACCCTCTGAGTGAAGAATTTCCTCCTAACACCTAATCTAAATCTCTTCTCTTTTAATTTAAAACCATTCTCCCTTGTCTTGTCATTACAGGTCAATAGTTTTCATTAGAACTTGCAAAGCCCTCCCAAAAGTCCTGAACAATATAGATCTCTTCTCCTATATAGATATCCCAGACAACTATTTTAATGTTCCCTTGGAATTATATGCACAAGCTGAAAGGTCACCTTTGAATTGCAGTGTTAAGATAGCTTTAGTCCTCTTTTCCAGAATAATTGGGCACTTAAATTTATTAATGCCTAGATAACCAAACAAAGCAGCAGGACCTCTGTGTCTAAAAGTAGCAATTACTTAATGAATAAAATGAATTCCATGGCTTAAGATTGTCCCCACTCACATATACATCCCACACCTTCCCACCCCTGACATTCATTCAGAATTCATCTGCACACCCCTTTCTTCATGTCTCATGTCTCACTGAAAATCAAAAAGATTTCCATCCTTAAGAAGCTTTTGAAAATTCAGTGTGTACTCCTTGGGGGCTTGGATCCCCTTGGAATAAAACATGACAATTAAACCTCTCTCATCATAATTGCAAAAAGATGAGTAACAGCCAGTGTTGATTTGTCAAGCGGAAATTATGTTAAAACAGTCTAATTTTCTTGTGCACTTCATGAATAGGAAAGAAAAAAGTTGATGAACTATACAATGGCATCCTCAGGACTTCTAACAGTTGTTCATGACAGTTTCATGAGATATTCAGGACATGCTGGTCCTGGTCAAATTATTATAGACTGGCAATAAGGTCACTCTATACCATTCCAAAGGAGCAGTTATCAGGATTACAATATCAAATGCAAGCATATGTCACATAGGTGACATATACACATATACGTCACAACAGGGTTCTGTTCTGCATTTGATTCATCTTTGATGGCCTGAATCATCCAAAAGAGAATGTACATGCATTAAATGGACAAGCAAAACATTGAGAGGAACTTCAAGAAAACTATAAACAATGTACATTCAAAAAGATCAGAACACAGCAAAGAAAAAAGTATTAGAAAAGATGGAAATGTGATAGGAAAAAGTGTAATATAGTGCACTTTATCAGTAATACATGTAACTGACTTTACATGGACAGGATGGGAATAGGCAAGTTAGACAACAATTTTTCAAGAAAAGGGGTTAAAATCAATGAACAAGTGTCAGTGATGATTTGAAGATGGGGAAAATTGTTAGTCAGGCTACATGTAATCTGCAATCCAAAAATATGATGTTAGCATAAATATACACATGGAAAAATAATTATATGCTTCTATACCATTAAGCTGTATAGCGAGCTGTCTCAAATGGAATCATCGTGACTCAGAGATGCTGACAAAGGGGAGGCTTGTGTTGGTACTAGAGAGATGAGGCCTGCTGAATTATACTCAGAACCAGATGTAGATGTAGGAAAAATTGCCTGAATTGTCATGCCAAAATAGTCACCAGTGCTAAAAACTTGGCAGGAGACTGATGTCAAGTATTGGACTCCACACTCCAAAAGAAAGGAACATTCACTCAAAATTCAAAAGGCATAAATTTAAATATTCAGTGCAAAGGAATAAATAGTGAAAAAAAAAATGGCAGGAACTGGTGTTATCTACCCTAAGGAACAAGAAACTAGGAAGAAATATAGAATCATAGTATCATAAAATAACAGAATATACTAAATTGGAAGGGACTCACCAGGCTCATTGAGTCCAAATCTTGGGTCCACTGTCATAATTGACTGTCATAAATCAGAGCATTGCAAATTCAGAATTTAAGATTTTTCCTATGATGAAAATATTGAGGCTGTCTAGGAGAGACTGTCAATACAATGTGGAGTATCATATACAATACAATCACATATCAATACAATATATATATTGATATATAATCATATATATATCATACATATAATCATATATCAATACAATACAATATGGAGTATCCATCAATACATTGTTGTAAAGACAAATTAGTCAGGTACTTTTTAAGGGCTATATAGGAATCATCATACAGGAATTATCCTGTGTTGAGCCAGAGAAGATGTAGACAGATTTTTCAGTTTGCATTTTGATTATTCTACAACCTGGATTATGGTAGCTTGATATTTTTTAATGTGAAAAATACAGACATGGTAATAACAGATGTCCTCATTAATTTGCTTAGTCTCTGTTGAATTGTTCATTTTAAAAATATGGAAAAATAAATATTTGATTTTACATTTTTTAATCAAATCTTTCTGATTCTAGATTTTGAAATGCATTAAACATGATAACCAAGTAATCTGGACTTTTTTTTTTTTTTTTTTTTTTTAGTACTATAATACCAATAAGAACATTAAAAAGTCCAGATTATTTATGTTGTAGACAAATACAAACTCTATAGATATATACTGCAAATATCCTGTAGAAGAACTTGCTAATTTTATATTAGCTTTCAAAGTAGAGATGTCCTTTCAATGCAAATGCATATGGAAGAAGAAATTTTGATTCAGTTTCATATGAGTTACCTTTGTATGTATGCATGTGTATGCATTTCACTTTGATAAAGAAAATTAAGCTGAAAGAAAACTTTTCTAAAGGCAGAAACATGCAACTAGGCAGATATGGCTTTTCACTGGGAATTTAAATATATTGAGTGGCTTAGAAAAAAAAAAAAAAAAAAACTGGTGTTCTCTGCTTGTAGTGGTAGGTGCTCTTGTGGTTTTTGAGTCTTGGGGCTGATCTACCAGAGTAGCCATCAGAAGCTGTGCTCATCTCCATTGACTTTCCACCCTCAAAGAATCATGTACTAGGTTTTGGTCACTAGTCTTGATGCCAGAAAGACCCCACCTCATCATATGTGTCATGCTAACTTCTTGAGCAGGACCATAGGAAATTTTACCTTTATTTAAAAGGGCATGGACTACATTGCCTGCTGACACTGAAACTTCATGTTCAATGCATTCATTTAATGAATCCTCAGGGCTGTTGAGGCAGATTATACTCCTTTTTGTCCACAGAATGGAAAACAGATATATTTTTCTGCCCAGTCTTGCAAAGAAAGACTATTTATCAGCCAGGCTTGTTATACAACCTCATGGTGTCAAAGCTCAAGCTGTGAGTGAGGTGATAGCCAACTCTAAATTAGCTTCACTGTCAATTGAAATGGAGGAACATATCAATCTTCCTTCTCTGCTAGACCTTACTGTGTGTGATGGGGCCTAAGGCTGAGAAGAACATGTTGGTTTTGACCTTTTCTCTTCTCAGAGAAAATGCAGAGGACTACAGAGGTGATATAGGCACAACCACCTCTTGCCTCACCTTCCTCCCTCCTGCACTCACTAGAGGAATAAGACTGGAGTCAGTAAACTTTTCAGGCTTGAGAGAATGCATCATATGCAGATTGACAGTTCCCTGGGTGAGGACTAAGAATGGTACCCAGGTCCTTAGATATTGTGTTCTACCTGTATTTGAGTGTTATTCCAAACAACTTTCTTGTTCTGGCATATTACCTATTTTATGGCTGCTTAATCATTCCTGTCAAACATTTTTGCATGAGAGGTTCAGAACAAAAGGAGTTAATACCAATGCAATGTTTTTGTCTTGTGCGAAGAAAAATGCATACATTGTTATCCATAAGTTTCTAACTTACTGGACATGTGTAAGTAAGTGTATTAAAGCTGATAGATTTGTGTTTGTTTTTTTTTGTGATTTTATTATTGTTATTATTATTATTGTTGTTGTTTTTTTGTTGTTGCTGTTGTTATCACAGCTTAGATATATATATATATATATATAAATCTTTTGTGATTTCCTAGCAAGACTCTTTTCATTGCAACAGAACTAGTTTCACTCAGAAAAGATGGCAGAAAAACTTACACATACCTTTCTGGAATAGCAATGCCTTATATATATGGTTTAAATCCCAGCGTGAACTGACTGAGATCCAGGAGACAATATGGGACATTAATTTTTTCAGGTTCATATCAGGCTCAATGACTTAAATAATCACAAAAAGGCCAATAACATATATAGTAATATTAGACAAAAGTGGCTGACAAGAACAACCCTGGACATCACAACAGTAGGCTGATCACTGATAGATGTGAAAGAAAGCAATGAGAGGAAAAAAAAAAAAAAAAAAGAAAGAAGGAAAAAAGAGATTAACTTCTGAAATTAGGAATCATCTGAGTTATAACTCCAGAACTGAGTAATTATGAAAACTTTGGAAATCCTTAGCTTAAGAAATTATCTTCCTACTTCCATGTGTTTATTTTAATGAGTTAAAAGAAAATCTGCTTTAAATGGTGGTGATATAACTGCTACTTTGATAAATTTGGTAATTCCATCTTTTCCACAGCTTAACAATTCTCTGGCCTACTAAGTAAATTTGGAACATAACATCATCACTTCAATATGATTCATATAACCTGACATCAAAATCTAATTTTTAGATGCCTAGATATGAACTGATCAGTATGGATTCCCTTTAGAAATAATGGAGAGAAATTAATACTGCCAGAGGGCAATTCATCTCTGTCTAGCACAGGCATATAGTGGTCAACAGAAAAAATTAGTTTCTGAAGGCAACTTTTTCTTTCTGTTTTCTCTAAAGAAAGCTTAGGATGACCAACTTAGAGTTATACACTTAACATTTAGAAGGGATTCTATATGCACATTGGCCAGAAAAGAAAGGTCAAGGAGAGTGTACCTCCTCTGATAAATGAAAAGAGAAGTGGAGACGAGAGAACAGACATGGAGAAGGATGAGGTTGACAACAATTTCTTTGCCTCAGTCTTCACTGCCAGTCAAGTTTCCCATGTTTCTTGTTTCCCTGAACCAGTAGGTGATGGCTGGGGGATCAAAGTCTCCCCACTGTAAATAAAGAGCAGGTTTGAGACCACCTGATGAAATGGAACAGGCACAAGCCAATGGGGCCTAATGCCATGCATCCCAGGGTCCTGAGGGAACTGGCTCATGGAGTCAACAAGCCTCTCTCCATCCTATTTGAAAAGTACTGGCAGTCAGGTGAAGTGTCTGGTGACAGGAAAATGGGAATCATTCCCATTTTTTAAAAGGGTAGAAAGGCCTCACCTCTGTGCCTGGGAAGATCATGGAACAGATCCTCCTAGAAGCAATGTCAAAGCACATGCAAGATAAGGAGGTGATCTGAGACAGCCAGCATGGCTTTACCAAAGGTAAATTGTGCCTGACAACTCTGGTGGCTTTCTATAATGGAGTGACTGCATCTGTTGACAAGGGAAGACCGACCAATGTCATCTACTTGGACTTCTGCAAGGCCTTTGACACAGTCCCACATGACATCCTAATATCCAAACTGGAGAGAGATGGATTAGGAGAGTAGACCATTCAGTGGATAAGGAATTGGCTTGAAGGCCTCATCCAGAGCGTGGTGGTCAATAGTTCTATGTCCAGGTGGAGGCTGGTGACAAGTGGTGTCCCTCAGGGGTCTGTCTTGGGATCAGAACCATTTACTATCTTTATCAATAACACAGACAGTGGGATCAAGTGCACCCTCAGCAAGTTAGCAGATGACATTAAGCTGATTGGTGCAGTCAATACAACAGAAGGAAGGGATGCCATCCAAAGGGACCTGGACAAGCTAGAAAAATGAGCCCGTGTGAATATAATGAGATTCAACAAGTCTAAGTGCAAGGTGCTGCACCTAGGGCAATCCCAGACATGAGTACGGACTGTGTGGAGGACTCATGGAGCACAACTCTGCAGACTTGGGGGTTCTGGTGGACTAAAAGCATGACATGAGCCAGCAGTGTGTTCTTGCAGCCCAGAAGGCCAACTGCATCCTGGGCTGCATCAACAGAGAAGTGGGCAGCAGGTGGAAGGAGGTGATTGTCCCCCTCTACTCTGCCCTTGCGAGGCCCAATTGCTGCATCCAGCTCCAGGGCCCCCAGTACAAGAAGGATGTCTATCTATTAGAGTGGGTCCAGAGCAGGGCCATGAAGTTGGACAAAGGGCTGGAGCACCTCTCCTATGAAGAAAGGCTGAGAGAGCTGGGGATGTTCAGCCTGGGGAAGTCTCCAATATGACCTTATTGCAACATTTCAGTGCTTAAAGGAGGCTTGTAAAAAAGATGGAGAGTGACTTTTTGCTTGGTCAGATAATAATAGGACCTGGGGGGGGGGGTAGTTTTAAACTAAAAGAGGGGAGATTTTGATTAGCTATAAAGAAGAAATTCTTCACTCAGAGGGTGGTGAGGCACTGCAACAAGTTTCCCAGAGAGGTTGTGGATGCGTCATCACTGGAGGTGTTCAGGACCAGGTTAGACAAGGCCCTGGACAACATGATCTAGTGGATGGCATCCCTGCCCATGGCAGGGGAGTTGCAACTAGATAATTTTTAAGGTACCTTCCAAACGAAGTCATTCTATGATTCTATGATCCTACTGTTTAGATGTCTAAAATCATGAGATATGAATCACCACTTTTGTTGCCTGAACCCCACTCTTTTTATTTTGTGAACTGAGAGACTGTTCACTGGTCATAAATGTAACCATAATCATATACTAATGTAATCCTCCTAAACATTGGATCTTATGGGCAGAGATTCCTTATTTGAAGGAATTGTGCCTTTTTTCCTTAACCATTCATCAAGCAGGAGGTTAGCATGCAATAAGGGAGACAAAAAGAAACACCTTTTAGAGACAGCTCATTTGAATGATGATCTTAATGTTCTATCATTACGAGTTACAGACTTCAAGGTACAATTTATGGTGGTTTCTAAACCTGTTTAGTTCTTCTGATGTGTTCTTCTTTATTTATAGGGCTGTTTAATAGACCCCATATATCTAGGTTTCATCTTTTATTTTTACTCGTAAATATTATTTCCACCCTAGAGAGCCATGAACCTTTTTCTCTTACTCTAATACAACTGGTAGTGTGATAGTTACCCTTCGCACATCAGGAATGTAATTCATCTTTCTGCCGTCAACCTGATTCTATAGCAAATTTTTAATGTTTTCAGCAGATGAGAGGAACGTTTTAAGAAAAAGCCTAAGGGTGTTTATAGGCCGATGTAAAAGGAAACTAGATCCACTGGACCATGTTTGAAATATTACCAGAATCTACCCTCAGTGTCCTTGAGCTTTGAATAAGGAAAGTTTTACATTCAGTTTTTAAGTTCTTACTTCTCAGTCAAGTACATGGGTATTGAAAACTACAATTTGGAGAAAGAATGTGTCTTAGTTGTGTATAACCAAACACTGCCTTTGGCATGGAATTTCAAAGATTTTGAACTTTTTCCTGAAATCTCCAAGGTTTTCAAATAAAAGTAGAATGGAAAGGAGCTTTTCCATGGCTCCCGATTCAGCTAAGATTTCCACTATTCTAAGGTAAGTTTGTTTTTGTTGTTTTATGTTCTCTAGAATAACCATTAAGTAGAAAGATCAGAATCAAGTACAAAAGGAAATATTATCTGCCTCTTCCAATTAAACTGTACATATAAGCCATGGGAGAGCTCCTTCTAAAATATCGTATCAGATAGTATCCATCTTCTTTGGCTTTAATTGAACTGGGATTTGCATCTGCTCAGTTTTACCTTGCGTTTTACATTCTAGCCAATGCCATATTTTGCATGATCCACCAAAATAGGAAACATTAAATTGGCTGAAACAGACTCAAATGTAATAAAGCCAAAAGAGGTAAGGAAAGAAGCATGCTGCCAAGATTTTTGCAATATAAAAATGTACATAAGAGTAGGCTAGAAATTCTGTCCTTACTTAAAGGAGCTGTCTGTGCATGTTGTTCTGAGGGGATTAACCTCCTCCTTGAGGATCTCATAATGTGGAAATGAAAATCAATGTGAGCTGCAAATGTGCACTTCCAGCCCAGAAAGCCAACTGTGTTGTGCTGGACATGCTTAAAAAAAAGCAGCATGGCCAGCAGGGTGAGGGAGGGGATTGTCCCCCTCTGCTCTGCTCTTGTGAGACCCCACCTGAAGCCTGCACTCAGCTCTGGGGACCCCCTATACCTATTAGGATGAGTCCAGGGGAGGCCACAAGGATGCTCAGAGGCTGGGGGAGTTGGAGTTGTTCAGCCTGGAGAAGAGAAGGTTCTGGGGAGACCTCACAACAGCCTGCCAGTGCCTAACGGGGGCTGCAGGAGAGCTGAGGAGGGACTCTTTGTCAGGGGGATTAGGGATAGGACAATGGCTTTAAACAAAAAGAGGGTAGATTTAGATTAGATATAAAGAAGGAATTCTTTACTCAGAGTGTGGTGAGGCACTGGAGTAGGTTGCCCAGTTCTGTATGTCCCATACCTGGCAGTGTTCAAGGCCAAGTTGGATAAGGCATGGAGCAACCTAGTCTAGTGGAAGGTGTCCCTGCCCTATGATTTTGTTTACAACCTGCAATTAATAGAATCAGAGAATGGTTTTGATTGGAAAGGCTTCTGTGGCTCTAGAAAATAAATATTAATTTTAAAAAGCATTTGGATATTTTTCCAATTAAAAGTGTCAGATAGAATGTGGAAGCTGTGTTACAGCCCACACAGCAAATGCTTTTATAACATGAGACTAAGGACATGCATTGCATGTCCAGGAATGAGACAGGCAGTTGTTTGCTCATTGTTGTGACCACAGTGATATTTGCTATCTAACAGAAGTATACATTATCTAATAGCTTTTAACAGTGACTTTTTGCTAATGAAATCACTAAGGTGAAACAACAATAGCAGGAAGGTCTCCCAAAGTAGAAACATCTGAAGTCTGTTCCTTTGTTTTTTCGTAGCAAAAGGTCACAAAAATGTGTCTTTTCAATGTAAGTAGAAAGACAGCAACCTCATTTAGAAAGCTGTGTAATAAGTTCTATTTAAGAGGAAGGAAAAAAAAAAAAAAAAAAAAAAAAAGTAATACAGCAGCATAACTCCATAACTCCAGAATTTGGGTACTGGAATAGTTTTACAAGAGAGTATTCTGCAAAAGGGTGTCTTTCACTGGTTGCTTAAACATCACTTCTCTTTGACCAAGACACAGTGTGTTATAAAATAAAAGGTAGAAACACCATTGCTTGTCAGTGTTTTACACAGCATAGTTTATTTTTGGCTTGCTGCTAGGCTACAAAGTGTTGCCTGCCTTACATGGTTCAATGGCTTCAGACAAACAACCAGCAGTTCATCTCTAACAGGGACTGGATGTTGAGTAATGTTTGCAAATAGTGAATATTAAAGCGTACAGACATGGTTGAACTTTAGAATTCATCTTAATGTTTGCCATTCATTTTTTATTTGTTTTGAAGGAGGTATTCAACTGAACACTAATGATGGTATTTCAGTTTAGGAATGACAACTTTAACTCACAGGTGTATGCATCGGAGATCATATATATAACATCACTGTATGCAAACTTTCAGAAAATCAACCTTTCAAGGTAATTCTTTGATTGATTGATTGATTGATTGATTGATTTTTCTGTAGGTGTTTACCAATCCCATAGCTATGGTTTAAAATTCACTCTCTGGAGGTTAGGCAATGGAAATCTATTTGGAAACTGCATTACAACAGATTGAATAGCTGGCATTTTGTGATTCTGTTGTCACATGGTTATCTGAAACCAGTGGGCAAAAGTTTTTGCATTTTATAAGAGTCACATGATAATACTAACATCCACAATATTTTTCCTCAGAGAATAGGTAAGAGCAAAACAATGGGTCTAAAGATAATAGAATCATAGAATCATTAAGGTTGGAAAAGACCTCCAAGATCATCTGGTCATTACCCTACTACCAATGTCACCCACTAAATCATTTACCTGAGCACCTGGGGCTGATTCCAAAACTTCACTTACTCAAGAGGCACTAGAGCAAGAAATCAGACATAAAGGATATTCATCAAACCAGCTGTAACCACAGGTGAGTTTTTCATGCCCTTTTGAATATTAATCAGTAATGAAAAGACTCATAACTTGACCATGATCCAGGGATGGCACTGATCAAAGGCATTTTGAGGGTTGCATAACTGAGCAAACCCTTCACATGGCCCATTTTGTCAGTAATGATAGTTCTCCAGGGACGCTACTTCTGCCTTTCCATGCCACCACTTGGACCATGTCCAGACTCTCCACTGTGTGCGATGCCAAGGGTGTTAGCCAGTAGATGTCACTGGTGGAGCACTGGGCTACAACACATAGGGCTGTCCGGAAGACAAGTTATAAACCTGCTGGCAAACAAAATGGCTAATTACCCTCTGATTGTACAAGAAGCAACTGCAATCATGTAGAATCACACAGGAAAATAAATAAATAAATAAATAAATCAGCATTTATTTATTTGTTTGTTTGTTTATTCTTAATGTGGATCTTTGTCAGCAGCAAATTACATCTGGGAAAGTGAATTTTTAGAATAGCATCATCTGCCTGGAAAATGATGCAGCAATTTTCTTCTCTGACACACTTTTGTGGCTATTCTGGGGAAGTAGGAAAGTGTAGGAGAGCAGGGACAGTCTTCTCTGTTCGTTCTACATTGTGCTGTTCTTACCATGAGAGTGCATGGTTTATCCTGTGCAAAATGCAGGTGCTTAATGACATATGCTAGGGGTGAATGATGCACACAGCAGGTTCCTCTATTCACTTCTCTCTGAATGCCAAGACACAGCAAAGTGCCTCATATTGAAAGTTTCATCTTTCAACAGTCCAAGATACAAGATGGTACCAGTAACGGCATGGTCTCAGCAACATGGAGCTCAGCACTGCTGTCTGTGTGACCTTTAGTTAAAGCTGTCACTGATGCATAGCCAAAACTAACCAAGATGAAACCTTACCCTTATTTAACCAGTCTTATTCCAAAGAGGCACAACTGTCTCCAAGCTATGGACTCCAGATTCAGAGGTTTGCTGTGATTACTATTTTACTACTGAAGTGCTGTGTGCACCCAGAACCAAAAAGTTGTTTCCCACCTCAGAACTCATCAAAACGGAGAATTATAGATATAACAGTTAATAACAAATAAAAGAGTATAGAAAAGAAGAAACAACAGAACCAAAAGGGTTTGTACACAGGATTGATCTGATTAAAAATAAATGTAGATTGTCTCTTGGGCTGCCTTTTGGGTAGAGGAAATCTAATCAGGATACTGAAGCAGTTCAAGACATTTCAAGTTCTAAAATAGGTGTCTAAAATAGATTGAATGAACTGTGCCATGGGAGGTGTTTGTTTTTTTAAAATGCACTTGCTTCATAAGGAAGTGCACCTCCATCTCAGAGGTGTCTAAACTTAGAGCAATTCCACCAACAGAAGCACAAGCAAATGTCTGACTCTGAAAACACGGAGTGAAAAAAAAAAAAAAGTAATTTCCAGGAGAAATGAGACCCCAAATATTTGCGCTCAGCTTCTTATACAGGCTGTTAATATGTGTGTACAAGGCAAACATGTTCTGATCCTAAACATAATAATAATGCTAACAGTTTAATCCAAAGCTGAGATCCTTACAATTTCTCCCAGGAAACAATTTAATTTATTTGATGTTTTTTTGACATTGATATTAAGTATTTGTTTTTACTTTGGCATCGAAAACACAGATCTGTAGTTTACTTCCAAGTTTCGTTTGCATTAACTTTGATTTAACTTCAGTGGGCAAGATAGGTTTGGAGAGTGAAATAAAAATATCTCATTTGGGTCTGAGCACCTCAAATCATACACTGCTTAGCAATCTGACAAGCTGTGTCACATACTAAGTCCCTCACTTTAAGAACTGCTTTATTTCTACTTTGTCAAGATTCACATTTTAGATATTTGTCCTGGTATATATGTACATATATATTTATTTAATAAAAAAAAAATATATCTAAGTCATTTTTCTTCCATTAAAACTTTGCAAATTATATCTATGCAACTAATAAAAGTCATCTGATTCATCCATAGATCAGAGTAATTGCTTTGAGGTGGAAAGAAGTAGAAATATACTGATTCATCAAGACAGAGTTTTTAGTGAACTATGAGCCAGGATTTTCCCCTCATTTATACTAATAAACTACCTTTTACAGTGCCTTGCATGCTGCAGGACACAGAAACAATTATGAAATGGATCTGATGTCCCCATCCTTGGGAACACTCATAAAAAGAAAAGTGCTTCAAAAATAGCAACCAAGGCTCGCTCTCTCTCTCTCTCTCTCTTTTTTTTTTTTTTTTTTCCTTTTTTTTTTTCATCTCTGGTAGGATGAAACCTGTTCCTAAAGACTCCTCTATAGTATTCCCATGACATAGGCAACAAATGTAATAGCCATGTGCATTACAATCCTATAGCTCAGGATGGGAAGCCTGGCCTTTCCACTTCAAAAATACTAGAAGTAAAATAATTCTCAGACCTGCTACATGCTATTAATCATAATAAATGGAGAAATTTAGTTGCACTTTACTAACTGTTCTGAATGCCTCCAAGGAGAGAAAAGCTGCTCCTGAAACTGATGGAGTGTAATAAGATTAACACAATATAAGTAAGTACCTGATTATCTTCAAACAATTTTTAAGTTGGAGACGTTGTGCCAATACTGTCTACTTCAGACTATGTACTACAGACGTGGTTTACAAACCTGTGCTATAAGGTGACCACAACTCACTGCAAATTTAAAAATTAAGCACTCAGAAACGTCAGCGAACAGCATGAAGATACCTCATTTCTGACTGACTGTAACTGCTTTAGGGTTGATAAACTTTTGATAGTACTCAGATAAGGGTGTTCTATATGGATCTTTG